>NC_041389.1:128894046-128922087 GCF_002162155.2 Triticum dicoccoides
TGAGTCTCTTTCGAGCATCAATTTCATTCGTGTGGAGTCTCTTCAGTCTTCCCTCAATTGTTTCAACCGGTGAATTCTCGTCTCATTCGTCATTCTTCATCTCTTTCTTTTCCGGTGCACTCAATTCAAGTTTTTTCGGTGTTAATCATATTCTTTCCCTTGGATCAAGTGTTTTCCATGTTCATTCGCCTCTCGCCAGTTTATCCTTTCGGAGTGCTCAAGACATCTCAGGAGATTCGTCTGTGTTCGAATTAATTTGTGGTTATCACCTCATTTAAATATTTCAATTGTTTCGGTGCATCACCTATCTGTTCAACAATCCTTTCCAATGGTGTTTTATTTTAGTGGGCCCTAATCCACAGGTCATTTCCCAAGATCTTACCTGACTCTTCTAATTATTTCGGAGTTATTCCCAAATTCTTTTCAAAGTGGGACGTAAGAATTGATTCCATCAGTCAGATGCCTTCTCCATGATCGATTTAAATCATTTTCATTGTTGGTTCAACCTCTTCGCTTGTCATTCTCCCGGAGAATCTCAGTAATTTTGGTGGTGTTTCCCATCGTCATTTGAAGATTGAAAAAGAGTTCCTCTCAAATCTTGCCCGTTCTCTTTAAGACTCGCGGTTCTAGTTTCATGCTACCCTCTCGAATTATTTCATTTGTTAAATATTCTTTTCTTACCCATCCTGAGTATGTCAGAAGCTGTTTTCCCGTTTCTTTTCACCGGAGGCCATCGTTCCAGAAGAATTCTTCGTCCTCACATTTCATCTACCGTTATCCCATTATCCCGGTGCTTCGTTCAAGTGTTCTTTAATCAGCTCATGATCTCTTTGTTCTTTTGCATCTAAATCCCCTCGAGCATATTGGTTCTTCTAATTCTTCCCGGTGATTCATTCTCTTTCGTCAGTCATTTTCAAATTCTTACGGTGTTTCCTTCAGATTCTTTTTCTTTGGTTATCATATCAATTCATTCGTTGTTTCCAATCCTACCGGTGGTTCATGAAGACTTTCTCAAGTTTCGTGCTATACCCCCCCCTTAATCCTTTTCAACAAGAATAAGTAGTATGCAAAAATCCATTGCTTGCCATCAATTTATTTTGATGAAGGATAAGCATACAATAAATCTTATTCTTATTTCCTCAAAGTGATTAATCGTTTTTCTTCGGAGTTTGTTCTTGATGAATAAATTCTAGTTCGAAGTGTTTTCATCTTTTCTTTTCCGGAGTTCAAATTTTTCCTCGGCTATTTTGTCGGAACCTGCATCAAAATCATCGCAATGCTCATATTATTCTTTCATCCTTCATTTCTATTGCATCATCCTTTTGTCACCGGAGTTCTTCCTAGTGGTTCTTCATGATTTAATTCATTCTTCAAGAGTTCATCAAGATTTTTGTTGGTGGAGTTCAAGTATCTTTTCTTCTTGCTACTCGAAGTGCAATTAATTCTCCGTACTCTTTTCAAGTGGAGTTTTGCATTTCTTCGTTATTCCCAGATATTCAAGCATCGGGTTGTGGCATAATTTCACCTCAAGTTTTGAGTTGTTTTTGGATAAGTCCACAACAAGCTTATCCTTTCGTTGTTGATTTTCTCAACAACTCCATTCAATCCTTCCTTCTAAGTTATTTTCATTCAATTCTTTCAATTCTTCCGGAGGCATTGCATTATTCATCTCGTCAAGTGCCAATTCATTGGGTGAAGTTCATGTTCTATTCCTTTCATTTTTAGCTGGAGTGCTGCCCAAATTCTTTCATGCTTATTCTTTTTCAATCTTGTTCTAATCGGAGTGGTTTCATAGTTTGTATTCTTCTTGAGCTTTTCATTCTCTTCATATTCGCCGTTCATCTTTTCTACCCGAGTTTTCTCGACTTTGTTATTCTTCTTTCCTCTGGTCTTATTTCACCTCTTCCTCTTTCTCTTCCGTCTTGTTCCTAAGATCTCGGGACGAGATCTCTTGTTAGTGGAGGAGAGTTGTAACGCCCCGAATTCGATGCGCCAGGTGTCTTCTAGTTATTCGCCGTAGTTGCCATGTATTTTGCTTGCGTGTTGCATTTTGCCATGTCATCATCTGCATTTCATCTGCATGTTTTTCAAAACTTGCATCCGTTCGGGTTCCCCCGGTTCTCTCCGTTGTCCGTTCGGAGTCCAGACCACACTTGCACGTGCTCGCGGCACCTCCAAAATATTATTTTATAAGTGGCATAAAAATGTTCTCGGAATGGGGTGAAGGTTGGCGTGCGGTCTCATTATAGTGTAGGTAGACCGCCTGTCAAGTTTCGTCGCATTTGGAGTTCGTTTGGTAGCCCAACCGTCATCCATAGCGGCGCCGTTGCCGGTTTATTCGTCGGACGTTTCGGTCTCCGAAACTGCCACAGGGCCGCTCCTCTTCTCTCTCCTCTCAGACCAAGGCCTTCTAAACATAGCCCACTAACCCCTCCTAGGCCCAGCCTACCCCCTCTCGCGTCCGGAAGCGTCCGATTGTGATCGGAGGGTCCAAAAAGCCCTCAAACCCTAGCCTCTAGCTATAAAAGGAAGCCTTCCCTTCCATTTTTGGCAGCAGACAACTCCCTCCTCGAAATCCGCGTGCCGCCAGCCTCCTCCCACCTTCTCCTCGCTTTCCGCGCCGGTCTATCCCACCTCCGCCACTTGGCGCCACCGCCACCGCGCCCCGGACCAACCGGGCGCTGCCACATCAGCCCCCAACGCCCCTGCAGCCAATGCCCCGCTGCCATGTGGCCTCGCCACGTCTCCCCAGCCTCCCCCCGCGGCCCCGGCCCACCGAGCCCATCGCGGGCCCGTGCCAGGCCCGACCGCGCTCGCCGCCACTGCCCATCGTCCCGAGCCGCTCGCTCAATCCCGCGCCGCCGTGCCTCTCGCTCGTCCCCGCCGCCTCACCGCGCCGGAGCCAGCAGGCCAGTGCCGCCCGCCTCCTTCTCCTCCTTCCCTCTTGAAAGTGCAACTATCCCTAGGTGGTTTTGGTAATTCATAACAACATATAGCTCATTGAGCTAATGCTATTCCAAGACTATTATTTCAGGAAAGCTCAATGAATGGCATGGCATGGATGATGAAAGTGGATCCCTCAAAATACTAAGGACAAAGGATTGGCTCAAGCTCAAAAGCTCAAGACTCTTCATTTTGCATTTTAGTGATCCAAGATCACATTGAGTCTATAGGAAAAGCCAATACTATCAAGAAGGGATGAGGTGTTGCTTAATGAGCCTCTTGCTTCATGTGCTTAGTGATATGCTCCAAAACCCTCAACTACTTTCCCACATCCACAAATGACCTTAACCTAAAGCCAAAATCGGTCACACCGATTCTTTCTATCCGGCGCCACTGATTCCAAAAGTCATAGCACTACCACAAACCCTAAGAAAATCGGTCTTACCGATAGGGATCTCGGTCTCACCGAGATGGGGTTGCAATCTCTCTGTTTCCCTTCGTAACGTTTCGGTCTAACCGAAGTGAGCGATCGGTCCCACCGAGATTGCAATGTAAACTCTCTGTTTCCTTTTTGTAACATTTCGGTCTCACCGAAAAGAGCAAATCGGTCCCACCGAGTTTACCTGACCAACTCTCTGGTTAGCTAATTACCAAAATCGGTCCTACCGAGTTTGTGTAATCGGTCTTTCCGAGATTACGTTATGCCCTAACCCTAACCGAATCGGTCTCACCGAGTTGCGTATCAGTCCCACCAAAAATCACTAATGGTCACTAGGTTTACTAAATCGGTCCGACCGAGTTTAACGATTCGGTCCCACTGAGTTTGGTAAATTGTGTGTAACGGTTAGATTTTGTGTGGAGGCTATATATACCCCGCCACCTCCTCTTCATTCGTGAAGAGAGCCATCAGAACGAACCTACACTTCCAACTTACCATTTCTGAGAGAGAACCACCTACTCATGTGTTGAGGCCAAGATATTCCATTCCTACCATATGAATCTTGATCTCTAGCCTTCCCCAAGTTGCTTTCCACTCAAACCCTCTTTCCACCAGATCCAAATCCTATGACAGAGAGTTGAGTGTTGGGGAGACTATCATTTGAAGCACAAGAGCAAGGAGTTCATCATCAACGCACCATTTGTTACTTCTTGGAGAGTGGTGTCTCCTAGATTGGCTGGGTGTCACTTGGGAGCCTCCGACAAGATTGTGGAGTTGAACCAAGGAGTTTGTAAGGGCAAGGAGATCGCCTACTTCGTGAAGATCTACCGCTAGTGAGGCAAGTCCTTCGTGGGCGACGGCCATGGTGGGATAGACAAGGTTGCTACTTCGTGGACCCTTCGTGGGTGGAGCCCTCCGTGGACTCGCGCAGCCGTTACCCTTCGTGGGTTGAAGTCTCCATCAACGTGGATGTACGATAGCACCACCTATCGGAACCACGCCAAAAACATCCGTGTCTCCAATTGCGTTTGAATCCTCCAAACCCTTCCCTTTTACTTTCTTGCAAGTTGCATGCTTTAATTTCCGCTGCTTATATACTCTTTGCATGCTTGCTTGAATTGTGTGATGATTGCTTGACTTGTCCTAAGATAGCTAAAATCTGCCAAACTCTAAAATTGGGAAAAGGTTAAGTTTTTAATTGGTCAAGTAGTCTAATCACCCCCCCTCTAGACTTGCTTCAAGGTCCTACAAGTGGTATCAGAGCTTTGGTCTCCATTTTCTTTGATTTCCATAGCTTTTGGTGGTCATAGCCTTGGTTTCACAACCTAGGAGAGTATGGCGTCTAGCGAGGGAAACTATCACCTTAGAGGTCCTTACTTTAATGGTACTAATTTTGCTAGTTGGAAGCATAAGATGAAAATGCATATTCTTGGACATAACCCCGCCATTTGGGCAATTATCTGTATTGGCTTGCAAGGTGAATTATTCGATGGGAGAGAACCGAACCGTGAAGCGAATGCAGAAGAATTGAAGATGCTGCAATACAACGCTCAAGCCTGTGATATCATCTTCAACGGATTGTGCCCCGAAGAATTCAATAAAATTAGCCGTCTTGAGAATGCAAAGGAAATTTGGGATACTTTGATTGATATGCACGAAGGTACCAAGTCCGTCAAGGAATCCAAGTTGGATGTGCTCCAAAGTCAGCTTCACAAGTTCAAAATGAAGGATGGTGAAGGTGTCGCTGAAATGTACTCTAGGCTTGCACTTATCACAAATGAGATTGCCGGCTTAGGGAGTGAAGAGATGACCGACAGATTCATCATCAAGAAGATCCTAAGAGCATTGGATGGAAAGTATGAGACCGTGTGCACATTGATCCAAATGATGCCAAACTACAAAAATCTCAAGCCAACGGAAGTCATTGGAAGGATTTTTGCTCATGAGATGTCACTCAAGGATAAGGAGGAACTTCACAACAAGTCAAGTGGTGCTTACAAAGCCTCAAGTGAAGCCCCCACATCATCAAGTGAGAAACAAACCTTCAATGAAGAATTGAGCTTAATGGTGAAGAACTTCAACAAATTCTACAAGAGTAGAAGCAAAGAAAGAAGCTCCAAGTCAAGGTCTTATCATGACAAGAGATCTTCTAGTCAAGAGCGCAATTGCTACAATTGTGGGAAGCCCGGACACTACTCCAATGAGTGTACGACACCCTACAAAAGAAGAGAAGATTCTCCAAAAAGAAGAAGCAAAAGAGAAGAATCACCACCAAGAGAGAGGAGGAGTAGAGATGATCGTTATGAACGAAGACCCTCACGAAGAAGCAAGGATTCGGAAAGGAAGGACAAGTCATCAAGGAGCTACACAAAACGAAGACATCAAGCTCATGTTGGTGAATGGGTTTCCGGCTCCGACTCTGACAATCACTCCGAGAGAAGCTATCACTCTGACTCTGAACATACTCAAGATGAAGGTGTTGCCGGTCTAGCACTTGTGTCAACCAACTCCTACGACATATTTGACTCACCAAATGAAGGAATTGGAAGATGCTTCATGGCCAAAGGTCCAAAGGTAACACATCCTGAGTATGTTGATTTTAATAGTGATGAAGATGACTTGCTTGTGGATGATGATTTACTTGTTGACAACTCTAGTGATGAATACTATGATGAAACGTCAATTAATCATGCTAATCAAACGAATGACAATGATAAGGATAAAATTGAGCTACTAACTAAAGAACTAAACACTCTTAAGTTGGCTCATGAAACTATCTTCGAAGATCATCGAGAACTTTTAAGGGCTCATGAGAAGTTACACTTTGAAAAGCTCAATCTTGAGCAAGAGCATGAGTTCTTAAAGGCAATCAATAATGATCTCCGCAAGAAAAGTTCTTCTTACATTGCCAAGTGTTTACTCTTATCTACTTACATGCCTCAAGTCAAGTCTAGTAACAAGTACAAGAAAGATACTTCCTCTAGTAGTAACAATAATAATGTTAAATCCAATGTTGTTGCTTCTAGTAGTTATCTTGATTCCACTAATGATTCTCTTAGCCAAGTTACACTTGAGCAAGAAAATAGTTTATTAAAGGGAATTATAGAGAAAGGTGTTTACAAGAGCCTTGCCGGGAGTAAGCAATTCGAGGAAATTGTACGCAAGCAAGGAAGGCACCGGAAGAATCAAGGTGTTGGTTTTGAACGAAAGTTCAACGCCAATGGAGTTGAGTGGGAAGAAGATCAATACCCCAAGACAAAGTTTGTTCCTCAACAAGAGAAGTATGATCCTACTTCCTTCAAGGGGACACAAGCTCAAGATGATCTTCCACCACAAGACCACAAGAACAAAGGCAAGGACAAGCTTCAGGAAGAGATTGATGAATTTGAAGAAGCACCTAAAGCCTCGTTCAAGTGGGTCCCCAAGACTACGTCAAGTTCTACTTCATCAAGTACAACTACAACTCCAAGGATTCCCATCAAGATGATGTGGATCCAGAAGAAGAAGAACTAGAGAGTTCTTGAGGGTGACTCCTCCAACATTCTTCACTCATATCATTTTGGCAAGAACAAGTGCAATCAACTTTCACATCTTGCACTAGTTCAAGGAGTCACAAACCCTCTTGTTGGTAAGGCAAGGGACAAGGTAACCTAATGATTTCATGGACATCATTTTGTGTGTGCATCACTCTATGTCTATGGAGTTTCTTGTTTGTTCCTTGTGGGACTAACCCATGTAGGCAAGTTGAAAGTGCAACTCATTCCAAAGGATTGCTCCAAATGATCTACTTCAACATTGAGCATCTACATATTCAACACCTACATGAAGTCATCATCGACAAAACCCAATGTTAGTTCATCCTTCTAAGGGGGGATCTCACATCTAGGGGGAGCTTAACTCAAAGAATTGAGTCAAAGCAACTCTAATGGTGTGAACACATTAATGCATTATGTAAAAGTGGTAACCCCACTTGAGCTTAAACGATGAGTATGACCTATGATCAAATGTTCTCATTTGACTCCTAAGTCAATATACTCATATATAGATGACCTAGTCATCGCCAATTGTTTGATAGATGCTAGAATTGGTTGTGCATGCTTTGCCACATATTTCATTTGCCATTTTATTGTGTGAGCATGTTGGTGCATATTTTACTCATTCAAGGACATCCACTTGTTGTTTTGTTTGATTGGATTATTTTCTTTGTGCCAAGTGGATGGACAAGAATGCCTAAGAACCATCTCTAGCTATCTATGCTTCTCTCGTCTCAAACTCTATTCATGCTACATCACAAAACTTGATTAAGTCAGATTCGAACCACTCTGTGTGAGGAGCACTCAGAGTCCCCGATTCGTCATAGACTTAAACTTCCAAAACCTCTTTGTGATTCTCGGTCTGACCGATCCTTCCATTTCGGTCCTACCGAGATCATCAAGTTGATCTAAGTTTCAATCTCGGTGCAACCGATTTGAACTTTTCGGTCTCACCGATTTGCTGTAACTGAACACAGTTATGCATCTCGGTGCCACCGAGTTGTTCCACTCGGTCACACCGACAGGGTCGGGCTATATATAGACACGGGCAAAATTTTGGAAATTTCTCCGAAACCCTTCGCCCGCGCAACAGCTTGCTGTGCCATCGTGGTCTCTGGATTGTCTCCTCGTCGCCAGCTGCCTCCTGTCGCTGGTCTCCGCCGCCGTCAACGGATTTCGTCCCCGCTGTTGCCGCCGTAGCAAGTCCACCGCCAAGTTAGGGTATGGACTTAATCTTTGTGCTATCCACGTCTGATTCCTGGCACATTGTTTTCATATTAATTCTTGCCACGATTGAAACTCTTCTATCCAGCCAAAGTAGTTCATAGATTAGATGTGATTCAAATTTTTAGGGTTAGGTTTCCGCCGAAACCATCTCGGACCCACCGAGTTGAAAAACTCGGTCTCACCGATTTGGCTTATGCCATTGCACTAGTGACTCTCGGTCTGACCGAGAATTACTAATCGTGCAACCGATTTGAGGATTCTGTGAAACCCTAGCAGTCTCGGTACCACCGAACTGAAACTCGGTCCAACCGAGATCATCAGTTTAGGTTCCAAAACTGCTTCGGTATCACCGAGTTTGAACATCGGTGGATCTGAAATGCTTTCTGTGGAAAACTAAGACTGAACTTTTGAGTCATTCTTTTGCAAAAACCTCTGCATTTTGTGATGCTCATCTTTTCTATCTTATCTATAACTCTTCACAGGGTCAGCAGTCAGCTTTTTCAGTATGTCTGATCAAAGTGATAGCCAGAACAGGTCAGAAGAGCAGATGGACTTGAGTGAGGGCACTAGTCCCTCAACTTCAGATGAAGGGAGCAGAAGTACTCCTAGCAATTTGCCTAAGGCTGCAACTAGGCAAAGGAGGAAAAGAACTTCAGATTCAGAGGATGAAGATTACAAAGCTGAGGAAGATGAGGCTACTTCCAAGAAAGTGGTGCTTAAGAAGGAATATGGCTCAGCGAAGGATATAAAGCCAGGCATGAAGATTAAAAGGCCTGCAAGAAGGCAACCTATGCCCAAGGCTAGAGCATCAACTCAATTGCCTGAAAATTCTGATTCCAAAGAGCCAGCTGATGAAAGCAAGAAGAGGAAGGAAAGAGTCAAGAAGACCATGGCCAGAGTTGTTGGGCAACCTTCCATGATGGAAGAGGAATAGCTTGCTGCATCAGCACCAAAGGCACCAAAGCTTATGGGTGATGCTATTAAATCTGGGGATGCAACATCTAAGCCCAAAGAAGCACCCAAAGCTGCCCCCAAGGCCAAGTCTGCACCAAAGAGGAATACCAGGAGTATTCCAGTTGCTGAGAAGAACAAGGCCCCAATGCCTGAGGTTGCTGAGGAGGAAGATGAAGAAGGACAGGTTCTAAGGAAGCTCAAGCCAAAGATTCCAGACCACAATGATGCCCATCCTGTGGCTGAGGACATGAGAATTAGGAAGAATTCAGGGCTGAGACTGTGGAGAATGGCAGATCCATATGCCACAAGGAGAAGAACCGCTGTTGATTACAGGTTCCATACAAAGGAACAACAGGACTTGTATGAAACAATTCTGTTGGACAAGAAGCCCATAGTCTGTGACATGAGGTGGGTTGACTGGAAATTCATCAAGGAGAATGAAGAGCACTATCCTGGAGTGCAAGACAACTTTGTTGCTTGTGGAGTTGCAGATTTTGTTGGGCAAAAGCTCACAAATTGGAATGATGAACTTATCATGCAATTCTACTCCACAGCACATTTTTACCCAGATGGAAGAATTGTTTGGATGTCTGAAGGTATAAGGTACCAATCCACTATAGAAGAATGGGCAAAACTGATAAATGCCCCAAAGGAAAATGATGATGATCTGGATGTATATGCAAAGAAGAAGACAGGACACAATACCATAGCACACATGTACAAGGAGATCCCAGACAAAGCCCTAGAGACTTTCACTTTTGGATCAGTTCACTTTCTGCTGTCAGGGTTGCCAATCATAAATTGGATTCTGAGGCACACTTTGTTGCCCAAGTCTGGTGACCATAACATGATCAGAGGGCATGCCATCAATATGTTGCATTTATTTGATGTGCCACAAAAATTCAAAGTCATGAGCCTTATAGTTGAAACAATCAAGAGGACTGCAGCAGATCAGAAGAGGAGCTGTGGATATGCACCTCAGATTCAAGAATTGATAAACTCAAAGATGGGCATAGGAAAATATCAGTTGGATAAGGAACACTTTCCACTTTATCCAGACTTTGAGGACAACTAGGTTGTCATGAATGAGGATGATCCATCATTAGTTCAAGCTCAAGAGAAGAAGGAGAAGGCAAGGAAGGAGAAGGCTGCCAAGATGCCAACTCAAGAGGAGGCATCTGAATATTTCTTGAAAACCAAACAGGAGCAGCTTGGTTACTTGATAGCATCATCTCTGAGGATTGAGAAGGGGTTGGCCATCCTAACTCAAAACCAGGAGAGCCTAGAAAGAATCATGGAACAAAAATTCTATGATCTAGATGTCAAGGTAACTGAGATTCAGTCAGTTGTGGAGCAGCTGCAGGATGACATGCAGGAGAGGAAGGGCAAGACTACCACCAATGTGTTTGCCAGAGTGCCCAGAGCCCAGAGGTCAGTTGTAGTGCCAGTGACAGACACTAGAGCAACAACTTCAGCACCAGCTACTGCCCCTTCAGCTCCAGTGCAACCAGCTTCAGCATCAACTCCAGCACCCTCTATATCAACTGAAGCCTTCGTCCTGGGAGTTATCAGGACACCACCAACTGAAGATCAAGCCTGAGAATCGATCTAGCACTATGCATTTTCTATGAACTTTTTGGTAACTTGTTGCCAAAGGGGGAGAAAAATGTATGGATCATAGGCTTCGAGAGAGAGAGAGTGTTGCTTTTGTTCTCTCTTGCTTTGTTGGTTTAAACTTGTTTGCTTTTTGATTGGTTGAGATACTATGCTTGTGAGACATTGATGATCATGTGTTTGATCATAAGCTACACTTATGGATGCTTGATATTATCCTATCTATCTTATGTGATCATTCACTATGCTTGGTGATGAGTGCATGTATTCATTGTTTATTATTTTGAGCGCTCCACCAAGATGTATGTGACATGGAAGAGTAACCCATGAGCCTAATTCATTGTGCATTTGCAGTCCAATGCAAATCTAAAACTATGCACAAATTTAGGGGGAGCTCTTGCTTATCACATACTTCTCAAAGCGACGATGTTATTTAAATTTTATTATCATTTGTCGAAGCTTTGATCTATATGTTGTCATCAATTACCAAAAAGGGGGAGATTGAAAGTGCAACTATCCCTAGGTGGTTTTGGTAATTCATAACAACATATAGCTCATTGAGCTAATGCTATTCCAATACTATTATTTCAGGAAAGCTCAATGAATGGCATGGCATGGATGATGAAAGTGGATTCCTCAAAATACTAAGGACAAAGGATTGGCTCAAGCTCAAAAGCTCAAGACTCTTCATTTTGCATTCTAGTGATCCAAGATCACATTGAGTCTATAGGAAAAGCCAATACTATCAAGAAGGGATGAGGTGTTGCTTAATGAGCCTCTTGCTTCATGTGCTTAGTGATATGCTCCAAAACCCTCAACTACTTTCCCACATCCAAAAATGACCTAAACCTAAAGCCAAAATCAGTCACACCGATTCTTTCTATCTGGCGCCACCGATTCCAAAAGTCATAGCCACTGCCACAAACCCTAAGCAAATCGGTCTTACTCATAGGGATCTCGGTCTCACCGAGATGGGGTTGCAATCTCTCTGTTTCCCTTCGTAACATTTTGGTCTAACCGAAGTGAGCGATCGGTCCCACCGAGATTGCAATGTAAACTCTCTGTTTCCTTTTTGTAACATTTCGGTCTCACCGAAAAGAGCAAATCAGTCCCACCGAGTTTACCTGACCAACTCTCTGGTTAGCTAATTACCAAAATCGGTCCTACCGAGTTTGTGTAATCGGTCTCACCGAGATTATGTTATGCCCTAACCCTAACCGAATCGGTCTCACCGAGTTGCATATCAGTCCCACCGAAAATCACTAACGGTCACTAGGTTTACTAAATCGGTCCGACCGAGTTTAAAGATTTGGTCCCACCGAGTTTGGTAAATTGTGTGTAACGGTTAGATTTTGTGTGGAGGCTATATATACCCCTCCACCTCCTCTTCATTCGTGAAGAGAGCCATTAGAATGAACCTACACTTCCAACTTACCATTTCTGAGAGAGAACCACCTACTCATGTATTGAGGCCAAGATATTCCATTCCTACCATATGAATCTTGATCTCTAGCCTTCCCCAAGTTGCTTTCCACTCAAACCCTCTTTCCACCAGATCCAAATCCTATGAGAGAGAGTTGAGTGTTGGGGAGACTATCATTTGAAGCACAAGAGTAAGGATTTCATCATCAACGCACCATTTGTTACTTCTTCGAGAGTGATGTCTCCTAGATTGGCTAGGTGTCACTTGGGAGCCTCTGACAAGATTGTGGAGTTGAACCAAGGTGTTTGTAAGGGCAAGGAGATCGCCTACTTCGTGAAGATCTACCGCTAGTGAGGCAAGTCCTTCGTGGGTGACGGCCATGGTGGGATAGACAAGGTTGCTACTTCGTGGACCCTTCGTGGGAGGAGCCCTCCATGGACTCGCGCAGACGTTTCCCTTCGTGGGTTGAAGTCTCCATCAACGTGGATGTACGATAGCACCACCTATCGGAACCACGCCAAAAACATCCGTGTCTCCAATTGCGTTTGAATCCTCCAAACCCTTCCCTTTTACTTTCTTGCAAGTTGCATGCTTTAATTTCCGCTGCCTATATACTCTTTGCATGCTTGCTTGAATTGTGTGATGATTGCTTGACTTGTCCTAAGATAACTAAAATCTGCCAAACTCTAAAATTGGGAAAAAGTTAAGTTTTTAATTGGTCAAGTAGTCTAATCACCCCCTCCAGACTTACTTCAATGTCCTACACCTCTCCTTCCCTCTCCCTCACCAGCTCGCTCTCTCTCTCTCTCTCTCTCTCTCCAGGAAGCGCCGCTGCCCATGGAACCACCGTCGTTGCCGCCTGAACGTCGTCCCTGGCGGGCCTCGCCGTCGCCGGATCTGGCCGGGAACGGGATCCCCCTCGCCGGATCCGTCCATCCCGACCATCCCCAGCCTCCTCCCATCACCGGAGCGGCTCCCCACCGCCGTTGACCAACCGCCGCTGCCGCCCCTGCATCCTGCCCGTGCGCGAGCATGAGGGCAGGACGATGACCGGCCTCCCCTCTTTGTGGGCCCCGTCCTGGGCCGCATCGGCCCCGGCCCAGCAGCCCCAAGGCCCAGCCAGCTCCAATCGTCCCAACTGACCTCCTCCACCGACCGGGCCAAGGCCCGCTAGGTGAGAACCCATGAATCCCGCCCGTGCACTTTTTAGTTAAGTTGCACTCGTCTTGTTTTTTTTTTGAAAACTGCCGTCCCGAAATAGTTACATTCTGGTGCTACCTTTGACCTGCTGTAACTCCATGAGTATTGCTCCGTCTTGTGTGTGTAATATATCAGAATGTTCACTGAGAGATGCTCTTAATTTCATTCCATTGTGCCATGCTTGTTTGAGTCCATCTTTATGCCCTAATCATTGTTGCAAGAGTGCTATATGATGTTAACTGCTGTCTGTTAACAAAACTTGGTGATTTGTCTTTTTCATTGCATTTTGTGTGCATCTTATAAGCTTGATGTCTACATGAGTTTTGAGCTACATCATGCCATCTTTACAGTGGTGAAATCCATGTATTTTTGTGATTCTTGTAGTGAGTTCATCAAGCTCGTGAAGTAGGGTACTTGCTGTTGCTGTTTTGCTAGTCTGAATCTGTTATATCATGATGCTATGTAAACCTGCTTCTACAAGTCATTCTATGCACAATATGGAGATGTTCACTAAGGATGTTTTGATATAGATGTCATGCTATATTCACTCATGCCCCTGGTTGAATTTATAGCCTACTGTAGCTTGTTGTAATCTTGCTCTCAAATTGCTAAATAATGTTTCTGTCAGCCTGTTAACATTAGTTCAGTTTTGCCATGAGCGTTGCTAGTGATCCATGCACCCTATAAACTTGCTCTTACCATTCTTAGCTTTGTAATTATGTCTTATTACTGTTGGTTGACTTCACATGCCATGTATTGCTTTTTGATGAGTTGAAAAGCTCACCAACATGCCTACTTATCGTTGTTCCTGCCATGTTTGAATCTGTCATATTACTTGCCATGTTTGTATGGATGCTACCATCTTTTCTGTTGATCTTTGGAATAAGTTCAGTAAGGGAGTTTTGTTCTTTGTCTTTAGTATTAGCATGCCATGCCTTTGGTTGCCATGATAAGTTCCTGTAGCATGTTGTTTGATAGCTCTAAACATTGCAACCTGATGTTATTTCTGCTAAGTCTGTAAACTGTTATTATTTGCAACCTTGCCATGTCCTTTTGAGCATGTTATAGTATTTTCTGGAGATAGCTCAGTGTTCAGGTTTTGTCATGCTTTACCAGTACTTGGTGCCCATGCCTTTTGCTCTGATGTTGAGGTGCTGTAGCATACTGTTTTGATGCTTGCTAGATGCCTAGTTGCTGTTTTGGATAGCTTGTCCTTTAAACTTGTTTCATGCGTATGTGTTGAACCGTTGCTCCGTTTTGAGTGTGCTTTATATGAAACTTGCTTGATTTTGCATGTAGTTTCATATTATCATGTTGCATCCATGTTTTGAGAGTGTTTGTTTGATGTTTGTATGCATTTTGCATCAATGCCATGTGTAACTTGTTTTGCTCATATCTTCTAGGCCGTAGCTCCGAACTAAATGAACTTTATATGTAACTTGACTAG
This sequence comes from Triticum dicoccoides, assembly GCF_002162155.2. Lineage (NCBI taxonomy): Eukaryota > Viridiplantae > Streptophyta > Magnoliopsida > Poales > Poaceae > Triticum > Triticum dicoccoides. The sequence continues at coordinate 128,908,827 of NC_041389.1, forward strand.
AATTTCGTGTAGATCATCTTGGCGCATCTTAAATTGCTGGTTAACAACTTGGACATAAGGTTTATTCTGATCTGGACCAATTTCGAAATTTGCATATGAGGACTTACCGGATTTGTTATATGTTGTTTCCGGCCTCATTTAAACTTGCCTTGATATGTTGTTCTTGTTTACATCATCTCTTGCCATGAGTAGCCTCATCTAGCTTTATCATGCATCATACTTGGTTGAGCATCATGTCATGCTTATGTGTTGTGTGTTTACCGTGGTGTTTGCTTCTTTCCGGTTGTGCTCCTTCTCGTTAGTTCCTGTTTCGTTGCGATCGTGAGGATTCGTTCGTCTAAGCTTGGTTCGTCTTCGTGGCTTCATCTTCTTCATGGACTCGTTCTTCTTCCTTGCGGGATTTCAGGCAAGATGACCGTCACCTTGGATCTCACTACTATCATTGCTATGCTAGTTGCTTCGTTCTATCGCTTTCTTGTGCTACCTATCAATTGTTCTTCAAGCCTTCCAATTTGCCATGTCAGCCTCTAACCTTTTTCACCCTTCCTAGCAAACCGTTGTTTGGCTATGTTACCGCTTTGCTCAGCCCCTCTTATAGCATTGTTAATTGCAGGTGAAGTTGAAGATTGCTCCATGGTGGACAAGATTATGTTGGGATATCACAATATATCTTATTTAATTAATGCATCTATATACTTGGTAAAGTGTGGAAGACTCGGCCTTATGCCTGGTGTTTTGTTCCACTCTTGCCGCCCTAGTTTCTGTCATACCAGTGTTATGTTCCTTGATTTTGCGTTCCTTACGTGGTTGGGTGATTTATGGGACCCCCTTGACAGTTCGCTTTGAATAAAACTCCTTCAGCAAGGCCCAACCTTGGTTTTACCATTTTCCTCACCACCACCTATACCTTTCCCTTGGGTCGGCCAACCCGAGGGTCATCTTTATTTTAGCCCCCCCGGGCGAGTGCTTCTCTAAGTGCTGGTCTGAACCGAGCCGCCTGTGGGGCCCCCTCGGGGAAACTCGAGGTCTGGTTTTACGCGTAGCCTGTCTCATCCGGTGTTGCCCTAAGAACGAGATATGTGCAACTCCTATCGGGATTGTCGGCACATTGGGCGGCTTTGCTGGTCTTGTTTTACCATTGTCGAAATGTCTTGTAAACCGGGATTCCGAGACTGATCGGGTCTTCCCGGGAGAAGGAATATCCTTCATTGATCATGAGAGCTTGTGATGGGCTAAGTTGGGACACCCTTGCATGGTATAAAATTTTGAGAGTCGTGCCCGCGGTTATGTGGCAGATGGTAATTTGTTAATGTCCGGTTGTAGATAACTTGACACCAGATACGAATTAAAACACATCAACCGTGTGTGTAGCTGTGATGGTCTCTTTTCGGCGGAGTCCGGCAAGTGAACACGGTTTTGGGGTTATGTATGAACGTAAGTAGTTTCAGGATCACTTCTTGATCACTTCTAGCTTCTCGACAGTTCCGTTTGCTTTCTCTTCTCGCTCTCATTTGCGTATGTTAGCCACCATATCATGCTTAGTCGCTGGTGCAACCTCACCACTTTACCCCTTCCTTTCCCATTAAGCTTTGCTAGTCTTGATACCCATGGTAATGGGATTGCTGAGTCCTCGTGGCTCACAGATTACTACAGCAACAGTTGCAGGTACAGGTTATGCGAGGATCATGACGCGAGAGCGATGTTTGCTTGTTCTGGAGTTCTTCTTCTGCTTCTTCTTCGATCCGGGGATAGGTTCCAGGTCGGCAGCCTGGGCTAGCAGGGTGGATGTCGTTTGGAGCTTCTGTTTGTGTTTCGCGCCATAGTCAGATGTTGCTCTTATGTATTGTGATGTTGTATTCATGTGGCATTGTATGCCTTTTGTATGTATCCCCATCTATTATGTAATGTTGATGTAATGATATCCACCTTGCAAAAGCGTATCAATATGCGGTTCTATCCTTGGTGGGACCTTCGAGTCTCTTTAGGATAGTATCGCATATTGTGCGTGACAAGTTGTTATCAGAGCCTCGACCGACCATAGGAGCCCCCTTGTTTGATCGTGTAGCTTGGCCGTTGTTGAGTCTAGAAGAAAACTGTTTTCGGAGTCTAGTTATGCTAGAGAGTAGGAACTCTTTTTACTCCTCAGCCCCTTCGTCGCTCTGGTGAGGAATCTTGACGTAGGTGTTTTGAATTACTCCTCTTCCCCTTCAAATTTTTCTTTAGGATTGCGCAGTTGGTTTTTCGTTCGTTGGTTCTCAGCTCTTTTCATCCGGTGCATTTCTCCTCAAGTTGACTCGAGCCTCTTCATCTTTGCCAAGTTCAACCCTCAGTAGTTTTCTTTTTGCCACCCGCCCACCCCTTTTCATCTCGGAGTCGGAGTCCGTAATTGAGTATCCATCCTAGTCGTGCGAAGCCTTTGCTTTCTTTCAACCGGTGTTTTCTCTTCAAGATATTCGTCGGTTTCCCCTTCCAAGTTGCCTTTATTTTTCCCGCCCTCCCACCCTCTTCTTCCCAGAGCCTGAGTCTCTTTCGAGCATCATTTTCATTCGTGTGGAGTCTCTTCAGTCTTCCCTCAATTGTTTCAACCGGTGAATTCTCGTCTCGTTCGTCATTCTTCATCTCTTTCTTTTCCGGTGCACTCAATTCAAGTTTTTCCGGTGTTGATCATATTCTTTCCCTTGTATCAAGTGTTTTCCCTGTTCATTCGCCTCTCGCCAGTTTATCCTTCCAGAGTGCTCAAGACATCTCAGGAGATTCGTCTGTGTTCGAATTAATTCGAGGTTATCAACTCATTTAAATATTTCAATTGTTCCGGTGCATCACCTATCTGTTCAACAATCCTTTCCAACGATGTTTTCTTTTAGTGGGCCCTAACCCACAGGTCTTTTCCCAGGATCTTACCTGACTCTTCTAATTATTCCGGAGTTATTCCCAAATTCTTTTCAAAGTGGGAAGTAAGAATGGATTCCATCAGTCACATGCCTTCTCCAAGATCGATTTCAAATCATTTTCATTGTTGGTTCAACCTCTTCGCTTGTCATTCTCTCGGAGAATCTCAGTAATTTTGGTGGTGTTTCCCGTCATCATTTGAAGATTGAAGAAGAGTTCCTCTTAAATCTTGCCCGTTCTCTTTAAGACTCGCGGTCCTAGTTTCATGCTACCCTCTCGAATTATACCATTTGTCAAATATTCTTTTCTTACCCATCCGGAGTATGTCAGAAGCTGTTTTCCCGTTTCTTTTCACCAGAGGCCATCGTTCCAGAAGAATTCTTCGTCCTCACATTTCAGCTACCGTTATCCAATTACCCCGGTGCTTCGTTCAAGTGTTCTTTAATCAACTCATGATCTCTTTGTTCTTTTGCATCTAAATCCCCTCGAGCATATTGGTTCTTCTAATTCTTCCCGGTGATTCATTCTCTTTCGTCAGTCATTTTCAAATTCTTACGGTGTTTCCTTTAGATTATATTTCTTTGGTTATCATATCAATTCATTCGTTCTTTTCAATCCTACCGATGGTTCATGAAGACTTTCTCAAGTTTTGTGCTATACTCCCCCTTAATCCTTTTCAACAAGAATAAGTAGTATGCAAAAATCCATTGCTTGTCATCAATTTATTTTGATGAAGGATAAGCATACAATAAATCTTATTCTTATTTCCTCAAAGTGATTAATCCTTTTTCTTTGGAGTTTGTTCTTGATGAATAAATTCTAGTTCCAGGTGTTTTCATCTTTTCTTTTCTGGAGTTCAAATTTTTCCTCGGCTATTTTGTCGGAACCTCCATCAAAATCATCACAATGCTCATATTATTCTTTCATCCTTCATTTCTATTTCATCATCCTTTTGTCACCGGAGTTCTTCCTGGTGGTTCTTCATGATTTAATTCATTCTTCAAGAGTTCATCAAGATTTTTGTTGGTGGAGTTCAAGTATCTTTTCTTCTCGCTACTCGAAGTGCAATTAATTCTCCGTACTCTTTTCAAGTGGAGTTTTGCATTTCTTCGTTATTCCCAGGTATTCAAGCATTGGGTTGTGGCATAATTTCACCTCAAGTTTTGAGTTGTTTTTGGATAAGTCCACAACATGCTTATCCTTTCGTTGTTGATTTTCTCAACAACTCCATTCAATCCTTCCTTCTAAGTTATTTTCATTCAATTCTTCCAATTCTTCCGGAGGCATTGCATTGTTCATCTCGTCAAGTGCCAACTCATTGGGCGAAGTTCATGTTCTATTCCTTTCATTTTTAGCCGGAGTGCTGCCCAAATTCTTTCATGCTTATTCTTTTTCTATCTTGTTCTAATCGGAGTGGTTTCATAGTTTGTCTTCTTCTTGAGCTTTTCATTCTCTTCATATTCGCCGTTCATCTTTTCTACCCGAGTTCTCTCGACTTTGTTATTCTTCTTTCTTCTGGTCTTATTTCACCTCTTCCTCTTTCTCTTCTGTCTTGTTCCTAAGATCTCGGGACGAGATCTCTTGTTAGTGAAGGAGAGTTGTAACGCCCGGATTGATATATAGGATGATAGTATTCGGATACCAGAAGTGATCCAGCGGTACCGGGTATGTATCGGGTCACCTAAAAGGGGTTCCGGGCACCCCCGACAAAGATATGGGCCTAATGGGCCAAGAGGGGATACGCAACAGCCAACGTGGGCTGCTGTGCCCCCCATATAGGCCAAACCTGGAGGGGAAGGAAAGAGGGGAAGACAAAAAGGAAGGGGAGGGATTCGGCCTCCCCCTTCCTTCCCTCCTCCCTCCTCCTTCCTTCCCCCTTCGGTAATTATGATAAGAGGGGGGGGGGGCGAATAGGACTAGGGCCCCAAGTAGGATTCCTCCTACTTGGGCGCCCCCTTGGCTGCTCCCTTTCCCTCCCACCTATATATATGAAGGGGGGAGTGATGTCTACTACACAACCTTCTCCTTGTAGATGTTGTTGGGCCTCCAAGTGCAGAGGTTTGTAGGACAGTAACAAATTTCCCTCAAGTGGACGAACTAAGGTTTATCAATCCATGGGAGGCGTAGGATGAAGATGGTCTCTCTCAAACAACCCTGCAACCAAATAACAAAGAGTCTCTTGTGTCCCCAACACACCCAATACAATGGTAAATTGTATAGGTGCACTAGTTTGGCGAAGAGATGGTGATACAAGTGCAATATGGATGGTAGATATAGGTATTTGTAATCTGAAATTATAAAAACGACAAGGTAACTAATGATAAAAGTGAGCACAAACGGTATTGCAATGCTAGGAAACAAGGCCTAGGGTTCATACTTTCACAAGTGCAAGTTCTCTCAACAATAATAACATAATTGGATCATATAACTATCCCTCAACATGCAACAAAGAGTCACTCCAAAGCCACTAAGAGCGGAGAACAAACGAAGAGATTATGGTAGGGTACAAAACCACCTCAAAGTAATCCTTTCTGTTCTATCTATTCAAGAGTCTGTAGTAAAATAACATGAAGCTATTCTTTTCGTTCAACCTATCATAGAGTTCATACTAGAATAACACCTTAAGACACAAATCAACCAAAACCCTAATGTCACCTAGATACTCCATTGTCACCTCAAGTATCCATGGGCATGATTATACGATATGCATCACACAATCTCACATTCATCTATTCAACCATCACAAAGTACTTCAAAGCTTGCCCCAAAGTTTCTACCGGAGAGTCAAGACGAAAACGTGTGCCAACCCCTATGCATAAGTTCATTGAACCCGCAAGTTGATCACCAAAACATACATCAAGTAGATCACGTGAATATCCCATTGTCACCACAGATAAGCACGTCAAGACATACATCCAGTTTTCTCAAATCCTTAAAGACTCAATCCGATAAGATAACTTCAAAGGGAAAACTCAATTCATTACAAGAGAGTAGAGGGGGAGAAACATCATAAGATCCAACTATAATAGCAAAGCTCGCGATACGTCAAGATCGTATCACCTCAAGAACATGAGAGAGAGAGAGATCAAACACATAGCTACTGGTACATACCCTCAGCCCCGAGGGTGAACTACTCCCTCCTCGTCATGGAGAGTGCCGGGATGATGAAGATGGCCACGGTGAGGGATCCCCCCTTCTGCAGGGTGCCGGAATGGGCTCCCAAGAGGGTTTTGGTGGATACAGAGGCTTGTGGTGGCGGAACTCCCGATCTATCTTGTTCCCCGAAGGTCTTAGGGTATATGGACTTATATAGGCGAAAGAAGTCGGTCAGGGGAGCCACGAGGGGCCCACGAGGGTGGGGGGCGCGCCCAGGGGAGGTGGGCGCGCCTCCCTGCCTCGTGGCCAACTCGAAGCTTCCCTTGCGTGCACTCCAAGTCCCCTGGATTGCTTCCGTTCCAAAAATCACGCTCCCGTAGGTTTCATTCCGTTTGGACTCCATTTGATATTCCTTTTCTTCAAAACACTGAAATAGGCAAGAAAACAGCAATATGGGCTGGGTCTCCGGTTAATAGGTTAGTCCCAAAAATAATATAAAAGTGTATAATAAAGCCCGTAAACATCCAAAACAGATAATGTAATAGCATGAATGCTTCATAAATTATAGATACGTTGGAGACGTATCAGCATCCCCAAGCTTAATTCCTGCTCGTCCTCGAGTAGGTAATTGATAAAAGAAAGAATTTATGAAGTGTGAATGCTAGCAGGTGCACAAGTTTGATCAATGATAATTTCAATTACCTTTTCTAGCATGATTATATGTCATAAATAGTAGTTCATCTCATAAAACTTCTCACGATCAAGTAACAAGTTATTCACATGTTAAGGTATAGGCCATAAACTTTCTTGAAAACTAGCAAACTTCATTCTCAGTCATCAAACAATTACAATTCATCTTATTTTCAGGAAGAGTCTATGTAAGAGCTTTGATTTAGCAAAATCCACATACTCAACTATCATATAGTCTTCCATGATTGCTACCACTCAAAGCATATTCTTAGAACAAATAGCATCCATCAAATACAGAGAAAGATAGGGGCTTAGTGTTTCGCCTCCCAACTCACTTATCATATAGATAATTGTCAACAATAATAATTCATGATCAAATATATTTGCATGGCCATATATGCTTAGATCTTTCCCCAACACACGACGCTTAACAACTAAAGAGTAGGTAGGAATGAGAAGTAATACTACTGACTCTTGCATAAAAGTAAAAGATAGGCCCTTCGCAGAGGGAAGCAGGGATTTGCAGAGGTGCCAGAGCTCGATTTTGAAATAGAGATAAATAATTTTGAGAGGTATGATCTCATTGTCAACATAACAACTAAGAGTTCCCAATATCTTCCATACTACATACATTATAGGCAGTTCCCAAACAGAATGGTAAAGTTTTTACCCCCCCTCCACCAACAATCATCAATCCATGGCTTGCCCAAAACAATGGGTGCCTCCAACTAACATCAATCCTGGGGGAGTTTTGTTTGCAATTATTTTTGATTTGATTTTGATCTTTTGATCATGGGACTGGGCATCCCGGTTACCAGCCATTTTTCTCGTGAATGATGAGCGGAGTCCACTCATCTTGAGAATAACCCACTTAGCATGGAAGATACTGACAGCCCCTCGTTGCTACATGAGCAATTCGGGCATACAAAACAGATTATTATTTGAAGGTTTAGAGTTTGGCACATGCAAATTTACTTGGAACGGCAGGTAAATACCGCATATAGGTAGGTATGGTGGACACTCATGGAAGAAACTTGGTTCAAGGGATTTGGAAGCACAAGCAGTATTCCCGCTTAGTACAGATATTTTGGCTAGCAAAGGATTTTAAAAAGCAAGCACCACATGTTGGAGGATCTATAACAATATAACTTATATACAAATACACCCAAGCATAACTCATTACGTTGTCTTCCTTGTCCAACTTCAACTAATTTGCTCAGGTTTGAAAATAATTAATGGGGCTCACAATCATAGAAGATGTCTAAGATAGTATATTTATATGTGAAATTTCTCTTCTTTCAATATTCTTTCATGAATTGTTCAAATGACCAATACAATGCTTGCTAACCTTCAATAAATTTACTAACTCTACTTCTTAGATGTGAAGTCATTACTCCTAATGGGGTAAGCATATGAAACATATATAATTTCAGATTTATGACAGTCAACTCATTCAACCATTTAGTCATAGGATATAAGTGAAGCACACGAGTAAATGACAAACTACTCCAAAGAGATATAAGTGAAGATCAATGAGTAGATAAATAATTATGTAACTATGTAAAGACTCTTTCTCATTTAAGAATTTCAGATCTTGGTATTTTATTCAAACAGCAAGCAAAAAAAAACATGACGCTCCAAGCAAAGCACATATCATGTGGTGAATAAAAATATAACTCCAAGTAAAGTTACCGATAGACGAAGACGAAAGAGGGGATGCCATCCGGGGCATCCCCAAGCTTAGTCTCTTGATTGTCCTTGAATATTACCTTGGGGTGCCTTGGGCATCCCCAAGCTTAGGCTCTTTCCACTCCTTATTCCATAGTACATCGAATCTTTACCCAAAACTTGAAAACTTCACAACACAAAACTCATAAACTCCGTTAGTATAAGAAAATAAATCACCACTTTTGGTACTGTTGTGAACTCATTCTAAATTCATATTTGTGTAATATCTACTGTATTCCAACTTCTCTATGGTTCTTACCCTACGATACTACTCATAGATACATCAAAATAAGCAAACAACACATAGAAAACAGAATCTGTCAAAAACAGAACAATCTGTAGTAATCTGTAACTCTCGAATACTTATGTAACTCAAAAACTTCTACCAAATTAGGAAAACCTGAGAAATTTGTGTAGCAATCCAGATCAAAAATAATAAGATCAAAAACACGTGTCTGTGAATTATCAAAACTAATTTACCGAGTGCAAAAGTTTCTTATTTTGAGCAGGATCAACACAACTATCACGTAGGCTATCCTAAAGGTCTTACTTGGCACTTTATTGAAATAAAAGCTATAAAACATGATTACTACAGTAGCATAATCATGTGGACATAGAAAAACAGTAAGGCTAAATATTGGGTTGTCTCCCAACAAGCGCTTTTCTTTAATGCATTTCTAGCTAGGCATGATGATGACAATGATGCTCACATAAAAGATAAGAATTGAAACATAACGGGAGCATCATGAAGCATATGACTAGCACATTTCAGTCTAACCCACTTCATGTGCATAGGGATTTTGTGAGCAAACAACTTATGGGAACAATAATCAACTAGCATAGGAAGGCAAAACAAGCATAGCTTCACGATTTTCAACACATAGAGAGGAAACTTGATATTATTGGAATTCCTACAAGTATATGTTCCTCCCTCATAATAATTTTCAGTAGCATCATGAATGAATTCAACAATATAACCAGCACCTAAAGCATTCTTTTCATGATCTACAAGCATAGAAAATTTACTACTCTCCACATAAGCAAAATTCTTCTCATTCGGAATAGTGGGAGTATCATAAGAGACTCAAATACTAAAAATTGTTTCCACATTAAAAGAGTGATGTTCAGAAAAAGGGTAATCATAATCATGACAAGTTTTATAAATATAATCATCACTACTTTTTATAGCATAAGTTTCATCACAATAATCATCATAAGTAGCAACTTTGTTCTCATCATAATCGATTGAAACCTCTTCCAAGATAGTGGAATCATCACTAAATAAAGTTGACACTCTTCCAAATCCACTTTCATATTCATCACAATAAGATTCAACATCCTCCAAACTAGTGGGATCATTACTTCCTAAAGTTGACACTCTTCCAAACCCACTTTCATCAATATAATCATCATAGGTAAGAGGCATGCTATCATCATAACAACTTTGCATATCAAAACTTGGGAGGCTAAAAACATCATCTTCATTAAACGTAGCATCCCCAATGTGACGCCCCCGATTCAATCGTACACTAATCATGCACGCAAACGTGTACGATCAAGATCAGGAACTCACGAGAAGATATCACAACACAACTCTAAAAACATAAATAAGTCATACAAGCATCATAATACAATCCAGGGGCCTCGAGGGCTCGAATACACATGCTCGATCATAGACGAGTCAGCAGAAGCAACAATATCTGAGTACAGACATAAGTTAAACAAGTTTGCCTTAAGAAGGCTAGCACAAACTGGGATACAGATCGAAAGAGGCGCAGGCCTCCTACCTGGGATCCTCCTAACTACTCCTGGACGTCGTCAGCGGGCTGCACGTAGTAGTAGGCACCTCCGGTGTAGTAGGGGTTGTCATCGATGGTGGCGTCTGGCTCCTGGACTCCAGCATCTGGTTGCGACAACCAGAAAGGAAGGAAAGGGGGAAAAAGGGGGGAGAAAGCAACCGTGAGTACTCATCCAAAGTACTCGCAAGCAAGGAACTACACTACATATGCATGGGTATATGTGTAAGGAGGCCATATCAGTGGACTGAACTGCAGAATGCCAGAATAAGAGGGGGATAGCTAGTCCTATCGAAGACTACGCTTCTGGCAGCCTCCGTCTCGCAGCATGTAGAAGAGAGTAGATTGAAGTCCTCCAAGTAGCATCTCCAAGTAGCATCTCCAAGTAGCATCGCATAGCATAATCCTACCCGGCGATCCTCCCCTCGTCGCCCCGTGGAAAAGCGATCACCGGGTTGTCTGTGGAACTTGGAAGGGAGTGTTTTATTAAGTATCCGGTTCTAGTTGTCATAAGGTCAAGGTACAACTCCAAGTCGTCCTGTTACCGAAGATCACGGCTATTCGAATAAATTAACTTCCCTGTAGGGGTGCACCACATAACCCAACACGCTCGATCCCATTTGGCCGGACACACTTTCCTGGGTCATGCCCGGCCTCGGAAGATCAACACGTCGCAGCCCCACCTAGGCATAACAGAGAGGTCAGCATGCCGGTCTAAACCTAAGCGCACAGGGGTCTGGGCCCATCGCCCTTAGCACACCTGCACGTTGTGTACGCGGCCGGTGAGCAGACCTAGCAACCTACATTACAAAGGAAGTTGCGTTAACACAGTCCAACCCGGCGCGCGCCGCTCAGTCGCTGACGTCAAGAAGGCTTCGGCTGATACCACGACGTCGGGATACCCATAACTACTCCCGCGTAGATGGTTAGTGCGTATAGACCAAATGGCCAGACTCAGATCAAATACCAAGATCTCGTTAAGCGTGTTAAGTATCCGCGAACGCCGAACAGGGCCAGGCCCACCTGTCTCCTAGGTGGTCTCAACCTGCCCTGCCGCTCCGCCACAAAGTAACAGTCGGGGGCCGTCGGGAACCCAGGCCCACCTCTACCGGGATGGAGCCACCTGTCCTTTCAGCCCCCTCATCAGAATCACTTGCGGGTACTCATCGAGCTGACCCGACTTTAGTCACCATCTGTATAGTATGTATGTATGTATAGTATATATCCGTGATCACCTCCCGAGTGATCATGGCCCAATAGTATAGCAAGGCAGACTGACAAGAATGTAGGGCCAATGATGATAAACTAGCATCCTATACTAAGTATTTAGGATTGCAGGTAAGGTATCAACAGATGTAGCAACAATGTCAGGCTATGCATCAGAATAGGATTAACGGAAAGCAGTAACATGCTACACTACTCTAATGCAAGCAGTATAGAGGAGAATAGGCGATATCTGGTGATCAAGGGGGGGGGGTCTTGCCTGGTTGCTCAGACAAGAAGGAGGGGTCGTCAACACCGTAGTCGATCGGGGTACCAGCAACAGCGTCAGCCTCGTAGTCTACCAAAGAGAAGAGGGGGAAGAACCAATAAATACAATGCAACATAAGCATGACGATGCGTGACAAAGCAAACAGCGGTGTTAGGTGTGCCCTCACGCGGTATTAGGTGATACCGGCGAAGGGGGAAAAACATCCGGGAAAGTATCCCCGGCGTTTTGCGTTTTCGGACAGATGAACCGGAGGTGAAATGTTGCAGGTTCACTATGCTAGGGATGTGTGGCGGACGAACGGGCCGCGTGTCCGGATTCGGCTCGTTGTTTTGAGCAACTTTCACGTAGAAAGTATTTTCATCTGAGCTACGGTTTATTTTATATTAATTTTAAAAGATTTAAATCATTTTTAGCATTTATCTAATTATTTTAATGCAAAATGGGATTTATGACATCAGCATGATGTCATGCTGACGTCAGTAGTCAACAGGGTTGACTGGTCAACCTGACATGTGGGTCCTGCATGCCATAGGCACAATAACCTAATTGACCTATTAAATATTTTAATTTAGTTAAACAGGTAACTAATGTTTAATTAGTCTAATTAAACAGGATTAATTAAGTTAATTAATTTAGTTAGTTAATTAATTAATTAGCTAACATTTTTATTTACTATTTATTATTTTCTTTAATTCCTCTTTTTTTAACGTTCTGGTACTGGGGTGGGGCCCGGCTGTCATTGGGCCAGGGGCCTTAACGGGTTCGGGCGCTCGGGTGCAGGTGTCACCCGAGCGGGCGCTGTGCAGCGAGCACAGTTGCAGGCGAGGCGTCCATCGGGCGGACCCGAGGCGACGAGGCGGGCGAACCCGGCCGGCGGCTACGGGCACGGTGGCGCGAGACGGGCACGCACGGCTGGGCGTAGGTGGGTGTGAGGGTAGGGCGCGAGGCGCACGGCCAGGGGACAGCCAGTGCGCGAGGCTGGAGTTCTGGGGCGCCGCCGACGTACGCGAACGCAGCCAGGGGCGGCTCGGTGAACGCGAGGTCGTCGCGAGCTTCGGGTGCGAGCGGGGCAGCGCCAATCAACAACGAGATCGACGGGGAAGAGGGGAACGGACATGGCTCACTGGGAGGAGGTCGATGGAGAGCTCGGGACGGTCGGAGTGGCGTCAGAGAGGTGGCCGACGTGGTGGCGGCGGTGGTGGCCGAGGCGGACAGGGACGACCGGTGAAGGAGAGGCGAGGAAGCGGCGAGCGACGGCGTCGGGGACGGCTCCGGGGCGACGTGGCGACGACGGCAACGCAGGGGAGGACGACAACGCTGGCGGACCTGCGAGGTGGCCTCCGGTGACGGGGTCGGGGCATCCACGAATGGGGCGCGCGCGGAGCTCGGGGGAGACGACGCGGTGCACGAAGGAGAGGGAGGAGGCCGGGAGGTGCGGCGCCGGTGAGGTGGCATCGCGGAGGAGGATGGAGGCGCGATGGGGCGGCGACGGACGCGACGGTCGGGGCGCCGTTGGCATCGGGGACGCGGTCGTGGCCCGATCCAGATCTGGATCGGGGAAGAGGGGATC
>NC_041389.1:128922314-128930363 GCF_002162155.2 Triticum dicoccoides
GGGTATAGGCAGGGGGTGGCCTGGGTCGGCCTAGTCGGTTGTGGCCAACTGGGCCACTTGGCCCATGGGAGAGAGGGGGGTATTTTCTTATTTCATTTATGTTTGTTTTATTTTCCTTTTCTTTTGTTGTTTTATTTTAGTTCCTCTATTATTTTGGTTTTATAAATTATAAAAGTAGTCCCTAATTTAGTGTTAATAAATAGGTTACTGCCACATAAGTTTGGGCAACTAAATAAAATAGTTAATATTTTATTTATTGTAAAAGGCATTCAACCAATTGTTTTGCTACTGTTTATCTATTATTGTGCATTTAAGCACATTATAAAAGTGTGGTTTCTTCTACATAATTACCTATGCATTGTTTGGCTCACTCTGAACATTTTAGTTTTAATATTTGAAAACATTTATTGTTAACTTGATTTTGAATTTGAATTCGAACCGGTTTCGAACTAACGCGAGATTAGCAACAGTAATCGAGCTGACGTGGCATCATTAGTAGAGGTTTACTGTAGCTTAAATATTCGGGCATCACAATTCTCCTCCACTACAAGAAATCTCGTCCCGAGATTTAAGAGGGGTGTAAGGGGGGAAATTCTGGTTACGAAACTAGCGGGTCTTCTCATCCTGGCTTGCTCTTCTCGAAGAGGCCGGTCGAATACATTGATGTCTTCATTTCTCTACTTTAAGTCATCATGATGAAGTAGGCATCCTTTCTTCGGGAATTCCATTGTACTTACGAAAGAATAAAGGGGGTGTTCCGGGAAAACGAACCTCTGCAAGGTTGATTATCTGGTAGCTAATATCGGGGAAGGTGACGGATAGTAACTCTCGAATGGAAACTTAAGACAATAACGAGAGCAAGGTAAGTAGGTACCATGAGAAGTTTCGAGCGGGTAGGCAATCGTTTGATGCCTGAAACAAAGTGTGAAAGGGGTCCAGAGCAACGAGAATAAGTATTGCGTCTGATACCAGATTAGATCGTCTCTAGGAAGGTGGTTGGTGATCTTCATATGAAGCCAATCATGAGGAATAAATTCGGAGATATGGGTGTACCGAAGAGTCAGGTTTCGATCCTGTGGAACTGTGGGTTATGGGCCCACCACGTGGGTTAAAAGTAGGAAGGGTGGTGACGTCTTGCACGATCATGTAAGCAAGGCATGCCGGAGGATAGCCTACCAGTTATGTCGGCAACAACATTGGTACCAAGGGCGAGGGACGAAGAGAACCATTTTCCTGCTCGTTAAGACGAGGCGGACCAATAGGCAAAGTTCTCGTCCATCGGCGGCTACCGGAATGTCATCAACAATAGTATCAAGGTCTTTCTGACAGAGTTGTACACCGAGGTGCTTACAAAAGCGGTGACTTATTACTACTTAGATCATATGGATCACAAGGGAGGTTAAACCAAACAATGGAAAGGAAATTATGATTACCAGGTTAAACAGAACAATGGAAAGGAAAATGTGTTTAAACACATATTTCAAGGGTATATCCTTCCCAAGGACAATTAGAGCATGATATCCAAGATAGGATATAATGTAGAAAACTCTTTAGGTACGGGAGAGAATTTTCATGACATTACCCATACATCGGTGTTTGGATAATTGAGCAGGAAACATTTAACATTGGGATTCAAATGTTCCTGTTGATGAGCGGGGTATCATAGTCATGCTTCGAGGTAGCAATGACATGGTGTTTCAATCAAGGGTCTGACTTTGGATACACAAATGATCCATCAGGAGCAACTTATAAAATAAGTTTTATAGTTTCCTCCGGGAAGAATGGTTATCCTTGCAAAAGAAATTATAATGATAGGTCCTCCAGCCGGGGGGGGGGGGTGCTAGGCATGACATCATATTACCGGGTCATCAAAGGACCAACATCATAACTCCTGAAAAGTTGTCCCAACCATCATATCTGACCGAGATTCAGATCCGGTTGGTGTCATGATACCTCAGACTCAGGATGTCCGAGAAGAAAAGGTGCAACACAAATTCGATGAAATGACATTGCAAGATTCTCAGGAAATGAACTATGGGAGCGGGTTCCTGAAACAATAGTTCATCATTACACCAAGGAGGGGATGAGGAGGTGGCTGATGGACTCAGCAAAAATTCATTGAGATTTCCAAAAAGATGGGTTTCCACAATCATGTGAACAAGGAGATAACATTTTTCAGATCAAATGGCATAATGATGTATGCTCGAGGAAAACATACACGATTTAAACATTGGTTGAAAGGTGCACCCGAAATATGGGCTTGGGTAGCACGACCAATGTCAGAATGGTGATTCAATAATCAATAGTCTAAGAATGAACGGCCGACCATTAATTTCAAAGCAATAGGGTTGCTAGGAATTTTGAATTCACACATCATAGTTCAATTTTCGGTATTCCGGTTAGAAACAACACGGGGACCAAGAAAGAAGTGATGGAGAGAAGTATCACTATTTCAAGAATTCTTAAGAGGTGGAGCAATCCTCACAACATTCTTGATAGAAAAGACAGTAATACTTCAAGGCAGAACACAACATTAGCTGGAGAGCAGGTTGTATTCGTAATGTGGACAAGCTCACAATGAAAGGAAGTCAAGGGTGTTGTCGATGATAATAAAATCATCGAGGGCAAGGAGGGTATTTCTCATCATGAACACAGTTAACATCTCGGAAGAAGTCAAAGTGTTGAAGGTGATCCGACACAATTGTCGAGACATTTCATGAAGGTGTAATTGATCGGCGATGACAACAAGTCAAAGGAATGATGAAGCGAAAGGTTATTGAAACCACTAGTACAATACAAACTTGAAATCAAAGATTGTTGTTCAAGGCGAAATGATATGCCGAGGACGATCGCCGTAAGCTTAGCTATCGTCGAAAGTTGTGCTCCGGGAATAAGGACCAGGTAGCACGGTTAAAATTTAGCATGATAACGATATAGCCGATCAGGCTAGGAATGACTTGATGGAGTATTAAAATTCTCAACAACAAAGTACTGGGAGTACTGAATCTCGGTGTTGATTCGATTCACAACCCGGTGTTTTCGGTTGACGACAACCTAGAACCCGTGGAGTGACTATGATGGGGAAAGGTATTACTTCATCAGAAATTCATAAGATGAAGTGCAATGGGTTGATATCCTTGAGATACCAGGGGGTAATACTCGAAGGTAAGGTAGAATAGAAGCTTGACAGGTGAAATGATGTGCAGAAGACAAGTAATTTAACTTGTCCGAGAAACGGGATCAAAGAAGAAGAATATGGCCGGAACCACGATTGCAAAAGATCAAATCCCAGATATAAGATGAACTTATACCAAGGGGATAATTAATTTAAGAGAAGCTTCCATGATAAGATCTACATCGTGTCCATGGGCATGAACACAAAGTTCAAGGTCGACTCCCACTTCTTCAATGCCTAACCTATCATTTACTTCTCGCGTTCGATGAAGTTGTAGTGCTGAAATCTTATCTGGCAAAATACCAGAAGAGTATGACTCGTGAAAACTTTCGAGTTCACATAGATTAGGTAAGGCATTGTTTCAACCCGTCGGGGCATCTAGGAATATATACAACAAACTTCAGAGTAAATAACTCAAGCTCGGGAGCAGAGCATGGTTGACAAAAGCAGGGGATACAATTTACCGAAGGCATTATGTATCAGGTAAAGAACTCACAAGAATTTTGGTTGTGAAGGACACTGTCGGATAATAACCCAGCAATGGGTAGGGCGGTCCACAACGGGACTGATGTGAGTATCGATACTCAATCAGGGAAGAAGGAATGCCAAGGCATCAGATTATAGAAACAACTGACTAATTCAAAGCTTAGATAACAAAGGAATTACGATTTCCAAAACAAAGGATCAAAAGTTGTTGCTCTGATCAAGGATGGATAAGTTGGATAGACCAGAGTCACAATTGACGACCAATAGTTTGGTCGAGAACCAGCTCATGTTCAAAAATGATGTCTGAGCCAGAAAGATAATTTAGAAGGGTTGATAGATGATTGTGTGCATTCGCACACATGTTGAATCAATAGGATCAAAATGACGATGTCAAAAGATACTAGTGAATATTGCTAGTGATATGGGAGCATCCATAATGTAAGCATTCAAGTATTTGCAGAGCAATAGTTTGAAGAGGATGCTCAGAAGGTCGGATAGTATTTCAGAGTATCTTATGAAGCATACGAACAACTGGGGATGAACAGATACTCAATAAGTGCGAGGAATTTTCGATAGGGATATTCATGTGGTAAAGAACTGCAAGGCAGTAAGCTTAAAGGATTTTTGGAACAATAGAGAGAATTTCGAGGTATCTTGTAATAACAAGATCAACCGGGAATAAAAGTAAGAACGACAGGTGTAAGTATTTATCCATAGGGATGTTTTGGTGGTAGGGAATTGCAAAAAGCAACAGGCACAAGGTCTCGAGAGAATATCGGAGAGTATCTTCGAATTCTTCTGTTTCACGGAGTAATCATCTGGAGTGAGGGGTTCTCTGGGAGGAAGTAGTAACGAGATCCTAAAGTTAGATTTTTGTAAATTCAGTAAACCCGAATAGAAGAGAGATCAGAGTCCCAGAGTATAGACAAGGAGTAAAAGATCCTAATACCACCCAATTGGCGACGTGGGCCCATGGGCCGCACAGCCAAGTTAGTAAAACAATTTTCATCGACTAGACTCAACTTCGCCCAAGGAGTTGGAAAGGGGGATTCCTATAGGCAGTCGGCTCTGATACCAACTTGTGACGCCCCCGATTCAATCGTACACTAATCATGCGCGCAAACGTGTACGATCAAGATCAGGGACTCATGGGAAGATATCACAACACAACTCTAAAAACATAAATAAGTCATACAAGCATCATAATACAAGCCAGGGGCCTCGAGGGCTCGAATACACATGCTCGATCATAGACGAGTCAGCGGAAGCAACAATATCTGAGTACAGACATAAGTTAAACAAGTTTGCCTTAAGAAGGCTAGCACAAACTGGGATACAGATCGAAAGAGGCGCAGGCCTCCTGCCTGGGATCCTCCTAACTACTCCTGGACGTCGTCAGCGGGCTGCACGTAGTAGTAGGCACCTCCGGTGTAGTAGGGGTTGTCGTCGACGGTGGCGTCTGGCTCCTGGACTCCAGCATCTGGTTGCGACAACCAGAAAGGAAGGAAAGGGGGAAAAAGGGGGGGAGAAAGAAACCGTGAGTACTCATCCAAAGTACTCGCAAGCAAGGAACTACACTACATATGCATGGGTATATGTGTAAGGAGGCCATATCAGTGGACTGAATTGCAGAATGCCAGAATAAGAGGGGGATAGCTAGTCCTATCGAAGACTACGCTTCTGGCAGCCTCCGTCTCGCAGCATGTAGAAGAGAGTAGATTGAAGTCCTCCAAGTAGCATCTCCAAGTAGCATCTCCAAGTAGCATCGCATAGCATAATCCTACCCGGCGATCCTCCCCTCGTCGCCCCGTGGAAAAGCGCTCACCGGGTTGTCTGTGGAACTTGGAAGGGTGTGTTTTATTAAGTATCCGGTTCTAGTTGTCATAAGGTCAAGGTACAACTCCAAGTCGTCCTGTTACCGAAGATCACGGCTATTCGAATAGATTAACTTCCCTGCAGGGGTGCACCACATAACCCAACACGCTCGATCCCATTTGGCCGGACACACTTTCCTGGGTCATCCCCGACCTCGGAACATCAACACGTCGCAGCCCCACCTAGGCACAACAGAGAGGTCAGCACGCCGGTCTAAACCTAAGCGCACAGGGGTCTGGGCCCATCGCCCTTAGCACACCTGCACATTGCGTACGCGGCCGGTGAGCAGACCTAGCAACCTCCATTACAAAGGAAGTTGCATTAACGCAGTCCAACCCGGCGCGCGCCGCTCAGTCGCTGACGTCAAGAAGGCTTCGGCTGATACCACGACGTCGGGATACCCATAACTACTCCCGCGTAGATGGTTAGTGCTTATAGACCGAATGGCCAGACTCAGATCAAATACCAAGATCTCGTTAAGCGTGTTAAGTATCCGCGAACGCCGAACAGGGCCAGGCCCACCTGTCTCCTAGGTGGTCTCAACCTGCCCTGCCGCTCCGCCACAAAGTAATAGTCGGGGGCCGTCGGGAACCCAGGCCCACCTCTACCGGGATGGAGCCACCTGTCCTTTCAGCCCCCTCATCAGAATCACTTGCGGGTACTCATCGAGCTGACCCGACTTTAGTCACCATCTATATAGTATGTAGGTATGTATAGTATATACCCGTGATCACCTCCCGAGTGATCACGGCCCAATAGTATAGCAAGGCAGACTGACAAGAATGTAGGGCCAATGATGATAAACTAGCATCCTATACTAAGTATTTAGGATTGCAGGTAAGGTATCAACAGATGCAGCAACAATGTCAGGCCATGCATCAGAATAGGATTAACGGAAAGCAGTAACATGCTACACTACTCTAATGCAAGCAGTATAGAGGAGAATAGGCGATATCTGGTGATCAAGGGGGGGGGGCTTGCCTGGTTGCTCAGACAAGAAGGAGGGGTCGTCAACACCGTAGTCGATCGGGGTACCAGCAGCAGCATCAGCCTCGTAGTCTACCAAAGAGAAGAGGGGGAAGAACCAATAAATACAATGCAACAGAAGCATGATGATGCGTGAAAAAGCAAACAGCGGTGTTAGGTGTGCCCTCACGCGGTATTAGGTGATACCGGCGAAGGGGGAAAAACATCCGAGAAAGTATCCCCGGCGTTTCGTGTTTTCGAACAGATGAACCGGAGGTGAAATGTTGCAGGTTCACTATGCTACGGATGTGTGGCGGACGAACGGGCCGCGTATCCGGATTTGGCTCGTCGTTCTGAGCAACTTTCATGTAGAAAGTATTTTCATCTGAGCTACGTTTATTTTATATTAATTTTAAAAGATTTAAATCATTTTTAGCATTTATCTAATTATTTTAATCCAAAATGGGATTTATGACATCAGCATGATGTCATGCTGACGTCAGCAGTCAACAGGGTTGACTGGTCAACCTGACATGTGGGTCCTGCATGCCATAGGCACAATAACCTAATTGACCTATTAAATATTTTAATTTAGTTAAACAGGTAACTAATGTTTAATTAGTCTAATTAAACAGGATTAATTAAGTTAATTAATTTAGTTAGTTAATTAATTAATTAGCTAACATTTTTATTTACTATTTATTATTTTCTTTAATTCCTCTTTTTTTAACGTTCTGGTACTGGGGTGGGGCCCGACTGTCATTGGGCCAGGGGCCTTAACGGGTTCGGGCGCTCGAGTGCAGGTGTCACCCGAGCGGGCGCTGTGCAGCGAGCGCAGTTGCAGGCGAGGCGTCCTTCGGGCGGACCCGAGGCGACGAGGCGGGCGAACCCGGCCGGCGGCTACGGGCACGGTGGCGCGAGACGGGCACGCACAGCTGGGCGCATGTGGGTGCGAGGGTAGGGCGCGAGACGCACGGCCAGGGGACAGCCAGCGCGCGAGGCTGGAGTTCTGGGGCGCCGCCGACGTACGCGAACGCAGCCAGGGGCGGCTCGGTGAACGCGAGGTCGTCGCGAGCTTCGGGCGCGAGCGGGGCAGCGCCAATCAACGACGAGATCGACGGGGAAGAGGGGAACGGACATGGCTCACTGGGAGGAGGTCGATGGAGAGCTCGGGACGGTCGGAGTGGCGTCAGAGAGGTGGGCCGACGCGGTGGCGGTGGTGGTGGCCGAGGCGGACGGGGACGACCGGTGAAGGAGAGGCGAGGAAGCGGCGAGCGACGGCGTCGGGGACGGCTCCGGGGCGACGTGGTGACGACGGCGACGTAGGGGAGGACGACGACGCTGGCGGACCTGCGAGGTGGCCTCCGGTGACGGGGTCGGGGCGGCCACGAATGGGGCGCGCGCGGAGCTCGGGGGAGACGACGCGGTGCACGAAGGAGAGGGAGGAGGCCGGGAGGTGCGGCGCCGGTGAGGTGGCGTCACGGAGGAGGATGGAGGCGCGATGGGGCGGCGACGGACACGACGGTCGGGGCGCCGTTGGCGTCGGG
>NC_041389.1:128930693-128945411 GCF_002162155.2 Triticum dicoccoides
GTTGGCGTCGGGGACACGGTCGTGGCCCGATCGAGATCTGGATCGGGGAAGAGGGGATCGTGGGGGTGGGGGGGCGAGAGGTGGGGTAGTGGGCTAGGGTTACCGTGGTGGGGGGGTATAGGCAGGGGGTGGCCTGGGTCGGCCTAGTCGGTTGTGGCCAACTGGGCCACTTGGCCCATGGGAGAGTGGGGGGGTATTTTCTTATTTCATTTATTTTTGTTTTATTTTCCTTTTCTGTTGTTCTTTTATTTTAGTTCCTCTTTTATTTTGGTTTTATAAATTATAAAAGTAGTCCCTAATTTAGTGTTAATAAATAGGTTACTGCCACATAAGTTTGGGCAACTAAATAAAATAGTTAATATTTTATTTATTGTAAAAGGCATTCAACCAATTGTTTTGCTACTGTTTATCTATTATTGTGCATTTAAGCACATTATAAAAGTGTGGTTTCTTCTACATAATTACCTATGCATTGTTTGGCTCACTCTGAACATTTTAGTTTTAATGTTTGAAAACATTTATTGTTAAGTTGATTTTGAATTTGAATTCGAACCGGTTTCGAACTAACGCGAGATTAGCAACAGTAATCGAGGTGACGTGGCATCATTAGTAGAGGTTTACTGTAGCTTAAATATTCGGGCGTCACACCCAAGCTTGGGACAAACATTAATTGCAGCAAATACATTCTCAAATATGTCATCCTCATCAAACATAGCTTCCCCAAGGTTGTACCTTTTCATATCATAAGCATAATCACTCTCATCATTAATAGTATGGATAGCACCAATAGTATAGCAATTATCATCATCACAATGAGTAGTAGGAGCAACATCATTTGGGAGGGATACCTTTTTACCTTTGCTTCTCTGTTTTTTCTTTTTCTTCTTCACATTATGTATGGGTTCAACCTTCTTCTTAGAGCTCCTTATTAATGAGATTGGTTGAATAGAGAGCTCCTCCTCGTTACCTGATTCATCATAAGAAATAATGGAAGGATATTGGGAAGTCTCTTCCCTTTCATTAGTATTCTCTCCATCTTCTATTTGCTTTGTATTCTTTATGTAATTGGCAATATAAGGATTTTCAATGCAATTCACCGCACAATACATATAAATCTTCTCTAGATCAAAATCAAGAAATCTCTTAAGGGCAAATTCTGGAATATTCTTAGTTTCACGTTTCAATTCTTCATAACCCAAAAGCAAACTAAGTTCATTATGATGTGCAAGGGAAATCAAGCCATCACAATTTTTGGACACGATTCGATCATGAAACAATTTGCATTGGAGATTTAAATGACCATGTTCATTGCAAAGTTCACAAGGATCACGAAAAATATTGAGTTTTTCAGCACAAACATCAAGACTTTCTTGCAACAATTTAGTTTCTAAATGCTTATGCCTCTTGCAATATCTATTTTCCTATTTGGTGTGTACTTGCAAACCCAATGTACTCCACAAAAATCGACATGCTTATAGGAGACAATTTCATCATAACTAGTGCAATCATCATTACAAGTGCAATAATCATTAGTACTATGGATATTCAAACCGTTCATACTAACGACATTGCAATCATGCTCATCATTCAAAGATTTAGTATCAAACATTTTATAGACTTCTTCTTCTAGCACTTGAGCACAATTTTCCTTTTCATCATTGATACGTCTCCAACGTATCTATAATTTTTGATTGCTCCATGCTACTTTATCTACTGTTTTAGGCAATATTGGGCTTTATTATCCACTTTTATATTACTTTTGGGACTAACCTATTAACCGGAGGCCCATCCCAGATTTGCTGTTTTATGCCTATTTCAGTGTTTCGAGGAAAAGGAATATCAGACGGAGTCAAAACGGAACGAAATCAACTGGAGAAGTTAATTTTGGAAGGAAACCAACCTGATGGGCTTGGAGTGCACGCTAGGGGAGTCCCGGGATGTCCATGAGGGTGGAGGGCGCCCCCCTGGGCGCGCCCCCTACTTCGTGAGCAACCCAGAGGTCCACCGACGTACCCCCTGCACCCATATATACCTACGTACCCTAAAACTTCCAGAATAGAAGATAGATCGGGAGTTCCGCCGCAGCAAGCCTCTGTAGCCACCAAAAACCAATCGGAACCCTGTTCCGGCACCCTGCTGGAGGGGGATCCCATCACTGGAGGCCATCTTCATCATCCTGGCGCTATCCATGACGACGAGGGAGTAGTTCACCCTCGGGGCTGAGGGTATGTACCAGTAGCTATGTGTTTGATCTCTCTCTCTCTCTCTCTCTCTCTCGTGTTCTCTCTCGTGTTCCTCCAAGGCATGATCTTGATGTATCCCGAGCTTTGCTATTGTAGTTGGATCTTATGATGTTTCTCCCCCTCTACTCTCTTGTGATGAATTGAGTTTCCCCTTTGAAGTTATCTTATCGGATGGAGTCTTTTATGAACACTTGATGTATGTGTTGCGTGGGATAACCGTGGTGACAATGGGTTATTCTATTGATCCACTTGATGTATGTTTTGGTGATCAACTTGCGGGTTTTGTGACACTTGGGAACCTATGCATAGGGGTTGGCACACGTTCTTGACTCTCCGGTAGTAGCTTTGGGGCACTCTTTGAAGTACTTTTATGTTGGTTGGATGAATCTGAGATTGCGTGACGCATATCATATAATCATGCCCACGGATACTTGAGGTGACAATGGAGTATCTAGGTGACATTAGGGTTTTGGTTGATTTGTGTCTTAAGGTGTTATTCTAGTACGAACTCTTTTATAGATCGATCCGAAAGAATAGCTTTGTAGTGGTTTCATACCCGACCATAATCTCTACGTTTGTTCTCCGCTATTAGTGGCTTTGGAGTGACTCTTTGTTGCATGTTGAGGGCTTGTCATATGTTCTATCTATGTTATTATTGTTGAGAGAACTTACACTAGTGAAAGTATGAACCCTAGGCCTTGTTTCCTATCATT
Source organism: Triticum dicoccoides (assembly GCF_002162155.2). Lineage (NCBI taxonomy): Eukaryota > Viridiplantae > Streptophyta > Magnoliopsida > Poales > Poaceae > Triticum > Triticum dicoccoides. Next base: position 128,933,650 of record NC_041389.1, read on the forward strand.
GCAATACCGTTTACGCTCACTTTTACCGTTAGTTACCTTGCTGTTTTTATTATTTCAGATTACAAAAACCTATATCTACTATCAATTTTGCACTTGTATTTTCATCTCTTCGCCGAACTAGTGCACCTATACAATTTACCATTGTATTGGGTGTGTTGGGGACACAAGAGACTCTTTGTTATTTGGTTGCAGGGTTGTTTGAGAGAGACCATCTTCATCCTATGCCTCCTACGGATTGATAAACCGTAGGTCATCCACTCGAGGGAAATTTGCTACTGTCCTACAAACCTGTGGACTTGCAGGCCCAACAACGTCTACAAGAAGAAGGTTGTGTAGTAGACATCAAGCTCTTTTCTGGCGCCGTTGCCGGGGAGGCTAGGTAAGTGAAGGTATATCTTTAGATATTGCAATCGAATCTTTTTGTTTCTTGTTTTTTCACTAGTTTAGTTTATAAAAGAAAAAGTAAAAAAAATGGAGTTGAGTTTGTCTCATACGCTTCACCTTTTTAATATCTTTCGTGAGTATGATGGAAAGGATAATTGTGCTCAAGTGCTAGAAGAAGAAATCTTTAAAATGTTTGGCACTAAATCTTTGAATGATGAGCATGATTGCAATGTTGTTAGTATGAATTCCTTGAATATCTATGATGCTAATGATATGCAAAGCCACAAGCTTGGGGAAGCTATGTTTGATGGATATGATATTTTTTGTCCCTCAAGCTTTGATGAGCAAATTTACTATGATGAAAGCATGCCTCCTATTTATGATGATTATTGTGATGATACGTATGCTATAAAGAAGAAGTTTGCTTATGTGGAGAGTAGAAAATTTTCTATGCTTGTAGATCATGAAAAAAAATGCTTTAGGTGCTGGTTATATTGTTGAATTCATTCATGATGCTACTGAAAATTATTATGAGAGAGGAACATATGCTTGTAGGAATTGCAATAATGTCAAGTTCCCTCTCTATGTGCTTAAAGTTTTGAAGCTATGCTTGTTTTACCTTCCTATGCTCGTTGATTATTTTTCTCCTAAGTTGTTTTCTCACAAAATCCCTATGCATAGGAAGCGGGTTAGACTTAAATGTGCTAGTCATATGCTTCATGATGCTCCCATTATGTTTCAATTCTTATCTTTTATGTGAGCATCATTGTCATCATCATGCCTAGCTAAAAAGGCATTAAAGAAAAGCGCTTGTTGGGAGACAACCCAATATTTATCCTTACTGTTTTTGTGTGTCCACATGATTATTCTACTGTAGTAATCATGTTTTATAGCTTTTGTTTCAATAAAGTGCCAAGTAGAACCTTTGGGAAGACTTGGGTGAAGTTTATATGGTCTTGCTGTAAAAAACAGAAACTTTAGCGCTCACGAGATTAGCTGCCAATTTTTACTGGAGAGTGATTTTAGGTTGATTCTTTTTGCAGATGATTAATAGACAAATTTCTCAGGTCCAGCAATTTATTTCATAATTTTTGGGGTTCCAGAAGTATACGTTTTATACAGATTACTACAGACTGTTCTGTTTTTGACAGATTCTGTTTTCTTTGTGTTGTTTGCTTATTTTGATACATCTATGGCTAGTATTAAGTGGTATGAACCATAGAGAAGTTAGAATACAGTAGATATTACACCAATATGAATTTAGAATGAGTTAATTACAGTACCTAAGTGGTGGTTTTACCTTCTTATACTAACGGAGCTTATGAGTTTTGTTTTGAGTTTTGTGTGGTTGAAGTTTGCAAGTTTTGGGTAAGGATTCGATGGACTATGGAATAAGGAGTGGCAAGAGCCTAAGCTTGGGGATGCCCAAGGCACCCCAAGGTAATATTCAAGGATAACCAAGCAACTAAGCTTGGGGATGCCCCGGAAGGCATCCCCTCTTTCGTTTTCGTCTATCGGTAACTTTACTTGGAGCTATATTTTTATTCACCACATGATATGTGTTTTGCTTGGAGCGTCAATTTATTTTGTTAGTTTTTGCTTTCTGTTAGTTAGAATAGTGTTTTGCTTCTTTAGTTTCAATAAAAAAGTCAAGGATAGCCTTTGCCATGCTTATTTTGCTCGTATGCATGTTGCTGTTTGAAAATAGAAAGTTTACCGCAGTTGCAAAAATTCTCTAGAAAAGTCAGAGCACGGTCTAACGTTGAATATTTTTTCATATTGAGATCTGATAAATTTATTACAGTGGTAATTTTAGTTCATAATTTTTGGAGTCAGGGAATTATCGATACTCTTGCATTCTTTACAGACTGTACTGTTTTGGCAGATTGCTGTTATGGTTGCATTGTTTGCATATGTTCGCTTGTTTAATGATTCTATTTGAGGATAGGAGTATTAAATATGCAGAGGCATTTAGTATTCAATGTGGAATAATAACTTAAGTGATTTGTTACAGTAGAATATGATAAGGTTTTGCATTGGTTTATACTATGGTTTATACTAACCTATCTCACAAGTTCTTGTTGTGTTTGTTGTGAATGAAGCTTTTGAGAAAAAGAGAAACCATGATATGAGAGGAATTAAGGAGACACAAAAGTTCAATATTGGGGATGCCCAAGGCACCCCAAGATAATATTTCAACAAGTCTCAAGCATCTAAGCTTGGGGATGCCCCGGTAGGCATCCCACCTTTCTTCTTCAACAACTATCGGTTAGTATCGGTTGAGCCTAAGTTTTTGCTTCTGCACATGAGTTGTGCTATCCTTGCATTGTAGTTTTATTTAGCTTTTCTTGCTGTTTGAATGAAGTATCAAGATCTGAATTCTTTATTGAGAGAGAGCCTTCGTTTAGTAGCATGATTATTTAGCTACTCATTGATCTTCACTTATACCTTTTTGGAGTAGTTTGTTGTTTACTCTAGTGCTTCACTTATATCTTTTAGAGCATGGTGGTAGTTTTGTTTTGAAGAAATAGATGAACTCTCATGCTTCACTTATATTATTTTGAGAGTCGTTATTAGCATGGTAGTTTGCTTAATGTTAATATACTTGGTATTCAAGATATGTGAAACTGTCTTATGAGTGTGTTGAATACTAAGAAAAGTTTGATGCTTGACAATTGTTTTGAGATATGGAGGTGATAATATCAAAGTCGTGCTAGTTGGGTGATTATGAATTTGAGAAATACTTGTGTTGAAGTTTGCAAGTCCCGTTGCATGCACGTATGGTTAAAGTTGTGTAACAAATTTGAAACATGAAGTGTACCTGGATTGTGCATCCTTATGAGTGGCGACCGGGGACGAGCGATGGTCTTTTCCTACCAATCTATCCCCCTAGGATCATGCGCGTAGTACTTGAATTTTTGATGACTTCTAAATTTTTGCAATAAGTATATGAGTTCTTTCGACTAATGTTGAGTCCATGGATTATACGCACTCTCACCTTTCCACCATTGCTAGCCTCTTCGGTACCGCGCGTTGCCCTTTCTCACCTTGAGAGTTGGTGCAAACTTCGTCGGTGCATCCAAACCCCGTCATACAATACGTTCTATCACACATAAACCTACTTATATCTTCCTCAAAACAGCCACCATACCTACCTATTATGGCATTTCCATAGCCATTCCGAGATATATTGCCATGCAACTTCCATCATCATCATCATGGCATACATTACTTTTGTCATATTGCCATTGCATGATCTTGTAGTTGACATCGTATTTGTGGCAAAGCCACCATGCATTATTTTTCATACATGTCACTCTTGACTCATTGCACCATCCCGGTACACCGCCGGAGGCATTCATATAGTGTCATATCTTGTTCTAAGTTTCGAGTTGTAATCCTTGTGTTGTAATCAATAGAAGTGTGATGATCATCATTATTAGAGCATTGCCCAAATAAAGAAAAAGAAAGGCCCCAAAAAAAAGAAAATAAAAAAAAAGAGAAAAGAAAAGGGCAATGCTACTATCTCTTTTTCCACACTTGAAAGTAGCACCTTGTTATTCATGTAGTGAGTCTCATATATTGTGCTTCAAAGTAGCACCATGTTCTTCATGTAGTGAGTCTCATGTGTTATCACTTTCATATACTAGTGGGAATTTTTCATTATAGAACTTGGCTTGTATATTCCTACGATGGGCTTCCTCAAATGCCCTAGGTCTTCGTGAGCAAGCAAGTTGGATGCACACCCACTAGTTTTCTTTTGTTGATCATTCATAGCTCTAGTGCATCCGTTGCATGGCAATCCCTACTCCTCATGTTGACATCAATTGATGGGCATCTCCATAGCCCGTTGGTTAAGCCTTGTCAATGTGAGACTTTCTCCTTTTTTTGTCTTCTCCACACAATCCCCATCATCATATTCTGTTCCACCCATAGTGCTATATCCATGGCTCACACTCATGTATTGCGTGAAGGTTGAAAAAGTTTGAGATTATTTAGGTATGAAACAATTGCTTGGCTTGTCATCGAGGGTATATAAGTTGGGAACATCTTTGTGTGACGAAAATGAAGCATAGCCTAATTATATGATTTTGTAGGGATGAACTTTCTTTTGCCATGTTATTTTGAGAAGACATGATTGCTTTGATTAGTATGCTTGAAGTATTATTATTTTTGTGTCAATATGAACTTTTGTCTTGAATCTTTCGGGTCTGAATATTCATATCACAATTGAGAATATTTACATTGAAATTATGCCAAAGTATCACTCCGCATCAAAAATTCTTTTTTATCATTTACCTACTCGAGGACGGGCAGGAATTAAGCTTGGGGATGCTTGATACGTCTCCAACGTATCTATAATTTTTTATTGCTCCATGCTACTTTATATACTGTTTTAGGCAATATTGGGCTTTATTATCTACTTTTATATTACTTTTGGGACTAACCTATTAACCGGAGGCCCAGCCCAGATTTGCTGTTTTATGCCTATTTCACTGTTTTGAGGAAAAGGAATATCAGACGGAGTCAAAACGGAACGAAATCAACTAGAGAAGTTAATTTTGGAAGGAAACCAACCTGATGGGCTTGGAGTGCACGCCAGGGGAGTCCAGGGCTGTCAACGAGGGTGGAGGGCGCGCCCCCCTGGGCGTGCCCCCCTACCTCGTGAGCAACCCGGAGGTCCACCGACGTACCCCCTGCACCCATATATACCTACGTACCCTAAAACTTCCAAAACAGAAGATAGATCGGGAGTTCCGCCGCCGCAAGCCTCTGTAGCCACCAAAAACCAATCGGGACCCTGTTCCGGCACCCTGCCTGAGGGGGATCCCATCACCGGAGGCCATCTTTATCATCCCTGTGCTATCCATGACGAGGAGGGAGTAGTTCACCCTCGGGGCTGAGGGTATGTACCAGTAGCTATGTGTTTGATCTCTCTCTCTCGTGTTCTCTCTCGTGTTCCTCCAAGGCACGATCTTGATGTATCCCGAGCTTTGCTATTGTAGTTGGATCTTATGATGTTTCTCCCCCTCTACTCTCTTGTGATGAATTGAGTTTCCCCTTTGAAGTTATCTTATCGGATTGAGTCTTTTATGAACACTTGATGTATGTCTTGCGTGGGATAACCGTGATGACAATGGGTTATTCTATTGATCCACTTGATGTATGTTTTGGTGATCAACTTGCGTGTTTCATGACACTTGGGAACCTATGCATAGGGGTTGGCACACGTTCTTGACTCTCCGGTAGTAGCTTTGGGGCACTCTTTGAAGTACTTTTATGTTGGTTGGATGAATCTGAGATTGTGTGACCCATATCGTATAATCATGCCCACGGATACTTGAGGTGACAATGGAGTATCTACGTGACATTAGGGTTTTGGTTGATTTGTGTCTTAAGGTGTTATTCTAGTACGAACTCTTTTATAGATCAATCCGAAAGAATAGCTTTGTGGTGGTTTCGTACCCAACCATAATCTCTATGTTTGTTCTCCGCTATTAGTGGCTTTGGAGTGACTCTTTGTTGCATGTTGAGGGCTTGTCATATGTTCTATCTATGTTATTATTGTTGAGAGAACTTACACTAGTGAAAGTATCAACCTTAGGCCTTGTTTCCTATCATTGCAATACCGTTTAAGCTCACTTTTACCGTTAGTTACCTTGCTGTTTTTATTATTTCAGATTACAAAAACCTATATGTACTATCTATTTTGCACTTGTATCTTCATCTCTTCGCTGAACTAGTGCACCTATACAATTTACCATTGTATTGGGTGTGTTGGGGACACAAGAGACTCTTTGTTATTTGGTTGCAGGGTTGTTTGAGAGAGACCATCTTCATCCTACGCCTCCTACGGATTGATAAACCTTAGGTCATCCACTTGAGGGAAATTTGCTACTGTCCTACAAACCTGTGGACTTGCAGGCCCAACAATGTCTACAAGAAGAAGGTTGTGTAGTAGACATCAATCATACTTATGAAAGATATTAAAAAGATGAAGCGTATGAGAAAAACTCAATTCCATTTTTTTAGTTTTCTTTTATAGACTAAACTAGTGATAAAACGAGAAACTAAAAGATTCGATTGCAAGATGTAAAGATATACCTTCAAGCACTCACCTCCCCGGCAACGGCGCTAGAAAATAGCTTGATGTCTACTACAAAACCTTCTCCTTGTAGACGTTGTTGGGCCTGCAAGTGCAGAGGTTTGTAGGACAACAACAAATTTCCTTCAAGTGGATAACCTAAGGTTTATCAATCTGTGGGAGGCGTATGATGAAGATGGTCTCTCTCAAACAACCCTGCAACCAAATAACAAAGAGTCTCTTATGTCCCCAACACACCCAATACAATGGTAAATTGTATAGGTGCACTAGTTCGGTGAAGAGATGGTGATACAAGTGCAATATGGATGGTAGATATAGGTATTTGTAATATGAAATTATAAAAACAGCAAGGTAACTAATGACAACAGTGAGCACAAACGGTATTGCAATGCTAGGAAACAAGGCCTAGGGTTCATACTTTCACTAGTGCAAGTTCTCTCAACAATAATAACATAATTGGATCATATAACTATCCCTCAACATGCAATAAAGAGTCACTCCAAAGCCACTAATAGCGGAGAACAAACGAAGAGATTATGGTAGGGTACGAAACCACCTCAAAGTTATCCTTTCTGTTCTATCTATTCAAGAGTCCGTAGTAAAATAACATGAAGCTATTCTTTCCGTTCAACCTATCGTAGAGTTCATACTAGAATAACACCTTAAGACACAAATCAACCAAAACCCTACTGTCACCTAGATACTCCATTGTCACCTCAAGTATCCGTGGGCATGAATATACGATATGCATCACACAATCTCAGATTCATCTATTCAACCAACACAAAGTACTTCAAAGAGTGCCCCAAAGTTTCTACCAGAGAGTCAAGACGAAAACGTGTGCCAACCCCTATGCATAAGTTCATTGAACCCGCAAGTTGATCACCAAAATATACATCAAGTAGATCACATGAATATCCCATTGTCACCACAGATAAGCACGGCAAGACATACATCAAGTGTTCTCAAATCCTTAAAGACTCAATCCGATAAGGTAACTTCAAAGGGAAAACTCAATTCATTACAAGAGAGTAGAGGGGGAGAAACATCATAAGATCCAACTATAATAGCAAAGCTCGCGATACATCAAGATCGTATCACCTCAAGAACACGAGAGAGAGAGATCAAACACATAGCTACTGGTACATACCCTCAGCCCCGAGGGTGAACTACTCCCTCCTCGTCATGGAGAGCGCAGGGATGATGAAGATGGTCACCGGTGAGGGATTCCCCCTCCGGCAGGGTGCCGGAACGGGCTCCCGAGAGGTTTTTGGTGGCTACAGAGGCTTGCGGCGGCGGAACTCCCGATCTATCTTGTTCCCCGATGGTTTTAGGGTATATGAACTTATATAGGCGAAAGAAGTTTGTCAGGGGAGCCACAAGGGGCCCACGAGGGTGGGGGGCGCGCCTAGGGGAGGTGGGCGCGCCTCCCTGCCTCGTGGCCACCTCGAAGCTTCCCTTACGTGCACTCCCAGTCCCCTGGATTGCTTCCATTCCAAAAATCATGTTTCCGAAGGTTTCATTCCGTTTGGACTCCGTTTGATATTCCTTTTCTTAGAAACATTGAAATAGGCAAGAAAACAACAATAAGGGTTGGGCCTCCGGTTAATAGGTTAGTCCCAAAAATGATATAAAAGTGTATAATAAAGCCCGTAAACATCCAAAACAGATAATATAACAACATGAATGCTTCATAAATTATAGATACGTTGGAGATGTATCAGGGAGGTGCCTAAAACACACACCAACGATCGTTAGCCGTGTGCGGCGCCCCCCTCCACAGTTTACGCCTTCGGTCATATTCACGTAGTGCTTAGGCGAAGCCCTATGCGGATAACTTCACCATCACCGTCACCACGCCATCATGCTGACGGAACTCTTCTACTTCCTCGACACTCTGTTGGATCAAGAGTTCGGGGGATGTCATCGAGCTGAATGTGTGCAGAACTTGGAGGTGCCGCATGTTCGGTACTTGATCGGTCAGAACAAAAAGAAGTTCGACTGCATGAACCGCGTTGGCTAACGCTTCCGCTTTCGGTCTACGAGGGTACGTAGACACACTCTCCCCCTCTCATTGCTATGCATCTCCTAGATAGATCTTGCGTGAGCATCGGATTTTTTTTGAAATTTCATGCTATGTTCCCCAACAGTGGCATCAGAGCTAGGTCTATGCATAGATGATTTGCACGAGTAGAACTCAAAGAGTTGTGGGTGGTGATCGTCATACTGCTTATCTGTCACGCCCAATATGTGTTCCTATCCTAAAGGAACTCGAAGGTCCCACCAAGGATATGAGCGCATATTGGAGACGCTTTTGCAAGGTGGATATCATTACATCGTACCATTACATAATAGTTGGGGATACCTACAAAAGGCATACAATGCAGCATGAATACAACAACATCATACACAAGAGCAACATCCGACTACAGATGAAACACAAAAAGAAGCTCAAACGACATCCACCCTGCTAGCCCAGGCTGCCGACCAGGAACCTATCCCCTAAACGAAGAAGAAGTAGAAGAAGAACTCCAAAATAAGTAAACATCGCTCTCGTGTCATGTTCATCGCATTACTTGCACCTGCAACTGTTGTTGTAGTAATTTGTGAGCCACGAGGACTCAGCAATCCCATTACCATGGGTATCAAGACTATTAAAGCTTAAAAGGTATGGAATGGATAAGTGGTGAGGTTGCACCAACGACTAAGCAATGTATGGTGGCTAACTTACAAGTACAAGAATGAGATGAGAAGCTACGCAAATGGTCGCAAACTAGTAATGATCAAGAAGTGATCCCGAACTGCTTACGTTCAAACATAACACTACCGTGTTCTCTTCTCGACCTACTCGAAAAAAGACCGCCACGGTTACACACGCGGTTGGTGTATTTTAAAAGATTTAACTTCAAGTCCTCTACAACCGGATATTAACAAATTCCCATCTGCCACATAACCGCGGGCACGGCTCTCAAAAGTTTAAACCCTGTAGGGGTGTCCCATCTTAGCCCATTACAAGCTCACGATCCGCGGAGACAATCCTCCATCGCGGGACATCTGATCAGAACCGGGGTCCCGGTTCACAAGATATTTCGACAATGGTAAAACAAAACCAGCAAGACCTCCCGGTGTGCCGACAAATCCCGATAGGAGCCGCACGTATCTCGTTCTTAGGGCACAACGGATGGGCAAGACGTCGGGTTGGCTGAGACCCTAGTTTCCCAGGGGACACCGGACATCGCCCAGGTTGGACCAACACTTAGAGGAGCATTGGCCTGGGGGTTGATTAAAAATACTAGGGGGCCGGCGAAAATCCCCTATTTAAGTTTTAGTTTTTATTAGGCAAATGGAAAACCAACGTTGGGCCTTGCTGGAAGAGTTTTATTCAAAGCTAACTGTCAAGAGGGTCCCATACCCCTCACCGTGTTAGGGACGCAAAATTAAGGAACATTACACCGGTATGACGGAAACTAGGATGGCAAGAGTGGAACAAAACACCAGGCATAAGGCCGAGCATTCCACCCTTTACCAAGTATATAGATGCATTAATTAAATAAGAGATATTGTGATATCCCAAAAATATCCATGATATCCATGTTCCAACATGGAACAACCTGCAATTGCACTTGCAACTAGCAACGCTATAAGAAGGGCTGAGCAAAGCGGTAACATAGCCAAACAACGGTTTGCTAGGAAGGATGAAAAAGGTTAGAGGCTATCATGGCAATTTGGGAGTCTTGATAAACAAGTGGTAGGAAGCACGACATAGCGATAACATCGAGACAACTAGCATAACAATGATAGTAGTGAGATCCAGGGTAATGGTCATCTTGCCTGAAATCCCGCTAGGAAGAAGAACAAGTCATGGAGAAGATCAACAGACGAAGATGAACCAAGCGAAGTTGAACGAATCCTCACGATCACAACGAAACATGAACTATCGAGAAGGAGCACAACCGGAAAGAAGCAAACAACAAGGTAAACACACAATACATAAACATGGCATGATGCACAACCAAGCATGATGCATGACATGGCTATATGATGCTACTCATGGCAAGATATGATGCAAACAAGAACATCACATCAAAGTAAGTTTAAATGGGCCCGGTAACAACATATAACAAATCCGGTAAGTCCTCATATGCTAATTTCGAAATTGGTCCAGATCTGAACAAAATATTAAGTTGAAGTTGTTAAATAGCAAGTTAACACTACTAGGGAAAAGCCTAGCAGCAGCGCGGGTTTTGGGCCTATTAGTAGCGCGGGGGCCGGCGCTACTAATAAGGCGCTACAGCTAACGTATAGTAGTAGTGCGGGTGCCACCCGTGCTACTACTACGTCCTTTAGTAGTAGCGTGGGTAAAAACCTGCGCTACTACTACCAGCGCGGGTTTTTTTTTGAATTTTTTCGAAAAAATATTTCGATTTTCCCCCTAATTTTCAAATTTCTGAATTATTTTAACCTCAAATCTCTAATCACCCCTCATCGCTGCTCAATTTAATCTCTAATCACCCCTCATCATTCCAAATCATCTAACTTCTCGGATGGTCACCCATCCTCTCACTACTCCAGCCTGAGCATGCTAAACTTCCGGGTTCTATTCTCCCTCGTTTCCAAGTCTGCACTTGTTGTTTTCCTGACAATAGTAAGATGTCAATCCTATTAACCTCAGGAATTTAGCTTGAGCATGAAGTCACACATTTCACTATTTGAGTTTGAAACTATTGTTCTAAAAAATTAGTAACACTAATATTTCTTGAATAATTAGTTTCACCACAGCTTGACCACAATTTGACCACAATTTGACCATAGTTTTGCCATAGTTTGACCAGATTTGACCAAAATTCAAAAAAACTAAAATAATTATTTAGTAACACTAATATTCTAGAATAATTAGTTTGACCATTGTTTGACCACAGTTTGACCACACAGTTTGAAATTTTTTCGATTTTTTTCCACTCTAGATCTTAAAACCCCGTAACTTTTTTCTGTTTGGTTTTTGAGGATTTTGAAAATGTTTAACGGGGTTCCCCGGTTAAATTTGGATGTAACTTTTCGAGTAGATGATTTTTCATATAAAAAACTTTTTCATCCGAGTTAGTATGCAAAAGTTATGCCCATTTTTACAAATTCTCGAGAGATTTTGCAAATAAAGTAGAAATTCATATTTGCAAATTTTCCCAACAACTAGACCACATATCACATGGGAAACTTATTTTCTTTTATTTTTTGACATTTTTATCATTTTCTTTTATTTTTTTTAAAAACTGAA
>NC_041389.1:128945756-129025790 GCF_002162155.2 Triticum dicoccoides
GGGGTAGAGTTTGAAAATGGGACCTTTAGTAGTAGCGCGGTTTTTTACCCCCTCGCTACTACTATGGCACCACTTAGTAGTAGCGAGGGCTAAAAACCAACGCTACTGCTATCAACTTAGTAGTAGCGAGGTTTAAAAACCTGCGCTACTGGTAAGTAGCAGTAGCGAGGGTTTTTAACCCTCTCTACTAGTAACTTTCTGTGTATAGGCTTTTCCCTAGTAGTGTAAGATGCACCATGATGATCTACGCGAAAATCTAGTCAAGTTACATATAAAGTTAATTTAATTCGGAGCTACGGCCTAGAAGATATGAGCAAAACAAGTTAAACATGGCATTGATGCAAAATGCATTCAAACATCAAGAAAACATACTCAAAACAAGTATTCAACATGACATGATGAAAATACGTTCAATTCTAAGCAAAATTCATATAGATCATGCTCAAAACGGAGCAACGGTGCAACACATACACTCTAAACAAGTTTAAAGGAGAAGCTGTTCAAAACAGCAAGTAGGCACTTTGCAATTATCAAAACAACATGCTACAGGAATCATATGGCCCCCACCACCTTTTTTAAATGTTTTTCTAAATAAATAGGTTGCTAATTAATCTGTTAGCAAATAGTCACTGACAATGGGTCCCACTAGCTAATGAAGTTAGTTAGTTAAATATTAACCCCTTGTTAATTAGCTCTGTGTATGACAGGTGGGATTCAGGCGTCAGTTTGACTAGTCAACTGGCTCTTGACAGCCGACGTCATGCTGACGCAATAGTTCTTTTGTTTTAAATAAATCCTATAATTTTCAGAAAATGTTTAAAACTTTGGAAATTAATAGAAAATAAATCATAAGTCTGATGAAAATGTTTTGTACATGAAAGTTGCTCAGAAAAACGTAACGGTCCCGGTTAGGCTCTCCGTTCGTCTTCCACACATGCCTAGCATAGCGAACATGGAACCGTACCATCTCTTTCATCTGTCTGGAAAATGCCTAACACTGGGAAAACATTCCTGGATGTTTTCCCCCTCCATCTGCAATGTGTAGTACCGCCTTAGAACATTCCTAGAACTGCGTTTTGTAATGTCATGCACTTGTTTGCTTTGTATTTACTATTTCTTCCCCGCCTTCTCCTCTGGTAGACCCCGAGACCGCTGCTGATGCCACTGTGATCGACTATGTCACCGATGACTCTTCGTCCTTTTTAGCAGAGCTTCCAGGAAAGCAAAACCCCCCTTGATCATTCCGATATCGCCCATTCCATTCTCTCTCATGCTTGCATTAGATTTTGCTACTGTACTTGATTGCTCCTATTCTGATGCATATCCTGTTGTTGTAACCTGCTCTTGTACCTTACCTGCTTATCCTAAATTGCTTAGTATAGGTTGGTTAGTGATCCATTAGTGGCCCCTCACCTTGTCCCTGTTGCCCCCGCTTTATGACTGATGACTCGATTAACGTGTTTGACGTCCAGAGCCCGACACATCACATCACACACCCCCTTAGTTGTACGACTCTACAGAGCTACTATCGGGCGTCGAGGGTGATACCTCGTATAGCACTCCTTATGTTAACTCTGTAGTGTAGCTAATGGGTTGTGGTCTTTGAGGTTGATTCCTCCTTCACCACTCTTGATAATGACTCTATCGTGCGACCCCTCAAGTGTGGACCATCAAGGGAGATTCCTTCAAGTCCACCTTGACGGTTACATCGAGTGGGAATCCATTGAGGGTGATTCCTCGAGTTTCCCCCATGGTATTTTGGACAAATGGTTACTTTGACTTTACCATAGAACCATGATTGAAGTCAGGGTCGGCCTTGAGGGTAGCCGCGAGAGAAAAGTGCAGTCGGGTTGACCAAGAGTGTACCCACGAGTTGATGTGTAGTCGGGTTGAACTGGAGGATACCGGTGAGTTTTCCATGCGACGCGGCGGGGCATTCTTAGCCCTTGACGCCAGTCCGTGAGACGGGGCGACGAGACCACATATCATGGATCATTGATTATGAACGCACGCTCCCAAGACACTAACGATTTGGATATTTGATTCGAGTAGGACTTTGGCCTTTTTTGCACTGACCACCGGTACCATGTGGGAATAAGTATGGGCACTCTGAGTCGTATGTATTAGTTGAAGCTCTTCAGACATCAGCGACTAAGTGGCGCGCACCAGGTTGGACTGCGTAAGCACCTGCCTTGTTTAAAGAGGTAGCTAGGTCTGCTCACCAGCCGCGTTCGCAACGTGCAGAAGTGCAAAGGGCGATGGGCCCAAGACCCTTGTGCGCTTAGGATGTAAACCAGCATGTTGGCCTCCCTGTTGAGCCTAGCTAGGTAGGGTTGCGGCCTGTTGATTGGCCGAGGCTAGTCATGACCTGATGGTATGTGCGGCCGGAGTTGATCAAGCCTGTTGGGTAACTTTGTGCATCCCTGCAGGGAAGTATTCTATCTATTCGAATAGCCGTGTCCATGGTACAGGACGCTAGGAGTTGTATCAAGATCGATACAACTGGAACTGGATGTTGAGGCATGAGAAATGGATATGATGGCTCCGTGATTGCTTTCTCGCAGGTAGTCTAGAAAGGATCTCCGGGTGCTAACGTTACAACATACTAGTTAAATATAATATGCTATTATGTACTCTTCTAAATGCTGCAAGATGCTAGTCTTTGATAGGCTACCCTTCTATTCTGGCATTTTGTAGTTTAGTTCACAGATACATCCCTTCCTTTGATACCAATGCATACTTAGTATAGATCTGATGCTTGCGAGTACTTTGGATGAGTACTCACGGTTGCTTTGCTACCCTTTTCCCTCCTACCTTCTTCTTTTCGGATGTTGCGATCAGATGACGGATCCCAGGAGCCAGACGCCACCACCGAATACCCTGAGGGTGCATACTACTATGTGGAGACTGCCGACAACCATGAGTAGTTAGGAGGCTCCCAGGCAGGAGGCCTTGCCTTTTCGATCGTGTTACTTTTGTGCTAGCCTTCTTAAGGCGGATCTTGTTTAACTTATGTCTGTACTCAAATATTGTTGCTTCCGTTGACTCGTTTGTATTCGAGCTGATGTATTCGAGCCCTCGAGGCCCCTGGCTTGTAATATAAAGCTTATATGACTTTAATTTGTGTCTAGGGTTGTGTTGTAATATCTTCCCCTGAGTGTCTGATCTTGATTGTACATATTTGCGTGTATGATTAGTGTATACGATTGAATCGGGGGCGTCACAACTTGGTATTAGAGCCGACTGCCTGTAGGTAACCCCTTTTCCAACTCCTTGGCCGAATTTGAGTCTAGGTATTGAAAAGCTTTTACTAACATTGTTGTGCGGCTTATGGTCCCACGTCACAAATGAGTGGTATTAGGATCATTTATTCCTCGTCTTCACTCTGGGACTTTGATTTCTCTTCTATTCGGATTAAATCATTTTGCTAACTCTAACATTAGCTTCTCATAACTACTTCCTCCGAAGAGGCTCTACATTCCAGATGATCACCTGCTTCACCAGAAGACTTCGAAGATACTCTCCGATGTTCGCATGAGAACTTGTGCTCATCATTTTTTGCGATTCCCTTCCACTGTCATACGAAAGCTACATACACTTGCCATTTATTCAATCATTCCCCACTGCTCTTGTCATTACAAGATGCTCCGAAATACTTTTCGTTGTCCTGAGAATCCTTTGAGCTTACTTCCTTGTAGTTCTTTACCATATGAATACCCCTATGGATATTTCCTTGCACTTATCGAGTATCCGTTCATCCCCAGTTGTTCGTATGCTTCATAAGATACTCTGAAAATACTATCCGAACTTTCGAGAATCCTCTTCACACTATTGCTCTGCAAATACTTGTCTGCTTGCATTATGGATGCTTCCCATATGTCTAGCAATATTCATTAGTATCCTTTGACACCATCATTTTGATCCTATTGATTCAACATGTGTGCGAATGCACGCAATCATAAGTTGATCCTTCTAAATTATCTTTCCGGCTCAGACGTCATTGTGAACATGAGCCAGTTCTTGACCAATCTATTTGTCGTTGATTGTGCCCCTGGTCTGTTCAACTTATCCTTCCTTGATTAGAGTGTCTACTTCTGATCCTTTTGTTTTGGAAATCATAATTCCTTTGTTACCTAAGCATCGAATTATTAAGATGTTCTATAATCCGATGCCCTTGCATTCTTTAATTCTTCCTCTAATTGAGCACCGATACTCACATCAGCTCCGTTGTGGATCGCCAGATCCATTGTTGGATTATTATCCAACAGTGTCCTTCATATTTAATCACCATGTGAGTTATTTCCCTGATATATCATGCCTTTGGTAAATTGTATCCTCTCCTTTTGTCAACCATGCTCTGCTTTCGAGCTGGTGTTCATTATTCCTGAAGTTCGTGGTACATGTTCCTAAGATGCCCCGATGGGTTGAACCAATGCCTTCCCTAATCTGTGTGAACCAGGAAACTTCTATGGGTCATACCCTACTGGTGTTACACCGGATAAATTTTTAACACTGCAACTTTATCAAAAGTGAGAAGTGAATGGAAGGTTATGGATTGGAGAAGTGGGAGTCGACCTTGAACCTTGTGTTCATGCCCATGGACACGATGTAGATCCTATCATGGAAGCTTCTTGGAATAATAACTATTTCCTTGATATGATATCATCTGCATCTGTGAATTGATCCTTTGCAATCGTGGTTCCGACCACATTTTCTCCTTGATTCCATTTCTCGGACAAGTTAAAGCACTTGTCTTCCGCAGATCAATTCACCAGTCCAACCTCTATACTGATCTACCTTCGAGTTTTACCCTCTGATATCTCAAGAATAACAAAGAACTATGTTGCTTCCTACGAGTCTTCATCTAGTATTGTTTCTCACTGATTTCAGATTTCCTCGGATTCTGAGTTATTAATCACTTGAGAACACCGATAAGTGAATCGATTCCACACCCTGATTCAACGAATCTAAGTAATTTCCATTGCTTGCGAGTTTAATAGTCCTTCAAGTCATTCCTAGCCTGATCGGCTATATCATTATCGTGCTAAATTTAACTGTGCTACCAGGTCCTTCTTCGCGGAGAATTTTTTTTGACGATGAGCTAATCCTACGTCGATCTTCATCATCATATCATTTCACCTTGAATAGCAAGCTTGATTTTGAGTTGGTGTTATACCCGTGGTTCCAATAACGTTTCGCTTCATCATTCCTTTTACTTGATGTCATCACCGATCAATTACATCTTCATGAAACCTCTCGGCAAATATGTCGTGGTCATCATTAAAATTCTGAGCTCTACAGGTTATCATTCGAATTCATAATGAGAAATACCATCCTTGCCCCCTCGATGAATTGTTGCTAAGCCCGTGGGCCCCATCCTCATCTTTTCCTTGCTGAAATTGCACAACTTATTTTCTAAGTTGCTTCTGATGGACCCTTTGTGTGTCCAAAGACTAACCTTTACCTGATGACCATGTCAATGCTATCCCGAAGCATGACTGTGGTACTCCGATCTTCAATAAGAACATTTGAAGCATAATGCTAAATTTTCTTGATCACTTATCCAAACACTGTTGTATGGGTAACGTCATGAATTTCCTATCCCCTTTATCTAAATGGTAATCTACTTACTAAACTGACATGGATACCATCCTCTGCTTGTCCTTGGGAAGAATATACTCCTGATATTTGTGTGTAAACACATTTTCCTTTCAATTGTGTTGATTAAATTAATAATCACTTTTTCCTTTCCATTGTTTTGTTTAATCTTTCTTGTGATCCTTATGATCTAAGCGGAAATATTTTCCTGCTTATGTAAACACCTCAGTGTAGAACTCTGCCAGTAAGACCATGTTCCTATTGTCGATGACATCCCGGTAACCGCTGGTGGACGAGAACTTTGCCTATTTGCCCACCTCGTTTCGATGAGCAGGAAAATGGTTCTCTTCGTCACTCAACCTTGGTACCAACGTTGTTGCCAACATATGAAAGTGCAACTAACCCCTGGTGGTTTTGGTAATTCTTAACAACATATAGCTCATTGAACTAATACTCTTTCAAGATGATCATTTCAGAAAGTTCAATGATCAGCATGGCATGGACTAGAGATGTGACCCCTCAAAATGCTAAGAATACATATTGGCAAAAAGCTCAAGACTCTACATTTTCATTTTAGTGATCCAAGATCACATTGAGTCCATAGGAAAGCCAATACTATTAAAAGGGAATGAGGTGTTGCTTAATGGCTTACTTGCTCAAAATGCTTAGTGATATGCTCCAAAAAAGCCCTCAATCACTTTCTCATATCCACATATGTCCTAAACCTGAAGTCAAACTCGGCCCCATCAATTTGATCTATCCGGCGCCACTGAGTTCATTTGACATAGCCACTTCCATAAACCCTAATCACTCTAGTCTCACCGATAGGGATCTCGGTCTCTCCGAGATGGGATTGCAATCTCTATGTTTCCCTTTGTAACATTTCCATCTCACCGAAATAAGCGATCGGTCCCACCGAGTTCGCAATGCAAACTCTCTGTTTCCTTTTCGTAACGTTTTGGTCTCACCGAAATGAGCGATCGGTCCTACTGAGTTTACCTGACCAACTCTCTATTTGCCTATTACTGAAATCGGTCCCATCGAGTTCATGTGATCGGTCTCACCAAGATTAAGTTATGCCCTAACCCTAGCACATCGGTCCCACCGAGTTGATCATGTCGGTCCCATCAAAAAGCCGAACGTTCACATTTTCAACTGAATCAGTCTGACCGAGTTTCACTATTCGGTCTCACCGAGTTTGGGAATCTGTGTTTAACGGTTAGATTTTGGGTGGAGGCTATATATACCCCTCCACCGATTCACCATTCAAGGAGAGAGCCATCAGAACGTGCCTACACTTCCAACATTCATTTTCTGGGAGAGAACCACCTACTCATGTGTTGAGACCAAGACATTCCAATCCAACCACAAGAATCTTGATCTCTAGCCTTCCCCAAGTTGCTTTCCACTGAAATCATCTTTCCACCATAGCCAAATCTGTGAGAGAGAGTTGAGTGTTGGGTAGACTATCATTTGAAGCACAAGAGCAAGGAGTTCGTCATCAACACACCATCTATTACCTTTTGGAGAGTGGTGTCTCCTAGATTGATTAGGTGTCACTTGTAGCCTCTGTCAAGATTGTGGAGTTGAACAAAGGAGTTTGTAAGGGCAAGGAGATCGCCTACTTCGTGAAGATCTACCCAAGTGAGGCAAGTCCTTCATGGGCGATGGCCATGGTGGGATAGATAAGGTTGCTTCTTCATGGAACCTTCATGGGTGGAGCCCTCCGTGGACTCGCGCAGCCATTACCCTTCGTGGGCTGAAGTTTCCATCAACGTGGATGTACGATAGCACCACCTATCGGAACCATGCCAAAAATCTCCGTGTCTACATTGCGTTTTCTCCCTCCAAACTCCTCCCTTTAATTACCTTCATATGCAATGATTTACATTTCACTGCTATACTCTTAGATTTGTATGTGTAGGTTGATTGCTTGACTAGTGCTAAGTTGCTAAAATCTTCCAAGACTTAAAATTGAGAAAGGCTAGATTTCTATTTGGTCAAGTAGTCTAATCACCACCCTCTAGACATACTTTCAATCCTACAAGTGGTATCAGAGCTTTGGTCTCCATTTGCCTTGATTTCCATAGCTTTGGTGATCATACCCTTGGTTTCACAACGTAGGAGAGTATGGTGTCTTGCGAGGGAAATTACCACTGTACAGGTCCTTACTTTGATGGTAGTAATTTTGCTAGTTGGAAATATAAGATGAAAATGCATATTCTTGGACATGACCCCGCGGTTTGGGATATTGTGTGTATTGGCTTGCAAGGTGAATTCTTCGATGGGAGAGAACCAAATCGTGAAGCTACCATGGAAGAATTGAAGATGTTGCAATGCAGTGCTCAAGCTTGCGATATCCTCTTCAACGGACTGTGCCCCGAAGAATTCAACAAAATCAACCGTCTTGAGAATGGAAAGAAAATTTGGGATACTCTGATTGATATGCATGAAGGTACCGACTCCGTGAAGGAATCCAAGTTGGATGTGCTTCAAAGTCAGCTTGACAAGTTCAAAATGAAGGATGGTGAAGGTGTCGCTGAAATGTACTCTAGGCTTGCTCTCATCACAAACGAGATTGCCGGCTTAGGAAGTGAAGAGCTGACCGACAAATTCATCATCAAGAAGATCCTAAGAGCCTTGGATGGAAAATATGATACCGTGTGCACTTTGATCCAAATGATGCCAAATTACAAAGATCTCAAGCCAACCGAAGTCATTGGAAGAATTGGTGCTCATTATATGTCACTCAAGGATAAAGAAGAGCTTCACAACAAGTCTAGTGGTGCTTGCAAAGCCTCATGTGATGCTCCTACATCATCAAGTGACAAACAAGCCTTCAATGAAGAATTGAGCTTAATGGTGAAGAACTTCAACAAGTTCTACAAGAGTAGAAGCAAGGAAAGGAGTTCCAAGTCAAGGTCCTACAATGAAAAAAGATCTTCTAGTCGTGAGCTAAATTGCTACAATTGTGGAAGACCTGGACACTACTCCAATGAGTGTACGGCTCCCTACAAAAGAAGAGAAGACTCACCTAAAAGGAGAAGCAAAAGGGAAGAATCACCTCCAAGAGAGAGAAGGAGTAGAGATGATCGCTATGAACAAAGAACCTCTCGCAGAAGAAAGGATTCGGAAAGGAAGGACAAGTCATCAAGGAGCTATACAAAACAAAGACATCAAGCTCATGTTGGTGAATGGGTATCCGGTTCTGACTCCGACCACCACTCCGAGAGAAGTTATCACTCCAACTCCGAATATACTCAAGATGAAGGTGTTGCCGGTCTAGCACTTGCGTCAACCAACTCCTATGACATATTTGAGTCACCAAATGAGGAATTGGAAGATGCTTCATGGCTAAAGGCCCCAAGGTATCACACCCCGAGTATGTTGATTTCAATAGTGATGAAGATGATTTGCTAGGTGATGATGATTTACTTGTTGACAACTCTAGTGATGAATACTATGATGAAATTGCTATTAATCATGCTAATCAAGATGAAATGAATGACAATGATAAGAAGGAGATTGAGCATCTAACTAAAGAACTAAACACTCCTAATTTAGCTCATGAAACTACTTTAGAAGATCATTGAGAACTTTTAAAAACTCATGAGAAGCTACGCTTTGAGAAGCTCAATCTTGAGCAAGAACATATGTTCTTAAAAGCCATCAATGATAATCTTCGGAAGAAAAATTCTTCTTACATTGCCAAGCATTTACTCTTGTCTACTTACATGCCACAAGTAAAATCTAGCAACAAGAGTAAGGAACATTCTTCTTCTAGTAGTAACAATAATCATGCTAAATCCAATATTGTTGCTTCTAGTAGTTCTCTTGATTCCACTAATGATTCTCTTAGCCAAGCTACACTTGAGCAAGAAAATAGCTTATTGAAGGGAATTATAGAGAAAGGTGTTTACAAGAGCCTTGCCGGAAGTAAGCAATTTGAGGAAATTGTACGCAAGCAAGGAAGGCATAGGAAGATTCAGGGTGTTGGTTTTGAACGAAAGTTCAATGCCAATGGAGTTGAGTGGGAAGAAGATCAATACCCCAAGACAAAGTTTGTTCCTCAACAAGAGAAGTATGATCCTACTTCCTTCAAGGGGACACAAGCTCAAGATGATCTTCCACCACAAGACCACAAGTTAAAAGGCAAGGACAAGCTTCAAGAAGAGATTGATGCATTTGAAGATGCTCCGAAGGCCTTGGTCAAGTGGGTTCCCAAGTCTACATCAAGTTCTACTTCATCAAGTACATCTACAACCCCAAGGATTCCCATCAAGATGAGGTGGATCCCGAAGAAGAAGAACTAGAGAGTTCTCGAGGGTGACTCCGCCAACATTTTTCACTTATATTCATTTTGGCAAGGACAAGTGCAAACAACTTCCACATCTTGCACTAGTTCAAGGAGTCACAAACCCTCTTGTTGGTAAGACAAGGGACAAGGTAATCTAATGCTTTCATGGACATCATCTTGTGTGTGCTTCACTCTATGTCTATGGATATCCTTGTTTGTTCCTTGTGGTACTAACCCATGTAGGTATTGAAAGTGCAACTTACTCCAATGGATTGCTCCAAATGATCTACATCAACAATGAGCATCCACATATTCAACACCTACATGAAGTCATCATCGACAAAACCCAATGCTAGTTCATCCCTCTTCGGGGGGATATCACATCTAGGGGGAGCTTTACTCTAAGAATTGGGCTAAAGCAACTCTAATGGTGTGAACACAACAATGCTTTATGTAAAAGTGGTAAACCCAGTTGTGCTTAAACGATGAGTATGACCTATGATCAAATGTTCTCATTTAACTCCTAAGTCACTATACACATATATAGATGACCTAGTCATTGCCAATTGCTTGATATATGCTAGAGTGATTGTGCATGCTTTGCACATATTTCATTTGCCATTTTATTGTGTGAGCATGTTGATTGCATATTTTTCTCAATCGAGGACATCCATTTGTTGCTTTGATTGGTTGGCTCTTTTTCTTTTGCCAAATAGATGGACAAGAATCTCTAAGAACTCCCTCTAGCTATCTATGCTTTTCTCGTCTCAAACTCTATTCATGCTACATCACAAAGTTTGATCAAGTCAGATTCGAACCCTCTGGGTGAGGAGCACTCGGATTCACCATTTCGTCATAGGCTTAAACTTCCAAAACCTCTCTATGCATTTCTGTCTAACCGATTTGTCGGCGTTCTGGGAACGGGGGTCCCCAAACTTGCTTGCCTATGGCCTGCAGCGTGGCTGAACCAGTGGCCCAGTACGGCCCGTCTTCACCAACCAAACACTCAAGACCCTCGCGAGGGGCCGAGCATCGCGGGGCGGACGATGCAAGGCCTCCTCAGGAGTGGCCTCACCAGGCAGGCTCGCGAGGAGGCGGAGAGATCAAGGCAAGGGGTACCTCGCGAGGTGCCCATGACGCAAGCCATGACGATCAAGACCAAGCGGGTTCCAGGCAGGCGCCAGCCCGCGCAGTGTCCTCGTTTCCTCTTTGGTGCAAAGGGGGCAAGTGCAGGCGCGGAGTACCGAGGCATCAGGCAAAGGTTTCCATATCGGTGCAACAAGACCAAGACCAGCAGGACGGCAGGACGGAGGTCACCCTGGAGCCCAAGACGGCGTCATCACCAGCACCTTTGGCAGGCGAAGACCACCTTTAGTTAGGATAGCATTATACTAGCTGCCCCCCTTCAAAATGGCTGTTGTTGGATCCCTTCCAGCTCAATATTTGGGAAGAGGACCAGGGCCTCTGTAAATAGAGGTAGCCACCACAGTAGAAGGGACAAGTGAAGTTCATCCGCACACCACACCACCTCAAGAAAACCTCTCCTCGCGAGGCTGTTCTTCCTCTGTACTGTTCATCATCAGCCCAAGAGGCAATCCACCACCACACACAGGAGTAGGGTATTACACCACAATGGTGACCCGAACCTGTATAAATCTTGTGTGTCTTGTGTTGTTCATCGATCTAGTTTAGAGATCGCGGCGAGGCTGAGAGCAAGATTCGGTAGGAGGAGATCTTCGTGCGCACCCCAATGTTTGAACCTTAAGGGTTTTGCCGGAACCCGATATCTGACATTTGGTGCGCCAGGTAGGGGTGCGCCGGAATATTCCTTCCGCTGATCTGCGTCCCATCGCTTCATCGCATCCATGTCGGACGCCCGCCGAGCCCGCGTCGAGCGCCGGGCTGCTCTCGCCGCTCGCGTCGCCCAAACGGCTCCTGTCGGCGGGCCTCGTCGTCGTTCTCTGTCGCCTGCCGCCAACGCCGCCACCGTCCCGGTGGGGAACGAGCAGCAAGCATCTTCGCTGCACCCCTCGGTGCGGCAGGAAGGCCGCACCGCCACTCCGTCGCTGCCCCAGCTGGTTCATCGTCTCACGCTCGTCGCACCCCCACAGACGCGCAGGCCGCGTTGCTCCTGGCACGTGAGCCCCTGCACTACTGCCCCGTCGATGACCTCTAGGAAGAATGGCTTGCTCGCATCACCGAGCTCGTCAGCACCGCATGGGCTCTCCCGCGCCGTCCCTCTCGCTTCCTCGCCCTCCAGGCATGGGCGACGCAGCTCAAGGAGCACCTCTGCCACCTCTCCCCCAAGACGGTGCCCTGGCTCCAAGGCGCATGGCCCATGGATGTGACCCGCCACATCCAACACCCACGCGGCAAGAAAGAAGCTACCAAGAAATCCCTCGACCTCAAGAAGGCGCTCCGGTGCTTCCTGCACTAGCACGACAAGACCGCGTCCCTGCACGGGCGCGCCAAGACCCCGTACTGCCCCTGGCGGCAGTGTGCGGGTACCACCAAGTGCAAGCCCCGTGTCAGCAAAGGGCTCTGGTGACCACAGCAGGTTGCCGCGCCTTCACCATCGAGCTGCGTAGCGTTGCCTGGCCGGGTAAGTTCAAGCCGGACCTGCCTCCTCGCTATGACGGCACCGCCGACCCGCGGAGTTCTTGCCGCTCTACAAGCTGGGCATCGAGGCGACCAACAGAGACGAGAAGGTCATGGCGAACTGGTTTCCCATCGCGCTCAAGGACGGTGCCCGCACCTGGCTCTTGAACCTGCCTACCGGCTCGATCTCCTCCTGGGACGAGATGCGCAGCCGCTTTATTGCCAACTTCCAGGGCACTCACGACTGCCCCACGGCCGCGGGTGACCTATGCTGCATCAAGCAACAGCCTGGGGAGACACTACAGAAATACATCCAGTGCTTCAGCAGCGCCCGCCTCAAGATCCCCAAGGTGACGGACGAGGCCATCATCTCAGCGTTCTCTGATGGCGTCCATGACGTCAAGATGAAGGAGCAGCTTGCCATCCATGAGGATTTATGCACGTCTCTGGAGCTGTTCAACCTGGCGACCAAGTGCGCAAGAGCTAAGGAAGGACGCCTCTCCCTCCTCGAGCTTCCAGCTGCTGACCCAGAAGAAAAGAAGGCCAAGGCCAAGGATGTCAAGCGCAAAGGAGCAGCCGTGCTTGCAGCAGAACCAGACACGAAGGGCAGCAGGGACCAGCCGGAGTCGACCAAGGGCAGCCGACCATTCTGTGCCTACCATAACCTCCACACCCACCACACCAACGAATGCCAGGAGCTTAGGGCCATTCGAGAAGGACACTTCGGTCGACGCCCCGAGCGCAATGACCGGGGCTACGGCCGAGGAGGAGGATGTCGCGGAGGACGACGGGATGACCGTGGCCCTCGCTAGGAGTAGCGTGACTGACCTTGCGAGGATCATTGGCAGGACCAGCCTCATGAGGGGGCCTAGAGGGATCAGCCTCATGCGGACCGTCCGCAGGGCAACGCAGGCCTTCCTCCTCTGCCGCCTCCGCCAAGAAGGAATGACGACCATCACCATGACGAGGGGGCTGGGGGCTTCCAGGAACCGCGTGCTATCGCCTGCATCTTAGGCGGAGCTCAGGCCCCAGCCTCTCAGTGCATCTTCAAGCAGTTTGCTCGCGAGGTGAACGCAGTCCTCCCCAAGCTCGAGGCCACGCGCCCGCTCAGGTGGTCCAAGTGCACCATTACCTTCAGCTCGGCGGATCAACTCAAGTGCGCAGCTACTGCTGGTGTCCTCCCAATGCTCTGTTCCCCAGTCATCAGCAACGTCCAAGTCACCAGGACTCTCATCGATGGCGGCGAAGGGCTTAATGTCTTGGCTATCGAGATGTTCGACAACCTTCAAGTGACATACGATCAGCTCCAGCCCACCAAGCCTTTCTCAGGAGTCACCGACGGTTCCACCAGCCCGATAGGGTAGGTCTGCCTCCCTATCACCTTCAGCCAGCGCAAAAACTACCGCACCGAGCTCATCGGCTTCAATGTCGTCCACATCCACCTGCCGTACAATGCCATCCTCGGGTATCCAGCCCTGGTCAAGTTCATGGCGGTGACCCACCATGGCTACAATGTCCTCAAGATGCCAGGTAGCGGCGGGATC
The DNA here is from genome assembly GCF_002162155.2 of Triticum dicoccoides. NCBI lineage: Eukaryota > Viridiplantae > Streptophyta > Magnoliopsida > Poales > Poaceae > Triticum > Triticum dicoccoides. The sequence goes on from NC_041389.1 coordinate 128,959,794, forward strand.
ATCACGGTCCCCTGCGAAGAGAGAGATGCGGTGTGCTCCCTCGAGCGTGCCTTCCAAGCTGCATCAATCGAGGACCCAGACAGCAGGGGTGAGAAACCTCCTGAGGCAGTCCCCAAGAAAAAGAAGACACCGCTCAGCTCAAGGCCTCGGGAGGTTGGCATCTCAGGAGGTGCTGCGTCAGGATCGGCGCCCATGCATGGGGCGCCTCCTTGCCCGGCACCCTCCTCAGGCAGGGCTCGGGGGCTCTCTTCTGGAGGGCCTCGGACTTTGCCAACGTCACGAGGGAGGCGCTCGGGCACCACTTGGAGGCGTGCTTCGCGGCACGTTTCCCTCAGGAGGTCTCAGGGCGTGGAGAGCCCAACATTGTGGAGTTCATCACCAAGACTACTCAGGATCTTCAGGAAGCAAGAGCCATGCGCGACGACTGCCGCTTGCCTGCATGGCCCCCCATCCAGGCGAGAATGGTGGGCTGCGCGTCTGCATCGATGTCCCAGGGCTCAACCGAGCCGCATCTCATGAGCGCCTCTGGCCTTCGCGCGTGGGACGCTGGGAGGGTCCGCCACATAGCTACGTTCGCATGCCTTTCGGCCTGCCAAACGCGGCTGCCACCTTCCAGCGTCACCTACGGAGCATTCTGGTGGCTCAGGAGGCCAAGCATCGCGCGTTCCTAGCGGATATGGAGACAATCATCAAGGAGCCACCTGGACCCGTAGAGCCTCCCGAGACTCAGGGTTCCAGCAACTCATGTGGGTTGGCCTCTTCACCGCGCATCTTCAACTGCTCCAACACCCCCTCTACAATGGAACCAGGTGACCTCTCCAAGTTCATTTCAGCTGGGAGCGCCCTCAGGGCTGCATCATTCCTACGCCATGTGGGTCCATCCTGCGACATGTATCCCTTTTTCTCATGTCTTCTGTTTACCTTGCTGGGGGCACCCCTCAGGCTGCATCATACCCAAGCCACTCGAGCCTGACCTGGTGGCATGTATCCATTCTGCGTTTACCTAAGCTGATTTGGCTTTCATGCGTAACCTGCTTGTGATTATCGCATGTTTGATTGACATCTACCACTAGAGCTGCCCACGCTGGCACGGCGCTTGCGCATGGGTCTGTCTGTGCAACATCGAAAAATCTGAGTGGTCGAGCTCTGGCCCGCGACAGCCCCGCATGCTTCACCTCACTAGGCCCTCAGTGCCCTCACCTCTCTCTCGGAGCAACCAATGGCCGGCCGACAATCACAATGGCAACTCGTGCTTTCTTCATGCTGATTTACAGGAACCTCCTAAGGTCTACAACGGGCGGCACCACGAGCTCTCTCTCTTTTCCGCGCGACCCACTTGCGCGTTAAAAGGGGGGCTCCTAAGCATCGCGACTCAGGAGCTCTTACTGGCTCTCTAGGCCTCATCCCCTGGCCTTGACCACGGCATCATGACCTGGCATACCAGCGGCGGCTGAGCTCGCTCGAGGCTGGGACCTGAGGACGTAGAGCACGAAGGAGAGTGTAGGGAAGAAAGGGAAAGCTTGCGAGGGCCTAACCTAGCTGTACCATAGCTGCCGACGTACAGGTCCGGCGCAACGCATGGGAGCGACTCCATATTACCAAGATAAGTTTCATGCCTGGAACAGCTAATCGTTGCAACGCGAAATCTTCACTTGCTGCGGCTCTGTGATGGCAACGTTGCTTTCCTTTCTCATCTTTTGGCGGCTGCTTGGACGCTAAAGGGGACCTCCTGAGCATCGCGCCTTAGGGGCTCTTAGTGGACCTCGGGCCGCTCACCTCCTGGCCTTGACCACGGCATCGCGACCTGGCATACCAGCGATGGCTGCAGCCTGCCTGGGGACCGGGACCTGTCAGCGTAGAGTGCTAAGTCGTCGTGAGGATAGAAAGGGGGAACCAAGCCGGGACAAGACAAGCATTCACACAGTTTCATAATAAGGATCACATCATCAAAAGGCATCACAGACCCTTTACATGCCCCCACGGGGTGTTTTCTCGATTCCTCGCAGGGAACAAAAGATGAGAATCCTAAGGAGCCCTAACTACCCGTGCCTCCATGGCAGACGCCATCATCAATAGTGGGCCACGGGCAGCCGGCGCCAACCCCATCTAGATCAGCCGCGGCAACGGCCTGATGCTGCCGCCTTGCTCCGGGCGCGGCGCGAGCTCGTGGGCACGTAGCTGTCGTCGCTCGTCTCTGGGGTCACGAAGAGCTCGGGAGAGTCACTGGACTCCCAAGCGTTGCTGCTGCTGCTGGAGGAGCCGTTGAGGAAGCAAGAGTCAAGCCCAGCCCCTACCATGACGATGTCCTGACTGCCTCCTCTGGGGCAGCACTCTAGGCGGCGGCCTTCTATGTCGAAGACTTTGAAGGACAACAAGGAGAGGTCGCCGTATTCAAAATGAATCACGAGGGCGCCCCACGTTCGGCAGACCCGGGCGACCTCGCCCCAGCCTCAGGTCATGAAGACCTTGCCCGGGGCAACGACTTCAACCTCCACTCCGGTCACCGGGGCGCCACAGTCGGTGTGCTGCATCCAAAGCTCAGAGGCCCCCTTGGCGGCATCTTGGTGGCGAAGAACAAAGGGAAGCGGATCGAGGTGCTTGGAGGCATCACCACGTGCAGCACGAGCTCGCGAGAGGAGTCCGCGGCGTGGACTCTAGGAGCGATGGCGTGCGCCACCATGGCTTCTTGACCTTGCCTGTGGCGCGGGCGGCGTCGCTCGCCATCCCTTTCTCCGGAGCCCTCGGCTTGGGAGTACAGGGGTAGCGAGAACCCAGGAGGTGACCGCTCGCACCAAGGCCTCGTCATCTCCAGCCTCGCAACCTTGTCGCGGCAACATGGGACTGGCCATTTCTTCAGCGGGAGCGGATCAGGTCCCTCTTGGGGAGCCTTCCCTTTCTATTCGGCCGAGAATCTGCGGATCAGTGCCATTGGCGTCAAGGATGGAGATGGGGCAAGGGAGAAGAAGCAGACGGAGCAAGAAGAGATGGACAACTGGGGCTCTTGCACCTCCATATTTATAGCCCAAGGGAGACCAACCGTCGACCTCCACGATCACAGGTAATGATGACTCTTTTTGCATGCAGTAGGGACTCGTTAAATCAGGCAGTTGCCGAGGCAGCGTGGGGAAGCCAAGACACCCACGTCCAATCAGTCTCCACGCGTCAACCAAGGCCACAGGTTGTTGGGGCCCGCGGTGCTCCATAGTTGCCCTTAGGCTTCGCTGCTAAGCCAAGTCCGAGCGCGCCTTGGGCCCGGGGGCTACTGTCGGAGTTCTAGGAACGGGGGTCCCCAGACTTTCCTGCCTGCGGCCTGCAGCGTGGCTCAACAAGTGGCCCAGTACGGCCTGTCTTGACCAACCAAACACTCAAGACCCTCGCGAGGGGCCGAGCCTTGCGGGGCGGACGATGCAAGGCCTCCTCAGGAGTGGCCTCACCAGGCAGGCTCGCGAGGAGGCAGAGAGATCAAGGCAAGGGGTACCTCGCGAGGTGCCTATGACGCAAGCCATGACGATCAAGACCGGGCAGGTGCCAGGCATGCGCCAGCCCGTGTAGTTTCCTCATTTCCTCTTTGGTGCAAAGGGGGCAAGCGCAGGCACGGAGTACCAAGGCATCAGGCAAAGGTTTCCATATCGGCGCAACAAGACCAATACCAGCAGGACGGCAGGACGGAGGTCACCATGGAGCCCAAGACGGCATCATCACCAGCACCTTTGGCAGGCGAAGACCACCTTTAGTCAGGATATCATTGTACTAGCTGTACCCCTTCAAAATGGCCGTTGTTAGATCCCTTCCCGCTCAATATTTGGAAAGAGGATCAGGGCCTCTATAAATAGAGCTAGCCACCACAGTAGAAGGGACAAGTGAAGTTCATCCGCACACGACACCACCTCAAGAACACCTCTCCTCGCGAGGCTATTCTTCCTCTGTACTGTTCATCATCAGCCCAAGAGGCAATCCACCACCACACACAGGAGTAGGGTATTACACCACAACGATGGCCCGAACCAGTATAAATCTTGTGTCTCTTGTGTTGTTCATCGATCTAGCTTAGAGATGGAGGAGAGGCTGAGAGCGAGATTCGGTAGGAGGAGATCTTCGTGCGCACCCCAGTGTTCGAACCTTAAGGGTTTTGACAGAACCCGATATCCGACATGATTCATTCCTTTCAGTCAAGCCGAGTTCATTGAGTTGATCTTGGTTTTCAATCTCGGTGCAACCGATTTGAACAATTCGCTCACACCGAGTTGCAGTAACCGCTTGCAATTCTGCATCTCGGTGCAACCGAGTCATTCCACTCGGTCACACTGACCGGGTTAGGATATAAATACCCATGGGTTAAATTTTGGAAATTCCTCCAAACACCTTTTGCTCGCGCGTATCCTGCTTTGCCGACTCAGGTCTCCGGATCATCTCCTCGTCGCCAGCAGCCTCCCGCTACTGGTCTCCACCGCTGTCAACAGAAATCTCCACCGCCGTTGCTGCCGTAGAAAGCTCATCGCCAAGTTAGGGTATGCGTTCGATCCTGTGTGTATTCTCAATCCGATTCTTAGCATAGAGACAATGCCATGATTCTTGATAAGTTTGAGATTATCCTATCCAGCAAAAACATCCTTTAGTTTAGATTTGATTCGAAAATTTAGGGTTAGGTTTCTGCTGAACTAATCTCGAATCGACTGAGTTGTAGAAATTGGTCTCACCGATTTGGCTTAGGCCATTGCACTTGTGATTTTTGGTCTGACCGAAACTTACAAATTGGTATGACCGAGTTCAGAACTTTGTGAAACCCTAGCAATATCAGTGTCACTGAACTGTGTCTCGGTCTGACCGAGATCACTAGTTTAGACACAAATTGTTGTTTCGGTGTCACCGAGTTTACAAATTGGTAGCTTCGAAATGCTTTCTATAGAAAACTAAAACTAAGTTTTTGACTCGATTGTTTTGCAAAAACTCTGCACTTTGTGATGCTCATCCACTTTACCTCATCTATAACTATTCATAGGGTCAGCTTGCAGAGTCAGCCATGTCAGATCAGAGTGATAGCCACAACAAGTCAACATGAGTGAGGGCACTAGTCCCTCTGAAAGCTGTAAAGATGGAAGTAGAAGTACTCCTAGCAACCTGCCTAAGGCTGCTACTAGGAAGAGGAGGAAAAGGAACTCAAGCTCAGAAGATGAAGAGTATGTTGCTGCTGAGGAGGAGGTCACTTCCAAGAAGAAAGTGGTCAATAAAGAATTTGGCACAACAGCTTCAACCAAGCCTGGTCTGAACAAGAAAGCTCCTTCCAAAAGAGTGCCAATGTCAAAAGCCAGAGCATCAACACAAGAAACTATGGAGTTTACTCTTGAGGCAAGAGAATATGCTGATGGAAAGAAAATAAAGACCACATCCAGAGTAATTGGCAGATCCTCTATGATGAGAGACCCAGCTGAGGATGAGGAAGAATATGAAGTAGAAGATGCTCCACCAGCACCAAAGACTCAAAAGCTGATGGGGGGTGCCATCAAGTCTGGGGCTGCTCCATCAAAGCTCAAGATTGCCCCCAAAGCTCCATCCCAAGCTTCCAAGTCTACACCAAAGAGAAGCACTAGAAACATACCTTCTGCTGAAAACAACAAGGCCCTAGTGCCTGAAATTGCAGAAGAAGAAGAGGAAGCCCAAGTGCTCAGAATATTTAAGCCAAAGATACCTGATCATGATGACAATCATCCAGTGGCTGAAAACATGATGGAAAGAAAGGATGCAAGTCTGAGATTGTGGAGACAAGAAGATCCTTATGCTGGGAGGAGGTGAACTGTTGTGGACTACAGATTTCACACTAAGGAATAGCGGGACTTCTATGAGACTGTGCTCCTAGATAAGAAGCCCATTGTGTGTGACATGAAGTGGGTGGACCAGAAATATATTGATGCTTATGAAGATCATTTCCCTGGAGTGCATGAGAGCTTCAGATTCAATGGAGTTGACACCTTTGTGGGTCAGAAATTGACCAAGTGGAATGATGAGCTTATCATGCAGTTCTATTCAACAACTCACTTCTACCTAGATGGCAAAATAGTTTGGATGTCTGAAGGTACTAGGTACCAATCTTATGTTGCTGAATGGGCCAAGCTCATTAATGCCCCTGAAGAAGTTGAGGATGATATTGATGTCTATGATCAGTGCAAGAGGGATCACAACTCCATGGCCAACATTTACAAGGAGATACCTGACAAGGCCTTGGAGACACATAAGCTAGGCTCAGTATACTATCTGATGTCAGGACTGGCCACCATGAACACCATTTTGAGGCACACCTTGTTGCCCAAATCAGGAGATCACAAGATGATCAGAGGCCACTCCATCAACTTGCTTCAGGTATTTGATTTGCCACAAAAATTCAAAGTGACGAGCTTAATAGTTGAAACCATCAAAAGAATAACAGCAGACTAGAAGAGATCATGTGGGTATGCTCCACACATACAAATGCTCATTAACTCCAAGATGAGGTAAGGTGTGTATCTGTTGGACAAAGAGCACCTTCCCTTGAGACCCGAGCCTGAGGACAACACTGTCGTGATGGATGTTTCAGATCCTACTTCAGTAGAAGCTCAGGAGAAGAGAGCAAAAGCAAAAGCAGAGAAGGCAGCCATGATGCCAAGTGCTTAAGAGGCATCTCAAGTTTATCTCAAGTCTAAACAAGACCAACTTGGCTATCTCATTCAGGCTACTTTGAGGATTGAGAAGGGATTGGCCACCCTGACTCAGAATCAAGAGAGTCTTGAAAGAATTTTTGAGACAAAACGTCATGACTTGGATGTCAAGGTGACAGAGATTCAGACTTTTGTGGAGAAGATCCAAGAAGAGCTTGAGGACGGGAGTGACAAGACCACCATAAATGTCTATCAAAGGGTGCCCAGTAGAAGAAGTCTGCAGCCGTGCCAGTGACAGACACCAGAGCTACAACTTGAGCTCCTGCAGCCACAGCTTCAGTTGCCCCTCTGGTGGTAACTCCTCTAGTCCCTACACCACTTCAGAAGCATTTGTTGCAGAACTCCTCTCCACTCAGCCTCCTAAAGATCAAGCTTAGAGAGCCGCATAACACTATGCATTTTCAAGCTTTTTGGTAACTTGTTGCCAAAGGGGGATAAAGTGTATAGATCATAGGCTGAGAGAGAGAGAGAGAGCTTTGCTTCTTTTTGGCTCTTTTTGCTACTTATTTGCTTGCTTGCTTGGATAATACTTTATGGTTACGTGTGTGAGATACTTGTATGGTCATGTGTTTGATCATATCATGCTTAATGTTTGTGCTTGGATGATGATATTCTCTATCTCTTATGTATGATCATTCACACTTTGCCTTGGTGATGAGTGCATATTCCATATTCCATCATTTTGAGCGCTCTCCCAAGATGTATGTGACATCAAAGGGTAACCCATGATCCTAATCGATTGTGCATTTGCATTCAAAAGCAAATTTTAAATAATGCACAAATTTAGGGGGAGCTCTTGCTTATCACATACTTCTCAAAACGATGATGTATTCCATTCTTATTATAATTTGTCGAAGCTTTGATCTATATGTTGTCATCATTTACCAAAAAGGGGGAGATTGAAAGTGCAAATAATCCCTGGGTGGTTTTGGTAATTCTTAAAAACATATAGCTCATTGAACTAATACTCTTTCAAGATGATCATTTCAGAAAGTTCAATGATTGGCATGGCATGGACTAGAGATCTGGACCCCTCAAAATTCTAAGGATACATATTGGCAAAAAGCTCAAGACTCTACATTTTCATTTTAGTGATCCAAGATCAATTGAGTCCATAGGAAAGCCAATACTATTAAAAGGGGATGAGGCATTGCTTAATGGCTTACTTGCTCAAAATTCTTAGTGATATGCTCCAAAAGCCCTCAAACACTTTCTCATATCCACATATGTCCTAAACCTGAAGTCAAACTCGGCCCCACTGATTTGATCTATCCCGCGCCACTGAGTTCATTTGACATAGCCATTGCCATAAACCCTAATCACTTCAGTCTCACCGATAGGGATCTCGGTCTCACCAAGATGGGATTGCAAACTCTCTGTTTCCCTTCGTAACGTTTCGGTCTCACTGAAATAAGCTATCGGTCCCACCGAGTTCACAATGCAAACTCTGTGTTTCCTTTTCGTAATTTTTCGGTCTCACAAAATGAGCGATCGGTCCCATCGAGTTTGCCTGACCAACTCTCTATTTGTCTATTACTGAAATTGGTCCCACCGAGTTCATGTGATCGGTCTCACTGAGATTAAGTTATGCCCTAACCCTAGCACATCGGTCCCACCGAGTTGATCATGTCGATCCCACCAAAAAGCCTAATGTTCACATTTTGAACTGAATCGGTCTGACTGAGTTTCATTATTCGGTCCCACCGAGTTTGGGAATCTTTGTGTAAAGGTTAGATTTTGTGTGGAGGCTATATATACCCCTCCACCCATTCTCCATTCGAGGAGAGAGCCATCAGAACGTGCCTACACTTCCAGCATTCATTTTCAAAGAGAGAACCACCTACTCATGTGTTGAGACCAAGACATTCCAATCCAACCACAAAAATCTTGATCTCTAGCCTTCCCCAATTTTCTTTCCACTCCATCGGATTTCGGGTTCCGCAAACCATTGAGAGGTTTGAACTCTGAGGTGCATGCGGATATCTCAACCTACCCAGCCTGCCAACTTGCGAATCTCATAGCCTAGCTCGTCTAGCTCGAAGGGAAAGGAAGACACGCCAGTTTACCCAGGTTCGGGCCACCTTGCGGTGTAAAACCCTACTCCTGCTTTGTGGTGTATTTGCCTCAAGAGGTTGAGGAAGAACTAGTACAGTGGGGAACAACCTCGGGAGGTGTGTTCTTGAGCTGGTGGGGAGAGGATGATCTCCAAGACTCGGATCCCTCTCTTTTGTGGTGGCTAGGTCCTATTTATAGTGGCTTTGGTCCTCTTCCCAAATGTAGGCGGGAAGGGATCCCACAATGGCCAAATTTTAAGGGGGACAACAAGTATGCCCTATCCTGACTAAAGTGGTCTTCACCTTCAAAAGCCTCTGGCTGTGACGCTGAGGTGGCCTCGGCGATGACCTCCATCGTGTTGTCCTGGCGGTCTTGGTCTTGTTGCACCAGTATGTAAACCTTTGGTTGATTCCTCGGGAGTCTGCACCTGAAGCTTGCCTCCTTTGCACCAAAGAGGAAACTGGTACTCTGTGCCCGCTGGCATCCGCCTGGCCTTGGTCGTCATGGCTCACGTCAGCCGATTCTCGCGAGGTGCACCTTGCATAGAAATCTCTGCTCCTCAGGAGCCAGCCTGTGGGGGCTGATTCCTTTGGAGGTCTTGGTGTGGTCCGCCTCACGAGGCTTGTCCCCTCACAGGGTCTTGGGTTGCTGATGCTGAAGCTGGGACATACCAGGCCATCGATGGAGCCACGTCGTGGCCCGCAGGCAGGCAAATCTGGGTACCCCCATATCCAGAACACCGATAGTAGCCCCCGAGCCCAAGGCACGCTCAGACTTGGATTCTAGGTGAATCCAAAGGGCAAGTGCAGAGCGTCGCAGGCCCTAACCGCCTGCGGCCTTGGGTGACGAGTGGCAATTGATGGGACGAGGTGTTTCCACTTCCCCATGCTGCCTCGGCAACCATTCCTGGTTGATAAAAAGGTTGACACCTGCTGCCGAGCCTTCATTATCTTCCTTTCGCCTTCCTCCAGATCCCCTTCTCTCTCCGCGCTAGAAAAATCCCCCAGATCTGCTGACCCTCTCCATCAAGCTCTCGCCAGGTGGCCTCGAACAAGGCTAAGGCTCCAGTCTCGGCTGCCGGCTCCACTGCTTGGTTTGAACTGGTGCTGAGCGCCCCCACCGTCGTGGAGGAGAAGCATCAGACCGAGCTTCTCTTGACGGCGAGTGATGACAGCGAAGGGGGGCGGGGAGATAACGCTTCGGGTTGGCTCCGCCAAGCCCGAATCTGCAAACAGCACCTTCTACCCCTTCTTCTTGCACAACATCTATGCTAGGCTGATTCCTCCTTTCTCCCGCTTCTTCTACGCCATCCTCCATCATTATGGTATCCACGCGCTCCATCTTCATCCAAATTCCGTCCTCCACCTATCAATCTTCGCCTTCTACTGCGAGGCGTTCATGTGGGTGATGCCCTCCATCGCATTTCTCCACCACTTCTTCTACCTCCGGGTGAACAGCCACCAGCGCATAGGGTGTGCTTGCCTCGTCGCGGACAACGGCAGCAATGTGATTTCCCGCGCCGAGAAGAAGGTGGAGAACTTCCGGAACAAGTGGGTCCTCATGGACGCCAAGCGCTTCCATGTCCTGCTGGAGCTGCCAACCGGGCTCCCGACATCCGAGAAGGGGTGGTCTCATGAGAAGCTCACCGACCCCCTGGCGAGGCCGCTGATGAAGAAGATTGAGGCTGACCTGAAGGCAAAGAAGCTGACGGGGGAGATGATTCTCAAGGAATTCTTGACACAACGCCTAGCGCTGCTCCAGGAGCTCTCCCGCCCATTGTGTAAGCTTGGCGGCACGGAGGACAAGCCTTCCCGACGGGGAGTTAAGCAAGGTTATGCACTCCTTGCTTGGAAAGGACCAGGACGGCCCTCCAGATGATCACCTCCCACTGTACCGCCGAGAAGATGGGGAGAAGAAAGCCGCCGCTATGCCCGTCTTCAACGAGCATGGGCTTGTGTCGACGGAGCCTCCCCTGCCAGCCACCTCCCTGGTGGACGTGTCCTACGGCGACCACCCTTCCAAAGCTACCGAGGAGGGGGAGGGGGAGAACTCTCCTCTGAGGCAGAGCATCCTCCTTCGCGACTTCTTCGACGATGATGACGCAGGTGCGCACCCGGTCAGGGAGTTGGCTCTCCCTGCCGGGGTCACCACAAGATCCGGGGGACTCCTGCAAAGAAGCAGAGGCGAGCGGTCCTGAAGAGGGGCAGGTCAGTGCTGATTCCCTTAAGCAGTGCTCCTGCTTCGTCGCCACCATCAAGCGCGGCCCCTACCGCGTGTTCGCCCGCTCCCAAGAGTGTGGCGCGGCCCGCTCCCGTGAAGCCCGCGCTTATGGGCCTGAAGAGGAACTACATCGCATGGACCAGTGAGTGCTCATTCTTGCCCTTGCTCTTGTATTTCGTTGTAGTGCTTAGTATCTTCATTCAATGTCAGACTGCAGTCGGTGGTGAAGAAGAAGAAGGGGGATGCTGGGGCCGCCGAGGTCAAGCGCGCCGCGGCGGTCGCCGCAACTCTCTCGCAGAGGGGCGCAGCGGCTCCCACGACACCGCCCTCCCAAAGCTCTAGGGGCCAGCTGGGGGAGTCCTGGATTAGGGGGTATCCGGACAGCCGGACTATATACTTTGGCCGGACTACTGGACCGTGAAGATACAAGACTCAAGACTTCGACCCGTGCCCGGATGGGACTCTCCTTTGCATGGAAGACAAGCTTGGCGATCCGGATAATAGATTTCCTTCTTTGTAACCGACTCTTTGTAAACCCTATCCCCCTCTGATGTCTATATAAACCGGAGGAGTTAGTCCTTAGGGACACAATCATAATCATCATAGGCTAGCTTCTAGGGTTTAGCCTCTACATCTCGTGGTAGATCAACTCTTGTAATATAATACTCATATCGTCAAGATCAATCAAGCAAGAAGTAGGGTGTTACCTCCATCGAGAGGGCCCGAACCTGGGTAAAACATCGTGTCCCTTGCCTCCTATTACCATTAGCCTTAGATGCATAGATCGGGACCCCCTACCCGAGATTCACTGGTTTTGACACCGATATTGGTGCTTTCATTGAGAGTTCCTCTGTGTCGTCACTTCAAGGCTCGATGGCTCCTTCAATCATCAACAACACGGTCCAGGGTGAGACTTTTCTCCCCGGACAGATCTTCGTGTTCGGCGGCTTCACACTGCGGGCCAATTCACTTGGCCATCTGGAGAAGATCGACAGCTACGCCCCTGGCCATCAGGTCAGGTTCGGAAACTTGAACTACACAGCCGATATCCGCAGAGACTTGATCTTCGATGGATTCGAGCCTATGCCAAGAGCGCCGAACAGTCACGACGAGCATGGCTCAGACCTGCTGTCGGACAATACTCGGGATATCGCACCTGCAGGAGCTCCGGACCTAAATCCGGGGCAAATCGCGTCGTCCGAGGACGGGTGGATGGACCCCGCCCCGGAGGCCGCACACATCAGCGGTAGAGCCGAACACAGACTTCACCTCCAAGGAAGCCTGTGGCGCCGGACCCTCGGGCCCAACTCCGGTTGTGGGTTCCAGTCTGCGCATCCCCGAGCCCGCCGAATCTGGTTGGGCTCCAGTAATGGAGTTCACCACTGCGGATATTTTCCAGCACTCGCCCTTTGGCGACATGCTGAACTCATTAAAGTCTCTCTCTTTGTGAGGAGACTCTTGGCCGAACTATGTCCAGCTTGAGTGAGAAGCAGGTGACGAGGGAATCCGTGGCCCACCCACCACCCACTTCATTGCCATGGTCGATGATTTGACCGATGTGCTTGATTTCGACTAGGAAGACATCGATGGTGTGGACGACGATGTAGGAGAAGAACAGGAACCACCGTCCACGGGGTGGTGGACAGCCACCTCCTCATATGATATATATATATATGGTGGACACTCCGAAAGAAACCAATGGCGATGAGGCAATGGAGGATAACCCCTCAAGGAAGAAAGCAAAGCATGGGCGTCGTCGTCGCCGCTCCAAGCCCCGCCAGAGCAATACCGGCACAGGAGACGAAAATAATCCGGATGTTGCCGAAGATGAATACAACCCCGATCAGCCTGCCTTCGAGTAGGCCGAATAGGAAGACGGGCAGGTCAGGCCAGACAAACAGGCGACGGACGGATCCCTAGAGGAGGATAACTACGTGCCCCCTCCAAAGACGATATTAGCCTCGGCGACGACGAATTCGGCATGCCTGAGGACCCCGTAGAGCAGGAGCGCTTTAAGCGTCGACTTATGGCCACTCCGAGGAGCCTGAAAAAGAAACATCAGCAGCTCCAAGCTGATCAAGACCTGCTCACAGACAGATGGACTGAAGTCCTGGCAGTGGAGGAGTACGGGCTCGAGCGCCACATGGCTGACCGGCCACCTCATGGCCGAGATAAAACGGCCTATCAGCCCGAATTCCAGCCCGCACCCCTAAGACAATACACTACAGATCGGGGCAATAGGCAGGACCTACAAGATATACTGGAAAACAAGGTAGGACAGCCAAGATCGATCTACGGATCGCGGGGGCGCGCCCCAACACATGACAATGATCATCACATCGGATACACTATCAACAAGTCCAGCCGCACCAAACATAGCCAACCAGACTCATTCGAACTGCGTAGCCACATAGCCCGGCATAGATGCGCCGCACACCCCCTCTGCTTCACTGACAAAGTGATGGATCATGAATTCCCAGAAGGGTTTAAACCCGTAAACATCGAATTGTACGATGGCACGACAGACCCTGCAGTATGGATCGAAGATTTCCTTCTCCACATTCACATGGCCCACGGTGACGATCTACACGCCATCAAGTACCTTCCCCTTAAACTCAAAGGACTGGCCCAACACTAGCTAAATAGCCTGCCGGCAAATTCCATTGGCAGTTGGGAAAACCTGGAGGACGGGTTCCTCGACAACTTCCAAGGCACGTACATGCGGCCACCGGATGCTGATGACTTGAGTCACATTACCCAACAGCCCGGAGAGTCAGCCAGGAAATTCTGGACTCGGTTCCTAACTAAAAAGAATCAAATTGTTGACTGTCCGGACACCGAAGCCCTGGCGGCCTTTAAGCATAATATCCGTGACGAGTGGCTCGCCCGACACCTCGGGCAGGAAAAACCAAAGTCCATGGCGGCCCTCCCGACACTCATGACCCGCTTTTGCGCAGGCGAGGACAGCTGGTTGGCTCGCAGTAGCACCACACCAATAAATTCCGGCACCTCAGGTGTCCGCGACAAGAATGGCAAGCCACGACGCAACAGACATAAGTGACAGAACAACGGCAACGACACTGAAGACACGGCTGTCAATGCTGGATTCAGTGGCTCAAAATCCGGTCAGCGGAAAAAGCCGTTCAAAAGAAACAATCAAGGACCGTCCAGTCTGGACCGCATACTTGATCGCTCGTGCCAAATTCATGGCACCCCAGATAAACCAGCAAACCACATTAATAGTGACTGCTGGGTGTTCAAACAGGCCGGTAAAACAAACGTCGAGAACAAGGACAAGGGGCTGCACAACGACGATGATGAGGAACCCCGACGTCCGAACACGGGGGGACAGAAGAAATTTCCTCCCTAGGTGAAAACAGTCAATATGATCTACGCCACCCACATTCCCAAACGGGAACGGAAGCGAGCACTACGGGATGTTTACGCGATGGAGCCAGTAGCCCTGAAATTCAATCGAGGGTCAGCCTGTCCGATCACCTTTGATCATAGGGATCACCCTACCAGCATCCGTCACGGCGGTTCAGCCGTATTGGTCCTAGACCCAATCATCGACGGATTCCTCCTCATGCGAGTCCTTATGGATGGCGACAGCAGCCTGAACCTGCTTTATCAGGACACAGTGTGCAAAATGGGCATCGACCCTTCAAGGATCAAGCCCACCAAACCACCTTCAAAGGTGTAATTTTAGGAGTAGAGGCCCGTTGCACGGGCTCCATAACACTGGAAGTGGTCCTCGGATCTCCGGATAACTTCCGAAGTGAGGAGTTAATCTTCGATATCGTCCCTTTCTGTAGTGGTTATCATGCACTGCTTGGAGGAACCGCATTCGCTCGATTCAATGCGGTACCACACTATGCATACCTCAAGCTCAAGATGCCAGGACCTCGTGGGGTCATAACAGTCAACGGAAACATGGACCGCTCTCTCCATACAGAAGAGCATACTGCAGCCCTCGCGACAGAAGTACAAAGCAGCCTTCTCCAGCAAACCACCAATCCGGCGACAACAACCCCGAACACCGTCAAGCGAGTCCGGAGTACCCCGCAACAGGATCGCCAGGCACGCTAAGAGCGCGACTAGCAGTCCGGCCTCCGCTCCAGCCCCATCAAGGCGGCATTCATGCCGCGCGTACATAATCACTCACTCAAAATACCATGGGCATAGGCGGAGGCGCCATAGTGATGCAGCCAACAGTGCGGTTCAGCCGTAACATACTCTAGTAACCCCCTTTATCTTTCAGGACCCTGCTTTCGGGCAGCCTCTTTAGAAGACCAAGTAGGCAAAAGGCTTTGTGCACAAAGGGAATACCCAGGTGGAATCTTTTCACGATCGTTATACCTGTTTTATATACCTACATGCGGCCCGCCCTCGGATAGGACATGTCAAATAGTCCTATTTCCTTCTGCTTAACACATTCATTGTAAACATACACTTAGACGTATTATTCATCAATGGGAGATAATATATAGCGTCAGCTTATTATTCCTATCGGCACATTTTTCCTATAAATGTTTATTTAATATTGCATCCGTACACCTTGGTACGTTCAGTTTGCCAGGGGCTTCTTATGGCGCCCCTTAATACGGCAAGATAAGTCCGAACACTTTCGACAGTGTGGCACCCCGAACTTATAGCATTATATGCATCAGCTCCGAATCATGTCTTGGGTCAATAGTTGGGTTAGCCCGACTCCCTTGTTTTGGTACCTTACGTTCTGTTATATCGGCTAAGGTAGCGCAGGGAGAACTACTGCAATTGTGTCCCGGTTCTTTCGAACGAGCACCTCAGTAGAGAAAGCCGAAAACTGACTGTCATGATGCGGCGAGAGCTGGTCGCTGTTCGAGAGGTCTTAAAATCCTTAAAGATTTTTTCTGCTTTAGGCGAGGAATCGGCCGCGTCCGATTTAGGCGTATATAGCGCCCCAATTCGGCTTTCCGAATTCTAGGGGCTTCACCGCAATTTAAAATTATAGACTTCTATGGCTGAGTGAGAGTTATAAAGCCGCATAGTCCGATTGCCTTGTTCGCTGCGCCAAACACCTCCTTCACGGACCAAAAATTTGGATAAAAGAGTGTTTTGGGTTTTCCATGAACACCCCAGTACTAGTTGCGTGGGGGCGGAAGCCGACGACTGGCCTACTTTCAGAATTTTATAAACAGCCGCAAAGAAGGTAATATTATAAATCAACAAAGCGCTATATAGCACAAACAGATTCGTTTTCATATTACAAAACCGACAAGAGTACATTCACTCAAAGATGGTGTCCTTGGTACATTCATCGGCCACGAGGCGAGCACCTTTCATAAGGTCATCAATATATCTTTCGGGATAGCGATGCACCTTGCCCTCCGGCGGTCCATCCTTCACCAGCTTCTCCGCATCCAGCTTGCCCCAATGCACCTTCGCACGGGCAAAGACTCGGCGGGCACCTTCAATGCAAATGGATTGCTTGATAACCTCAAGCCGCGGACAGGCATCTACCATCCGCTTTATCAGACCGAAGTAGCTGGCCGGCAGGGGCTCACCAGGCCACATCCGGACTATGAAATCTTTCATAGCCACTTCGGCCGACCTGTGGAGTTCAACCAATTGTTTCAATTGGTCACTCAGAGGCATCGGGTGTTCGGCTCCAGTATACTGAGACCAGAGCAGCTTCTCTGTGGAGCTCCCCTCTTCAGCACGGTAGAACTCCGCAACATCCGATACGCTGTATGGCAGATCTACGAATGCCCCTGGAGAGCTCCGAATTCGGGTAAGTAAAAGAAATGACTCCTCCACATGCTTGCTTTGCATAAAGAATGTCTTACCCGCCGCTATCTTCTTGGTCGCCTGGATTTCCTGCTGGGCCTTTTAGGCTTCGGCCCTGGCATCTTTCATGCTCACAAGGGCCTTCGCAAGCTCAGACTCTTTAGTCTTGAAGTCACGCTCCAAGGACTCGAACTTCTTGCCGAGCTCCTGGAGCTCTTGCTGTACCTCGCCCACCCTAGCATCTTGCTTTTCACACTCAATGTGCTCTGTGGCCGCCTTATCTTCGGCCTCGGATAGCGCTCTCTTCAGGGCCGCCACTTCAGTCATGGCCCCTATTACAAAATCATGATGCTTTTCGTTAGCATCACCATTTTTTTCTCCACTATATGATATGTGAACGGGGTACCACTCACCTTTGTTCTCTTCGAGCTGCCTCTTTGTGAGGTTGAGCTCCTCTTCGGCCCGCTTAAGGTCCCGTTTGAGTCCGGTGACCTCGGCCGTGCGGGCAGCAGCGGCAAGCAGCACTGCCTGCTTATTCACATAGACACCTTCTATTAGACTCATGCAGATTAAAATTGACCCTCCGTTTGGCTTTTCTTTTCTGAACACCAAATAGAGTATGAGGGGCTACTGTCTATTGGGTGATAATTTCACACACTTTTGATTACTTACCTCAAAGCCTGTTAGGAGGCTGGTGCAGGCTTCGGTCAATCCACTCTTGGCGGACCAAACCTTTTGAATCACCGCACTCATAAGAGTACGGTGCTCTTCATCCATGGAAGCGCCGCGAAGCACTTCCAGCAGACTGTCCGGCGCCTCTGGCGTGACGGAAGTCATTGGCAGGGTCGGTTCGCCCTCCTTAGCAAGGGACCGCCTGCCCGAATCCGGAACCCTTGGAGGTTCTGGTACAGTGTCCGGCTGAGAGGCCAACTTGCTACGGCTCTCGTCGGCATAGTCTGAGGGGATCTTATGCCCCGCATGCCCGGCGTCTGGAATGTCGCCTTGGGGCGTCTCCAGAGTCGCCTCCCCCTGCTCTGGGACCCTTTGGGACAACACCTCTGTGTCATCCACTGGCCGAGGGGAAGTGGCTGTCAGGAGCGAATTCATCGCCGAATCGCTCAAAGACCCGTCCGAAGAGGATACCTCGGGATGGGCCCTGGCCGGACTGCATATACGTGTTCGGCGTTATAAGCAGCTATGAAGCTGAGTTGCACTAAAGTATAACAGAGTGCGGATACTTACGATCTTACTAGGGGCTTGCCCCTGGGCAGCCACTCCTCCTTGCTGTAGGCAGCCGTGGTGGAGTAATCCAGAAGGGACGCCTTTCCCTTCTTGGACGTCCTGGCCTCCCCCTGCGGGGCGGCTTTCCTTTTCTTCTCCTCCCCAGTGCGGGGAGGTGGAATATCCTCATGTTTCCCCCCGCCTCCGCGGGAGGAATCAGCATCATCATCCTCGGATGACGAGCCTATGATGGCCTTGCGCCTGGGACCCTTCCTGGTCCCCTGGGCCGCCCTCTTAGGCCCTTCGGCCTCCCTGGATGGGGCGACCCTTTCCTTCTCCTTTTCTTCCTCCCCTTCATGGGAGGAGCATGCCTCATCGTCTTCGGACGAGGTGTCCGGTACGACCTTACGCCGGAGACCCTTCCTGGTCCCCGGGGCCTTCTTTTCGGCCTTCTTTTCCGGCACCTTGTAAGGCGCCGGGACTAGCATCTCCTTCAGGACAGCGGTCGCTGGACCCTCTGGTAGTGGAGCTGGACAGTCGATCCGCTCTGCCTTCACCATGTACTCCTGATTAAATACACACGATGACTTAAAATCCTCCCATGAGTATGCTGGGAAAACTACATTTGGTAATGATCAGAAAACTCACCGGATGGGGGAGCCGTGTGGCATGAAGTCCGCGGTCCTGGGATGTGGGAGGAGGTATTTGGGAGGCCTTGAACAACACGTTCCATGCATCCTTGTGAGTCGTACCGTAGAGCTCTTGAAGTGTCTGGTGTTCGGCCGGAACGAACTCCCATAGAGTAAATGCCCGTCTTTGGAACGGAAGAATGTGGCGGACGAGCATGACCTGGACCACGTTGACAAGCTTGATTTTCTTGTCCATCATACTCTCGATGCAGTTTTGAAGTCCTGTGAGCTCCTCAGGTTCACCCCAGGCCAGGCCCTTCTTTTCCCAGGAAGTGAGCCGCATGGGAATTCCGGATCGAAATTCGGGGCCCCCCGCCCAGTTGGCATTGCGTGGATCAATGATGTAGAACCACCCCGATTGCCACCCTTTCACGGTCTCTGCAAAGGATCCGTCGAGCCAGGTAACATTGGGCATCCTTCCCACCATGGCGCCTCCACACTCCGCTTGCTGGCCGCTCATGATCTTCGGCTTCACGCAAAAGATTCGTAGCCACAAGCCGAAGTGAGGCTTGATGCGGAGGAAGGCCTCGCACACGACGATAAATGCCGAGATGTTGAGGACGAAATTTGCGACTAGATCGTGGAAGTCTAGCCCATAGTAAAACATGAGCCCGCGGACAAAGGGATGAAGTGGAAATCACAGTCCACAGACGAAGTGGGCGAGAAACACGACCCTCTCGTGGGGTCCTGGTGTTGGAATGATCTGCCCTACGTCCGGTAGCCGGTGCGCGATATCTGCGGCCAAGTATCCGGCCGCCCGGAGCTTCCTAATATGCTCCTCCTTCACGGTGGAGGCCACCCACTTGCCTCCTGCTCCGGACATGTTTGGCTGTGTGGAGAAGGCGTGAACTAGGGCGCTGGAGCTCGGGGGTGTGAGAATGGATAAGCAGAGGAGGAAGAAGGTGTGGGTAAAAATGAGGAATCCTTATCCCTTTATAGAGGCAACGAAAACGGTGCGCCTCCCCACTTGCCCATTGAAAATTGCTTATTTCCCAAGCGCCACGATTGATGGCGCGGTTGGGTTACCCATACCCGTATTGATGAGAATCCCGTGATAAGGGGACATAATCTCTACTTCGACAAGACATGCCAAGGAAACCGCTTCGCGATATGTGCGGTAGCTGGCTGTGGGAACACGGTTCAATAATGACTCGACCAGGGTGTCGTGTCACGTTATCTAAAGTTGTCAGCAGATTATATTGGTGGAATATCGTTCTCTCTACGGTGGAATGTGAAAGTCGTTTTGCAGAGCCAGACACGATTTAAGTGTTCGAGGTTTACTTTGGAGTATTCGGAGATGGAACCCGCCTTGCAATGCCGAAGACAAACTGCGCGCCGGACTCATTGTCATTGAAGCCTGGTTCAGGGGCTGCTGAGGGAGTCCTGGATTAGGGGGTATCCGGACAGCCGGACTATACACTTTAGCCGGACTGCTGGACCGTGAAGATACAAGACTCAAGACTTCGTCCCGTGTCTGGATAGGACTCTCTTTTGCGTGGAAGACAAGCTTGGCGATCCGGATAATAGATTTTCTTCTTTGTAACCGACTCTGTGTAAACCCTAGCCCCCTCCGGTGTCTATATAAACCAGAGGTGTTGTGGAAATATCAGGTCAGATGTCCTAGCAGAAGGACTTAGTCGTGGAGCCATCGCAATGAGGTTAGCCTGAAGGGGTTAAACCGGACAAGGGACACGAGAGTTATACTAGTTCGGCCCCTTCGACGAAGGCAAAAGCCTACGTCTAGTTTGTGATGGGATTATTGGGGTTTCGATGACTAGGGAGCAAATACGCTAGCCTGGGTCTCGAGTTGTTGTATGTTGTCCTTGAACCGCCGTCGGGTCGTCCCTTTATATACACAGGTTGACGCCCGGCCGGTTTACAGAGTCCCAAGGCCGACTCATACAAGTGTTCGGCTCGGTCTCTCCCTTTCCTAACTTACAGTACAAGAATACAATTATGGCGGTTTACCATTATGGGCCCTAATCCGCCTCTCGGCGCTGGGCCTTTAAACTCCATCAGTAAAGCGCCATCTTCTTATATTCACGGGCTTCAGTATAGCTGAGCGTGAACCAGCCCCTCCTGGGCGGTTTACACTCAGTGGTTATATCCTCAACAGGAGGGGTTAGTCCTTAGGGACACAATCATAATCATCATAGGCTAGCTTCTAGGGTTTAGCCTCTATGATCTCGTGATAGATCAACTCTTGTAATACTCATATCATCAAGATCAATCAAGCAGGAAGTAGGGTTTTACCTCCATCGAGAGGGCCCGAACCTGGGTAAAATGTTGTGTCCCTTGCCTCCTGTTACTATTAGCCTTAGACGCACAGATCGGGACCCCCTACCTGAGATCCGCCGATTTTGACACCGACACCAGCCTCAGGAGGAAACAACTCCCGCAGCAGGGCTGACCCCGGAGGCGCCTATCCCCGACTCGCTTGCTGAGGACCCAAGGCCTCCGGAGCCCCCGGTCCTTCCTACTACTGCTGCTCCGCCAGTCTTGGTGCCAGGAGAACCACTTCTTCCCTCTGCCATGTTGTCGGCCCGTGGTGCTTTGGCCGCATCTGGAGCCCTGGAGGAGGTCTGCTCCATGCTGGACCAGCTCCAGGGTGAGCTTCAAGGTCCAGACCAGCGCAGGGCATCGGGGCGCCTAGAGCTGGTCTCGGGGTGGCTCCTGGCCGATGCGTTTGTTCGGACGGCCTGGGGTCAAGCCGCGACATCCACGGAGGAGGGCCAGAGGGTGGCCGGCTTTGCCACGGCCAAGCCTGATGTGGCGCTGAAGGAGGCCAAAGGCGCGCAGGAGCGGTGTCGTGCGGTGGAGGCTGAACTGAACACCCTCCAGGATGAGCAGGCCACCCAGGCTAGTCAGCTCCCGGTGCGGGAGGAGGGGCTGAAGACCCAGGAGGCTGCCATTGCCGACCGCGACGCTGAGCTGGCGTGGGCAGCCCAGGAGCAGGCCACGGAGCGCAGCCGCCTGGAGAAGTTGAAGGAGGAGGTGGAGGTGGCCCAGGCGTCCCTTGCCGAGGCCGATAAGGCAGCCACCATGGAGCACGATGCCTTTGTATCCCTTGAGGTGAGGCCCCACAAGGCGCTACAGGATCTATTCGGTAGTAAGCACCAGGAGCCAACGGTGACCCCCGAAGCAGGGCCCTACCGCTCGGCTTCCCGAGCTCGTTGAAGCGCTCGACAGTGTCGTCGCCGGGTTCAGCTCCATGGTGGAGGGGGAGGCAAACGTAATTTCTTCCTTGGCCCTGACGCGCGCCTTCAGCCATCTCTATCTCTGGGACGCCAACTTTGACTTCACCGCTTTGCTCGAGCCCGTGGACCCTGACTCCTGCACTAGTGCTGCTAAAGTTGTGAAGGGTCCGGTGGAGGCCCTGCTGAAGAAGTTCCTCGCAATTGGTCCCACGGCTGGGGCCGAGGGCAAGGATGACGGCGACATCATCGATGACAAGACTCCGCAGGTGGGCGACGGCAGCATCCAAAGCTGAAGAGGAAGCTCGGCGGTGGTGCTTCTCCCTGGTTTTATTCTGCAACATGTACCATGCCTCGTGGAGGCGTAAGAACTTGTGCTTGGAACAATGTGTTTTGTAATTATTTGCTTAAGGTTTCGTGATTTCTTTTCCATTTGCTTTAGTGTTTTGCGTCGGCTGGGCCCGACCCCACGCGTACCTCAACCGCCGTTGGGTCGTCCGGATTGCCAGGACGAGGCCAGGGGGTGAGGGGCTATAGGGTTAGTTAGGCTCCTGAGACTCGATGCTCAGGAGTCCCCCTTGACGTGCGAGCAAGTTGGGAAAGGAGGTGTGCGGGCAAGCCTTGGTGTTCTGCGTCGGCAGGACCCGGCCCCGTGCACACCTCAGCCGCCATTGGGTCGTCCATATCACCAGGACGAGACCAAGGGGTGAGGGGCAACATGGCCAGTTCGGCTCCTGAGACGTGATGCTCACGAGTCCCCCTTGACATATGTACAGCTTGGGAAAGGGAGTGCGAGAGTAGGCCATGGTGTTCTGCGTCGGCAGGGCCCGGCCCCGCGCATACCTCATCCGCCGTTGGGTCGTCCGGATCACCAGGACGAGACCAAGGGGTGAGGGCTATGTGGCCAGTTAGGCTCCGGAGACGCGATGCTCCGGAGCCTTGGCATTCTACGTTGGCAGGGCCCGACCCCGCGCATACCTCAGCCGCCATTTGGTCGTCCAGGATGAGACCACGGGGTGAGGGGCTACATGGCCAGTTCGGCTCCTGAGACGAGATGCTCAGGAGTCCCCCTTGATGTACGAACAGCTTGGGAAAGGGATGTGAGAGTAGGCCTTGGTGTTCTACATCGGCAGGGCCCAGCCCAGCGCATACCTCAGCTGTCGTTGGGTCGTCCAGATTACCAGGACGAGACCAAGGGGTGAGGGGCTGCGTGGCCAGTTATGCTCCTGAGACGTGTTGCTCATGAGTCCCCCTTGACGTACGAACAGACCATCATACCTTTCCCCACCGAGCTCTCGCTCGGGAGGGGCGCGTGAAGACCAGGTCTGTGGGACCTGGCAGGGTGGCGTACACCAGGTGTGACCTGAGCATAGCCCCCGTGCCCATCCCCCTCGCGCTACCCTCCCGAGGGAGAGCTGTGTGGTGAGGCTAAGCACTGAGCCCAGAGGCTCCCCAAGGTTGCTGCAGCCGTGAGGCCACCCTTAGTTGTTTATCACCAGTGCGGAGCATGGTGCTTCCACTCTTGCATGGGCATAGCCGCTCCTTGGCAGTGTCGACTGCCAGCGCGGAGCATGGTGCTTCCACTGTTACGTGTGAGGGGCTCCCTCTGAGGAGAGCCCTCGGGGCGTGTACATCCCTGCCCTGACACGTGGCTTGCACGACACAGCTAGAGGAGGTGTGTATGGGCACTCATGAGCCAGCACGGGACTCATGAGGCCCTACCTCAAGGCGGGTTGCGCCTAAATTTGATTAGGAACACTTGTGTCAGTTCTGCAAGATAATTAGGCAACCTGTACCGAGTGAATATCCTGAGGTTATTGCATGAGAAGGCCAGACACCAATGACCCCAGGAGGTGACGTGAATGGGGCCAACCCGCCAGACAGAGCTCAGCCATTGGGTTTATCGACGCTGCAGGAACAGACTCGAGCATAGACTTCGTGCCCAGTCTTCTCATGCAAAGGTCCTAAAGAAAAACAACCGGCGCGCGGCTCCCGTGGTGACGAGGCACCGGGTCGCACGCCCTCACTCGCCCGCTCGTGATTAGCTCATGCGAGAACACGGCACCAAGGGCAATGGGAGGTGACGTACACGGGAGCTGGCCCGCGAGCCAGAGCTCAGACTCTTGGGTTTAGCGACGCTGCAGGGACGAAACCGAGCACAGACGTCGTGCCAGTCCTTAATCATGAGGCGGTCGGGGGTGGGCTTGCAAGGGCGTGAGACGTTCAATCTTAAGGCAACTCATAGAGCAAGGTAAATCAGTTCTGATTAATGCAAGAAGGATACATGCCGCACGGACGGATCCACACGACTTGGGGATAGTGCAGCCCGAGGGGCGCCCCCAGACTGAACAAACTAAAAGATGTCACCTGGCACCGTTGCTGAAGAAATGTCGGGGGTAGTAGAAGGCGTGCGTTGCTGAAGTCGCTCCGCATGTGCCACCCGGGCCCTGAGCCTCGGGAGGCTCTGGGGGCCTGGTGTGCTCGTGAAGGTCCATCGCCATCTCCGCCAGGATCGCCTGGTGCCTATCCTCCCGAGCTGCTAGGACGTCCCGCATGTGGTGCTGAGATGCAACAGTCGCGCTCAACAAGCCGAACGGCATGCGAACATAGCTGTGAGGGGGACCCTCACATCAGCCGACACAGGACGGCCAAAAGAGCTCATGAGACGCGGCCCTGTTGAGCCCTAGGATGTCAATGGAAACGAGGAACTCCTTGTCCTCACCAGGGCAAGGAGCCGTGCCTGGTGGTGGGCGGCGATCGCCCTGTAGAGCCGTTGCCTCCTCAATTTCATTGACTTCCTTGATGATGAACTCCTGGGCGCCTGGTGCCTCGCTCTCCTTGGAAGCGTGCACTGAAGCATGCCTCCACATGGTGCCCGAGTGCCTTGCTACCTCTTGAGCATGCGTTGGTTCTTCCTTGAAGAGGAAAGGGTGATGCAGCAAAGTAGCAAAAGTATTTCCCTCAGTTTTGAGAACCAAGGTATCAATCCAGTACGAGATGACACACAAGTCACCTAGTACCTACACAAATAGTCAAGAACCTTGCAACCAACGTGATAAAGGGGTTGTCAATCCCTTCATGGCCAATCGCAAAAGTGAGATCTGATAGAGATAATAAAGTAAATATTTTTGGCATTTTTGTTGTATAGATTGGAAAGTAAAGATTGCAATTAAAAAGGAATGGCGACAGAAATTGGCAAGTTGGCAGGAAACTAATAGATTCAATATAATGGAAAAGAGACTCGGGGGCCGTAAGTTTCACTAGTGGCTTCTCTCAAGATAGCATGTATTATGGTTGGTGAACAAATTACTGTCGAGCAATTGATAGAAAAGCACATAATTATGAAGACATCTATGATCATGAACATAGGCATCACGTCCGTGTCAAGTAGACCAAAATAATTCTTCATCAACTAAATTACTCCACACATCAACCGCTATCCAGAATGCATCTAGAGTATTAATTCATAAGAATGGAGTAACGTATTAAGCAAGATGAGATGATGAAGAGGGATAAACTCAAGCAATATGATATAAATCCCATCTTTTTATCCTCGATGGCAACAATACAATACATGCCTTGCTGCCCCTACTGTCACTGGGAAAGGACACCACAAGATTGAACCCAAAGCTAAGCACTTCTCCCATTGCAAGAAATATCAATCTAGTAGGCCAAACTAAACCGATAATTCGAAGATACTAATATATCAAATCATGCATATAAGAATTCAGAGAAGAACCAAATAATATTCACAGATAATCAAGTTCATAAATCCACAATTCATCGGATCTTGGCAAACACATAGCAAAAGAATATTACATCGAATAGATCTCCAAGAACATCGAGGAGAACTTGGTATTGAGAATCAAAGAGAGAGAAGAAGCCATCTAGCTAATAACTATGGGCGCAAAGGTCTGTTGTAAACTACTCATGCTTCATCGGAGAGGCAATGGTGTTGATGGAGAAGCCCTCCGTGATCGATTCCCCCTCCGGAAGATCGCCGGAAAAGGCCCCAAGATGGGATCTCATGCGTACAGAAGGTTGCAGCAGTGGAAAAGTGGTTTTGTGGCTCCCCCTGTTGTTTCTAGGGTATAAGAGTATATATAAGCAAAAGAAGTACGTCGGTGGAGCTACGAGGGGCCCACGAGGATGGGGGTGCACCTACCCCCCTAGGCACGCCCTCCTGCCTCGTGGCTTCCTCGTGGAGTCCCAGACTTCAACTCCAAGTCTTCTGGATTGCTTTTGGTCCAAGAAAGATGCTCCTGAAGCTTTCATTCCGTTTGGACTCCGTTTGATATTCCTTTTCTGTAAAACACTAAAATAGGCAAAAAAAAAGAAACTGGCATGGGGCCTTCGGTTAATAGGTTTGTCCAAAACATAATGTAAAAGAGCATATTAAAGCCCATTAAACATCCAAAATAGATAATGTAATAGCATGGAACAATAAAAAATTATACATACGTTGGAGACGTATCAAGCATCCCCAAGCTTAATTTCTGCTCGTCCTCGAGTAGGTAAATGATAAAAACAGAATTTTTGATGTGGAATGCTACCTAGAATATTTCTCAATGTAATTTTATTTATTGTGGCATGAATGTATAGATTCGAAAGATTCAAGACAAAAGTTTAATATCGACATAAAAATAATAATACTTCAAGTATACTAACAAAGCAATCATGTCTTCTCAAAATAGCATGGCCAAAGAAAATTATCCCTACAAAATTATATAGTCTGGTTATGCTCTATCTTCACCAGACAAAGTATTTAATCATGCACAACCCCGATGACAATACAAGCAATTGTTCCATACTTTTGGTGTTCTCAAACTTTTTCAATCTTCACGCAATACATGAGCGTGAGCCATGGACATAACACTATATGTGGAATAGAATGGTGGTTGTGGAGAAGACAAAAATGAGAAGATAGTCTCACATCAACTAGGCGTATCAATGAGCTACAGAGATGCCCATCAATAGATATCAATGTGAGTGAGTAGGGATTGCCATGCAACGGATGCACTAAAGCTATATGTGTATGAAAGGTCAAAAAGAAACTAAGTGGGTGTGCATCCAACTTACTTGCTCACGAAGATCTAGGGCACTTTTGAGGAAGCCCATCATTGGAATATACAAGCCAAGTTCTATAATGAAAAATTCCCACTAGTATATGAAAGTGACAACATAGGAGACTCTCTATCATGAATATCATGGTGATACTTTGAAGCACAAGTGTGGTAAAAGGATAGTAGCATTGTCCCTTCTCTCTTATTCTCTTATTTTTTTTTATTTGGGCCTTTCTCTCTCTTTTTTATGGCCTCTTTTTTTAGTCCAGAGTCTCATCCCGACTTGTGGGGGAATCATAGTCTCCATCATCCTTTCCTCACTGGGACAATGCTCTAATAATGAAGATCATCACACTTTTATTTACTTACAACTCAAGAATTACAACCCGATACTTAGAACAAAATATGACTCTATGTGAATGCCTCTGGCGGTGTACCGGGATGTGCAATGATTCAAGAATGACATGTATGAAAAATTATGAATGGTGGCTTTGCCACAAATACGATGTCGACTACATGATCATGCTAGCAATATGACAGTGATGGAGCGTGTCATAATAAATGGAATGGTGGAAAGTTGCATGGCAATATATCTCAGAATGGCTATGGAAATGCCATAATAGGTAGGTATGGTGGCTATTTTTAGGAAGATAATGGTGGGTGTATGGTACCAGCGAAAGTTGCGTGGTACTAGAGAGGCTAGCAATGGTGGAAGGGTGAGAGTGCGTATAATCCACGGACTCAACATTAGTCATAAAGAACTCACATACTTATTGGAAAACTTTATTAGTTATCCATACGAAGTACTGTGCGCATTCTCCTAGGGGGATAGATTGGTAGGAAAAGACCATCGCTCGTCCCCGACCGCCACTCATAAGGAAGAAAATCAATACATAAATCATGTTCCAACCTCATCACATAACGGTTCACCATACGTGCATGCTACGTGAATCACAAACTTTAACACAGGTATTTCTCAAATTCACAACTACTCTACTAGCATGACTCTAATATCACCATCTTCATATCTCAAAACGATTATAAAGAATCAAACTTCTCATAGTATTCAATGCACTTTATATGAAAGTTTTTATTATACCCATCTTGGATGCACATCATATTACAAAAAATTTATAACCATAGCAAATTACCATGCTGCTCTAAAAGACTCTCAAAATAATATAAGTGAAGCACGAGAGATCGATAATTTCTATCAAATAAAACCACCACCGTGCTCTAAAAAGATATAAGTGAAGCACTAGAGCAATATTGTCTATCTCAAAAGATATAAGTGAAGCACATAGAGTATTCTAATAAATTCTGATTCATGCTTGTCTCTCCCAAAAGGTGTGTACTGCAAGGAGGATTGAGGTAAACTAAAAAGCAAAGACTCAAATCATACAAGACACTCCAAGCAAAACACATATCATGTGGTGAATAAAAATATAGCCTCAAGTAAAGTTACCGATAGACGAAGACAAAAGAGGGGATGGCTTCTGGGGCATTGTTGGATAGCGGGTTTCGGCAAAACCCTTAAGGTTCTAACTCCGGGGTGCTCGTGAAGATCTTCCCCCTACCGATCCACGTCCCAACGCTTCGCCGTGAATCTAAGCTACACGATGAACAACACAAGGACGCAAGGTTTATACTAGTTTGGGCCACCGTTGTGGTGTAATACCCTACTCTAGTGTGTGGTGTGGTGGATTGCCTCTGGGGCTGATGATGAACAGTACAGAGAAAGAACAGCCTCGCGAGAGGTGTTCTTGAGCCGGTGCGGTGTTCTAATTGGGATGGATCTTCCTGCCTCTCGATCAGATGATCCCTACTGTGGTGGCTAGCTCTATATATAGAGGACATGGTCCTCTTCCCAAATATTGAGCGGGAAGGGAGCCAACAACGACCATTTCGAAGGGGAACATCTAGTACAAGCTATCCTGACTAAAGTTGGTCTTCGACTACCAAAGGCACTGGCGATGACGCCGTCTTGGGCTCCACGGTGACCTCCATGCTGCCACTCTGCTGGTCTTGGTCTCGTTGCACCGATATGGTAACCTTTGCTTGATGCCCCGGTACTCCGTGCCTGTGCTTGCCCCCTCTGCACCGAAGAGGAAACGAGGACATTGCACTGGCTAGCGCCCGCCTGGTCTTGATCGTCATGGCTTGCATCATGAGCACCTCGCGAGGTACCCCTGCCTTGATCTCTCCGCCTCCTCGCGAGCCTGCCTGGTGAGGCCGCCCCTGAGGAAGCCTTGCATCATCCGCCTCGCGAGGCATGGCCCTTCGCGAGGGTCTTGAGCTTGGGTTGATGAAGACGAGCCGTGCTGGGGCACTGCTTGAGCCATGCCGCAGGCCGCAGGCAGGCAACTCTTGTGACCCCCGTTCCCAGAACGCCGACAGTAGCCCCCGCTCCCAAGGCGCACTCGGACTTGGCTTAGCAGCGAAGCCAAAGGGCAAGTGCGGAGAGCCGTGGGGCCCAACAGCCTGCGGCCTTGGTCGCCGCGTGGCGGTTGATGGGACGTGGGTGTCTCCTCTTCCCCACGCTGCCTCGGCAACTGCCTG
Organism: Triticum dicoccoides; assembly: GCF_002162155.2. NCBI lineage: Eukaryota > Viridiplantae > Streptophyta > Magnoliopsida > Poales > Poaceae > Triticum > Triticum dicoccoides. The sequence continues at coordinate 128,989,253 of NC_041389.1, forward strand.
ATTTGACAAGTCCATATTGCATGCAAAAAGAGTCATCATTACCTGCAATCGTGGAGGCCGATGGTTGGCCTCCCTTGGGTTATAAATCGTGGAGGCCCCCGCTACACATCTCCCTTCCTCCGTCTACTTCTTCTTCCTCCTTGCTCCAGTTTCCTACTGTGTCCCATGGCCCCGACGAAGAGGTTCTCGGCCACGGAGAAGGGGAAAGCTCGCCAGGAAGGGCCTGGCTCCCCTCCGCCCAAGCGGGGCCGAGGTCGTCCCCGCAAGAACCCCGCGACTCCTACAACGGCTCCTCGTGGACGCGTCGGTGGTCCTTCACACGGTGAATGCCGCCCGGTGGGCGGGGGAAGACGCGTCGTGGCTGTGCGGCCTTCCCGGCCATGCTTTCACTCGGCGGAGGTGCTGTCAGAGTTTGTCGTGTGGTCGGCAGATCCAGCCGACAACGGGCTCCAGCTCCCCCACTTCTTTGTCGGTGAACTGCCGGACGCCGGCCCTGGTGGGCTATGGCTGCAAGCGGACGGTTGCTGCAGCAGGGCTTCCTGGGTCACGGTGGAGATCTCCGTCGCCGGGAACATGGCCTTGGCCCGTGGCTGGCAGACATTTGCCCGTGCGCGCGGCCTGGGCCGGTGGTGCACCCTGCACTTCAAGTTTGACGGCGATGCGACCCTCTACGTGAGGGTGTTTGGAGAAGATGGCCGCCGTGTCCGGTGCTGCCCTGAAGACGATGACGGCAACCAGGTGCTTGGCCTTGGCGAAGGCCGTGACGAGGATGAAGGCGAGCCCATTCCTGGCGGCGTTCGCAGCTCGCCAAGATTCAGCGGCTCCTCCTCTGGTGACAGCTCCTCCAGCAGTGGTCGTGATCAGCCATCGTGTCGCCGCGCCCGCTTCGAGGGTGGTAGCAGGTCGTCCCACCGTCGCGTCTCTGTGAAGCACGAGGAGGAGTCTGATTGAGCTCGGGAGGGTGGTGCGGATCCCTCCTTGCGAGCCGTTGCCGGGCACGCCGCGTTTATTTTGTTTACCTCCTTTTCCTGCATTGAGAGAGAGAGAGAGAGAAGTATGGAGCCCCGTGGGGGCGTGCAAGACTATTGCCCTTAATTATCATGCTATTTCTATTTTTCCCATGTTGTGTTGTGGTGTTGCGGCTATGTGGTTGCGCATTGGAACAACTTAGCTTAGGGGGTTCACTGCAGCTTCCGCCTCGCGAGGTACTTGCCCGAGGCCTCGTCGGGCGTCTTAAGGTCTGCAAAATCAATCGGGAGAGTAGCTTTCGAACTTTTGTAGCGTGGGTGACCAGCCTAGGTCCCGCGTTTCGCGTCGCGATGCCTGTGGGGCATGGACCGGGAGGGTTGCTCCCGCTGCAAACTTGAGTGAGGGAGCCTCACGAAATCAGGAGATAAAAAGCTCACGAGGGTGCCCGCGTAGCCCCCTCGCGAGGCTAGCGAGAAGGAGAACGAGTCGAGCGAAAGCCAGATATAGAGAACGGGGACAGGGGACGGCAAATAACACTAGAAACAACTCCAATAAAAGTACAAATGAGGGAGAACAAGCCAACTATGGAAAGCAAATGAAAAGCTACGTCCGGCACCTAGTCTAGTCTTCGACGTCTTCTCACCAGCGTGGAGCTAAGTGCTGCCACTGGGCGTGGGCGGGAGCCTCCAAGGCCCAAGGGCGGCACTCCGGAGACTACGGGGTGTGTACAACCCCAACTCATTATTACGTGAGAGTGTCACGGGCGGCGAGCTTCACATGCGCTGGGCCTTCTTCACAGGCACCGGGCCTTTCTTGGGGCGGCGAGCTTCACAGGCACCGGGCCTTCTTTATAGGCACTGGGCCCTTCTTCACAGGAACCGGGCCTTCTTTACAGGCACTGGGCCTTACTTCACAGGCACTAGGCCTTCTTTATAGGCACTGGTCCTTACTTCAAGGGTAGAACCTCCGGAGTTGCTGAATGTTCCACACGTTCGGGATGGGCACCCCTTCCTGGGTCTCCAAGCGCGCGGCGCCGGGTCTGGAAACATGAACAACCTTGAACGGGCCCTCCCACACGGGTGAGATCTTGTGCAACCCTTCCCTGGAGAGCACCCGCCTGAGCACGAGGTCACCTACCTCAAGAGTCCTAGGGCGGATGTTGCGGTAGTGGTACCGCCGCAGCGCCTGCTGGTATCTTGCTGCTCATAGCACGGCCTCCCAACGGTGTTCCTCCCCCAGCATGAGGTCCATCCCCCGCATGTCGTCCTGCTGTGCTTCATCAAACGCCAGGACCTGCACGGAGCGATGCCTGACCTCGTGAGGGAGGACCGCCTCTGCTCCGTAGACGAGGAAGAACGGGGTCTCGCCAGTCGACTTGGTAGCGGTAGTGCGAATGGACCGCAACACGGACTAGAGCTCATCGTACCAGCCCCTACCACAGGCCTACAGATTCTTCTTGAAGGTCCTGGGTTTGAGGCCTTTCAGGACCTTTACGTTGGCATGCTCAGCCTGGCTGTTACTCCGAGGGTGTGCCACCGAAGCATAGCATATCTGTGTTCCAAGGTTAGCACAATAGGCTTTGAAGAGATAGCTGGTGAACTGTGAACCATTGTCGGTGATGATGTGATTTGTCACCCCGAATCGGCTCACGAGGCCCTTGATGAACTTGACTGCGGAACCAGCTGGGATGGTGCGGACGGCTTCTACCTCCTCCCACTTGGTGAACTTGTCGATGGCGACGTAGAGGTAGCGGTAGCCCCCAGGCGCCCGAGGAAACAGGCCCAGGATATCCAGCCCCCAGACCGCGAACGGCCACGAGAGTGGGATGGTCTACAGGCCCTGAGCTGGCTGATGAATCTGCTTGGCATGGAATTGGCAGGCTTCGCAAGCCTTCACCAGTTCGATTGTGTCGTTGAGTGTCGTAGGCCAGTAAAACCCGCTACGAAACGCCTTGCCGACGAGGGTCCATGAGGATGAGTGGTATCCACAATCTCCATCGTGTATGTCAGCCAGTAACTCCTTCCCCTGTTCCCTGGAGATGCAGCGCAGGGAAACATCGTTTGGCCGCTTCCGGTAGAGCTCTCCGTCTTGGATGCGGTAGGTCGTGGCCCGCCGGGCCACGCGTTCCACGTCCTCCTCTTTCTCTGGTAAAGTCCCTTGCATCATGTAATCCTTGAACTCCGCAATCCAGCATCCCTCATGTGTCTCCAATGCCAAGAGCAAGCATGCTCCCGAGGTCGGGCCGCAGGCAGGGGCTCCTGAGGCAGGTGGTTGAGGGAGCTCCTCGCTGGTTTGCACTGTGCTTGATGGCAATGGTGCAGCTGAAGGCTTGAAGAGCCATTCCTCAAAAATTCCAGGTTCCTGAGGTAGCCGCCTGGACGCCCTCCTGGCGATGTCATCAGCCTCTTGGTTGGTTCCTCGGGGCACATGCCGCAACTCCAGCCCCCAAAACCGCTTTTCCATCTTGCGTACCGCTACAAGATACGCCTCCATGTGCTCGTCCTTAGGCGCGTACAGATTGTTGGAGAAGTTGATGAGGAGCTGTGAGTCACCCTTGATGACGAGGCGCTTCACCCCCAGAGCGCTGTGGCCTTTAAGCCTGCAATGAGGCCCTTGTATTCTGCTATTTTGTTGGAGACCTTCTCATCGTGTTGGAAACAAAGTTGTACAGCATAATAGAGCTTGTCCTGAGTGGGGGATATAAGCACCGCACCGGCCCCCGCACCATGTCATGAGAATGCCCCATCGAAGTACATGACCCAGCCGTCCGGTGCTACGTCTTGAGCTTGCGTTGGTTTTCCTTGAAGAGGAAAGGGTGATGCAGCAATAGTAGCATAAGTATTTCCCTTAGTTTTTGAGAACCAAGGTATCAATCCAGTAGGAGGCTCCTCAAAAGTCCCACGCACCTACACAAACAAACAAACAACTCTCAACCAACGCAATAAAGGGGTTGTCAATCCCTTCACGGCCACTTGCGAAAGTGAGACCTGATAGAGATAGTATGATAAGGTAAATATTTTTTGGTATTTTATAATATAGATGCAAAAAGTAAAGATGTAAATAGAAGTAAATCGAAAGCTTATATGATAAAAGATAGACCCGGGGGCCATAGGTTTCACTAGTGGCTTCTCTCAAGATAGCATAAGTATTACGATGGGTGAACAAATTACTATCGAGCAAGACATAGAAAAGCGAACAATTATGAGATTATCTAGGCCTGATCATGTATATAGGCATCACATCCGCAACAAGTAGACTGACTCCTGCCTGCATCTACTACTATTACTCCACACATCAACCACTATCCAGCATGCATCTAGAGTATTAAGTTCATAAGAACAGAGTAACGCATTAAGAAAGATGACATGATGTAGAGGGATAAACTCAAGCAATATGATATAAACCCCATCTTTTATCCTTGATGGCAACAATACAATACGTGCCTTGCAACCCTTTCTGTCACTGGGTAAGGACACCGCAAGATTGAACCCAAAGCTAAGCACTTCTCCCATGGCAAGAAAGATCAATCTAGTAGGCCAAACCAAACTGATAATTCGAAGAGACTTGCAAAGATAACTCAATCATACATAAAAGAATTCAGAGGAGATTCAAATATTTCTCATAGATAAACTAGATCATAAACCCACAATTCATCAGATCTCTACAAAGACACCGCAAAAAGAGTTTACATCGAATAGATCTCCAGAAGAGAGGGGGAGAACATTGTATTGAGATCCAAAAAGAGAGAAGAAGCCATCTAGCTAATAACTATGGACCCGAAGGTTTGTGGTAAACTACTCACAACTCATCGAAGGGGCTATGGTGTTGATGTAGAAGCCCTTCGTGGTCGATTCCCCCTCCGGTGGAGCGCCGGCAAAGGCTCCAAGATGGGATCTCGCGGATACAGAAGGTTATGGCGGTGGAATGTGTTTCGTTGGCTCCCTGGATGTTTTTGGGGTACGTAGGTATATATAGGAGGAAGTAGTACGTCGGGTGGCCACCTGAGGGGCCCAGGAGACAAGGGGCGCGCCCTATAGGGGTGGGCGCGCCCTGCTATCTCCTGGCCGTCTCGTTCACTTCTTGACTTGCACTCCAAGTCCTCTGGATCACGTTTGTTCCAAAAATCACGCTCCCGAAGGTTTCATTTCCGTTTGGACTCCGTTTGATATTCCTTTTCTTCGAAATACTGAAATAGGCAAAAAACAACAATACGAGCTGGGTCTCCAGTTAGTAGGTTAGTCCCAAAAATGATATAAACATGTAAAATAAAGCCCATAAACATCCAAAACGGGTAATATAATAGCATGGAACAATCAAAAATTATAGATACGTTGGAGATGTATCAAGCATCCCCATGCTTAATTCCTGCTCGTCCTCGAGTAGGTAAATGATAAATACAGAATTTTTGATGTGGAATGCTACCTAGCATAATTCTCAATGTAATTTTCTTTACCGTGGCATGAATGTTCAGATCCAAATGATTCAAAATAAAAGTTCATATTGATAAAAGAAATAGTAACACTTCAAGCATACTAATCAAAGCAATCATGTCTTCTCAAAATAACATGGCTAAAGAAAGTTCATCCCTACAAAATCATATAGTTAGGCTATGCTTCATTTTCGTCACACAAAGATGTTCCCAAATTCTACACCCCCGATGACAAGCCAAGCAATTGTTTCGTACTTAAATAATCTCAAACTTTTTCAACCTTCACACAATACATGAGCGTGAGCCATGGATATGACACTATGGGTGGAATACAATATGATGATGGGGATTGTGTGGAGAAGACAAAAAAGGAGAAAGTCTCACATTGATGAGGATAATCAACGGGCTATGGAGATGGCCATCAATTGATGTCAACATGAGGAGTAGGGATTGCCATGAAACGGATGCACTAGAGCTATAAATGAATGCTCAACAAAAGAAAACTAGTGGGTGTGCATCCAACTTGCTTGCTCACGAAGACCTAGGGCATTTGAGGAAGCCCATCGTAGGAATATACAAGCCAAGTTCTATAATGAAAAATTCCCACTAGTATATGAAAGTGACAACATATGAGACTCTCTATATGAAAAACATGGTGCTACTTTGATGCACAATAAATGAGACTCACTATATGAAAGAACAAGGTGCTACTTTGAAGCACAAGTGTGGAAAAGGAGATAGTAACATTGCCCTTTTATTTTTTTTATTTTTTTATTTTTTCTTTTTTTTCTTTGGCCTTTCTTTTTTTGTCCTTTCTTTTTTTCTTTTTTTTCTTTTTGGGCAATGCTCTAATAATGATGATCATCACACTTTTATTGATTACAACATATGAATTACAACTCAAAACTAGAACAAGATATGACTCTATATGAATGCCTTTGGCAGTGTACCGGGATGGTGCAATGAATCAAGAGTATCATGTATGAAAAAATTATGCATGGTGGCTTTGCCACAAATACGATGTCAACTACATGATCATGCAATGGCAATATGACAAAAATAAAGTATGTCATGATGATGAACGGAACGATGGAAAGATGCATGGCAATATATCTCGGAATGGCTATGGAAATGCAATAATAGGTAGGTGTGATGGCTGTTTTGAGGAAGATATAAGGAGGTTTATGTGTGATAGAGCGTATCGTATCATGGGGTTTGGATGCACCGGCGAAGTCTGCACCAACTCTTTAGGTGAGAAAGGGCAGTGCACGGTACCGAAGAGGCTAGCAATGGTGGAAAGGTAAAAGTGCGTATAATCCATGGACTCAACATTAGTCAAAAAACTCATATACTTATTGCAAAAATTTAGAAGTCATCAAAAATCAAGCACTACGCGCATGCTCCTAGAGGGATAGATTGGTAGGAAAAGACCATCGCTCGTCCCCGACCGCCACTCATAAGGATGCACAAGCCAGGTACACTTCATGTTTCAAATTTGTCACACAACTTTAACCATACGTGCATGCTACGGGACTTGCTAATTTCAACACAAGCATTCTTTAAATTCATAATCAGCCAACTAGCATGACTTTAATATCACTACCTCCATATCTCAAAACAATTATCAAGTATCAAATTGATCATAGCATCCAATTCACTTCCTATGATAGTTTTTATTATACCCAACTTGGATGCCTACCATTCTAGGACCAATTTTATAACCATAGAAAATACCATGCTGTTCTAAAAGACTCTCAAAATAATATAAGTGAAGAATGAGAGACTAGAAATTTATCAAAATTAAGCCACCGCCGTGCTCTAAAAGATATAAGTGAAGCACTAGAGCAAAAACTATCAAGCTCAAAAGATATAAGTGAAGCACATAGCATATTCTAGCAAATTCTAATCAAGTGGGCTTCTCCCAAAAGGTGTGTACAGAAAGGATGATTGTAGTAAACTAAAAATCAAACACTAATATAAGACACGACGCTCCAAGCAAAACACATATCATGTGGCGAATAAAAATATAGCTCCAAGTAAAGTTACCAATGCACGAAGACGAAAGAGGGGATGCCTTCCCGGGGCATATCCAAGCTTAGGCTTTTGGATATCCTTGAATATATTGGGGTGCCATGGGCATCCCCAAGCTTAGGCTCTTGCCACTCCTTATTCCATAGTCCATCAAAGCTTTACCCAAAACTTGAAAACTTCACAACACAAAACTCAACAGGAAATCTTATAAGCTCCGTTAGTGAAAGAAAACAAAACCACCACATAAGGTACTGTAATGAACTAATTCTTTATTTATTTTGGTGTTAAAACTACTGTATTCCAACTTCTCTATGGTTTATAAACTATTTTACTAGCCATAGATGCATCAAAATAAGCAAACAACACACGAAAAACAGAATCTGTCAAAAACAGAACAGTCTCTAGAAATCTGTAACTAATGCAAACTTATAGAACTCTAAAAATCCTACCAAAATAGGAAGTCCTGGAAACTGTGTCTATTTATCATAAGCAAAAAGAATCAACGCAGAATAACGTTTATGTGATTTAACAAAACTAATTTTGTTCGTGCAAAGTTTCTGTTTTTCAGCAGAATCAAATTAACTATCATCATAGGTTATCCTATAGGTTCTACTTGGCACAAACACTAATTAAAGCATAAAAAACATCTAAACAGAGGGTAGATACAAAATTTATTAATAAACAAAAACAAAAACAAAAAACACAAATAAAATTGGGTTGCCTCCCAACTAGCACTATCGTTTAACGCCCCTAGCTAGGCATAAAAGCGAATATATATCTAAGTAGTGCCATCTTTGGCACTCAATTCATAAGTAGCCCGCATGATAGATTCATAAGGTAATTTGACTTTTCTTTCTTGGAAAGTGCTCCATGCCTTTATTTAATGGAAATTGGAATCTAATATTCCCTTCCTTCATATCAATAATCGCACCAATCGTTCTAAGGAAAGGTCTACCAAGAATAATAGGGCAAGAAAGATTGCAATCTATATCAAGAACGATTAAATCTACGGACACCAAATTTCTATTTGCAACAATGAGAGCATCATTGATCCTTCCCATTGGCTTTTTAATGGTGGAATCCGCAAGGTGCAAATTTAAAGAGCAATCATCAAGATCATGGAAACCTAGAATATCACATAAAGTTTTTGAAATCGTGGAAACACTAGCTCCCAAATCACACAAAGCAAAACACTCATGATCTTTAATTCTAATCTTTATAGTAGGTTCCCACTCATCATTTAGTTTTCTAGGTATAGAAACTTCCAAATTAAGTGTTTCATTGTAAGATTGCATCAAGGCATCAATGATATGTTTGGTAAAAGCTTTATTTTGACTATAAGCATGCGGAGAATTAACAATAGATTGCAACAAGGAGATACAACTTTCTAAAGAACAATTATCATAATCAAATTCCTTGAAATCCAAGATAGTGGGTTCAATACTATTTAAAGTCATGACCTCTCCAATCCCCCTTTTACAAAATTTAGCATCAATTTCTAAAAACTCCGAATCATTGGGACGCCTTCTAACTAAAGTTGACTCATATCCAGTCCCATTATTATCAAGATTCATATTGCAAAACAAAGATCTAATAGGGGACACATCAATAACTTTAAGATCTTCATCATTATTTTCATGGAAACTAGAAGAACACGCCTTTACAAAGCAATCTTTCTTAGCACGCAATCTAGCGGTTCTTTCCTTGCACTCATCAATGGAAATTCTCATGGATTTGAGAGACTCATTGATATCATGCTTAGGAGGAGTAGATCTAAGTTTAAGAGAATCAACATCAAGGGAAAGTCTATCAATGTTCCTAGCCAAATCATTAACTTTGAGAAATTTTTCTTCAAGCAAAGCATTAAAATTCTTTTGAGAAATCATAAATTCTTTCACACTATTCTCAAAATCAGAGGGCATCATATTAAAATTACCATAAGAATTATTGTAGGAATTTCCATAATTATCAGAGGAACTACTAGGGAACGGTCTAGAATTAAAGTTTCCTCTATAAGCATTGTTTCCAAAACTATTCCTACCAACAAAATTCACATGCATAGATTCATTAGTATTCTCAATCAAAGTAGACAAAGGAATATCATTGGGATCAAGAGGAGTATTTCTAGTAGCAAACAACTTCATAAGTTCATCCATATTTCCACCCAAAACATTGATTTATTCTATAGCATGCACTTTTTTACTAGAAGATCTTTCGGTGTGCCATTGAGAATAATTAGCCATAATATTATCAAGAAGTTTTGTAGCATCTCCTAATGTGATTTCCATAAACGTGCCTCCCACGGCCGAATCTAAAAGATTTCTAGAAGCAAAGTTCAAACCGGCATAAATTTTTTGTATGATCCTCCATAAATTCAAACCATGAGTAGGGCAATTGTGAATCATCAATTTCATTCTTTCCCAAGATTGGGCAACATGCTCATGATCAAGTTGTTTAAAATTCATAATATCGTTCCTAAGAGTGATAATCTTAGCGGGAGGAAAATACTTAGAGATAAAAGCATCTTTGCACTTGTTCCAAGAATCAATACTATTTTTAGGCAAAGATGAAAACCAAACTTTAGCACGATCTCTAAGTGAAAACAGAAATAACTTCAATTTAATAATATCATTATCCGTATATTTTTTCTTTTGCATATCACACAAATCAAAAAAGTTGTTTAGATGAGTAGCATCATCTTCACTAGTAAGGCCGGCGAATTGATCTTTCATAACAAGATTCAGCAAAGCAGTATTGATTTCACAAGACTCAACATCATTAAGAGGAGCAATCAGAGTACTAAGGAAATCACTATTATTGGTATTGGAGAAATCACACGATTTGGTATTATCTTGCGCCATGGCAACAAGTAATCCAACACACAAGCAAACAGAAAAAGGCAAGCGAAAGACAGGAGAAGATTGGGAAAGAGAGGGCGAATAAAACGGCAAGGGTGAAGTGGGGGAGCAGAAAATGAGAGGCAAATGGCAAATAATGTAAATGCGAGGGAGATGAGTTTGTGATGGGTACTTGGTATGTCTTGACTTGAGCGAAGACCTCCCCAGCAACGGCGCCAGAAATCCTTCTTGCTACGTCTTGAGCTTGCGTTGGTTTTCCTTGAAGAGGAAAGGGTGATGCAGCAATAGTAGCATAAGTATTTCCCTTAGTTTTTGAGAACCAAGGTATCAACACAGTAGGAGGCTCCTCAAAAGTCCCACACACCTACACAAACAAACAAAGAACTCGCAACCAACGCAATAAAGGGGTTGTCAATCTCTTCACGGCCACTTGCGAAAGTGAGATCTGATAGAGATAGTATGATAAGGTAAATATATTTTTGGTATTTTATAATATAGATGCAAAAAGTAAAGATGCAAATAAAAGTAAATTGAAAGCTTATATGATAAAAGATATACCCGAGGGCCATAGGTTTCACTAGTGGCTTCTCTCAAGATAGCATAAGTATTACGGTGGGTGGACAAATTACTGTTGAGCAATTGATAGAAAAGTGAATAATTATGAGATTATCTAAGCATGATCATGTATATAGGCATCACGTCCGCAACAAGTAGACCGACTCCTGCCTGCATCTACTACTATCACTCCACACATCGACCGCTATCCAGCATGCATATAGAGTATTAAGTTTATAAGAATAGAGTAATGCATTAAGAAAGATGACATGATGTAGAGGGATAAACTCAAGCAATATGATATAAACCCCATCTTTTTATCCTCTATGGCAACAATACAATACGTGCCTTGCAACCCTTTCTGTCACTGGGTAAGGACACCGCAAGATTGAACCCAAAGCTAAGCACTTCTCCCATGGCAAGAAAGATCAATCTAGTAGGCCAAACCAAACTGATAATTCGAAGAGACATGCAAAGATAACTCAATCATACATAAAAGAATTCAGAGGAGATTCAAATATTTCTCATAGATAAACTTGATCATAAACCCACAATTCATCGGGTCTCAACAAACACACCGCAAAAAGAGTTTACATCGAATAGATCTCCAGAAGAGAGGGGGAGAACATTGTATTGAGATCCAAAAAGAGAGAAGAATTCATCTAGCTAATAACTATGGACCCGAAGGTCTATGGTAAACTACTCACAACTCATTGGAGGGGCTATGGTGTTGATGTAGAAGCCCTCCGTGGTCGATTCCCCCTCCGGCGGAGCACCGACGAAGGCTCCAAGATGGGATCTCGCGGATACAGAAGGTTATGGCGGTGGAAATTGTGTTTCGTTGGCTCCCTGGATGTTTTCGGGGTACGTAGGTATATATAGGAGGAAGAAGTACGTCGGTGGCCACCTGAGGGGCCCAGGAGACAGGGGTGCACCCTATAGGGGTGGGCGCACCCTTCTATCTCCTGGCCGCCTCGTTCGCTTCTTTACTTGCACTCCAAGTCCTCTGGATCACGTTCGTTCCAAAAATCACGCTCCCGAAGGTTTCATTCCGTTTGGACTCCGTTTGATATTCCTTTTCTTCGAAATACTAAAATAGGCAAAAAACAGCAATATGGGATGGGCCTCCAATTAGTAGGTTAGTCCCAAAAATGATATAAACATGTAAAATAGAGCCCATAAACATTCAAAAGGGGTAATATAATAGCATGGAACAATAAAAAATTATAGATACGTTGGAGACATATCATCTGGTGCCTCGCTTCCTGGGGAGAGCGACCGGTCTTCACCTGCTTTAAGCCCCGGCGCTTCTGTCCATTCCGCCACAAAATCTGCGAGCGCGGCCCCTTGACGACTCTGGTCGTGCTGAATTCCAACTGAAACGCCTGCAGCTCGATGTTCCATTCAGCGACCCTTCCAGCGGAGTTGGGACTCCTGAGTACCCTCTCCAATGGGTAGGCTGAGACGACCTTGATGGGGTGACCTCGGAAGTAATGCCGGAACTTACGCGAGGCCACCAATAGTGCGAGCAAGAGCTTCTGAGGCATGGGGTACCGTGCCCTTGCATCCCGCAGCACAGTGCTGACGAAATACACAAGATGCTCGACGAGGGTGGGTGCACCGCAGGAGCCCGTGCCCTCCGGAGAGTTCAGCACCTCCCAAGACGTCGAAGCCACCAGCTCCTAGCTGCTTGGTGTGGCCCCCTCAGCCCCGGGGGTGTCTTCCTGCTGAGGCGAGTCCCCATCTGCCGAGTCCATGGCCTTCGCGAGGCTTTCTCAGTCTGGTGCTGGCGCGGTTGGGGTCATGGGAGGTCGCGATGCGGCCTTGGCTTGGCGCTCTTCCCGAAAAGCCACCAGTGCTGTGCTAGCGGATTAGGAAGTGGCGGCGAGGTAGAGCACCAGGGGCTCCTGAGGGCGCGGCGCCACCATCACTGGGGGGCTGGTCAGGTACTTCTTGAGATCTTGGAACGCTTCATCGGCCTCTTGTGTCCATTTGAACAGGCCCTTCTTCTTCATCAGCTTGGAGAAGGGAAGGGCACACTCCCCCTGCTTAGAGATGAAGCGCCCTAACGCAGTTACGCGTCCGGACTCATGTCTTCGATTGCCTTGACCTTCTCTGGGTTGGCCTCGATCCCCCTGTGCGACACGAGGAAGCCCAGAAGCTTGCCAGAAGGAACACCAAACACGCACTTATCCGGGTTGAGCCGCAGGTCCACTTCACGAAGGCTCGCGAAGGTTTCTTCCAGGTCCTGTATCAGGGTCGTCGCCTCCCGAGACTTCACCACAATGTCGTCGACATAGGCCTCGGCGTTTCTCCCGAGCTGCCGGCCTAAGGCAATACACATCAGTCGCTGGAAGGTTGCGCCCGCATTGCGCAACCCGAACGGCACGCAGGTGTAGCAGTACACCCCGCACGGGGTCAGGAAGGCCGTCTTCTCCACATCTTCTATCGCCATCTTGATTTGGTGATAGCCTAAAAAGGCATCCAGGAAGCACAACAGATCACACTCAGCGGTGGAGTCGACAATTTGGTCGATGCGGGGAAGTGGGAATGGATCTTGAGGGCAGGCCTTGTTGAGGTTGGTGAAGTTGACGCACATGCGCTCCTTTCCTCCCTTCTTTGGCACAACAACGGGGTTTGCCAGCCACTTGGGGTAGCGAACCTCACGAATGACACCTGCAGCTTCCAGCTTGCGGGTTTCTTGGATGATGAAGGCCTGCTTCTCTGTGGACTACCGCCTTGCTTTCTGCTTCACAGGGCGCACATTGGGGCACACATTCAGGTGATGCTCAATCACCTGCCTTGGGACCCCCGCTAGCTGCTTGGGTTCCCACGCGAACACCTCCTTGTTCGCGCGCAGGAGTTTCACCAGGGCCTCCTCCTGGCCAGGGTCGAGATTGGCGCCCATGGTGAAGGTGGCGCCGGAGGATCCATCCTCATCAACTGGTACCTGCCTGGTCTCCTCCTTGTCTTGGGTGAACAACTGCTTCTTCTTGGTTGGCGCAACCCCCTTGGCCTTGGAGGTGTCTGCGCTAGCGGGCTGCGTCGCTGCGGCTGTCTTGAGAGCGAGCTTGAGCGCCTGCAGAGCATCTTTTGTATCACCATCTATGGTGAGGACGCTGCTGCTCCCGAGCATCTTCATGAGGTTGTAGGCCGGGTGAGTCGCTGCCATGAATTGGGCCAAGGCAGGGTAGCCAAGGATGGCATTGTACAGGAGGCCGATGCGGGCGATGTCGAAGTTGACCAGCTCCGTGCGGAAGTTGTCGTGGGTGCCAAAGGTCACCGGAAGGCGGATCTGCCCCACGGAGCCGGAGGAACCACCTCCAACGCCCGAGAAGGGCTTGCTGGGTCGGAGTCATTCCAGCGGCACGTGGAGGAGGCTGAAGGCCTCCACCAAGAGCACGTTGAGGCCAGCACCGCCGTCGATGAGGGTCCTGGTAACGGCCACCTAGCAGATGGTGAGCGTGCAAAGCATCGGGAGCGCACCCGAGCAGGCGGTGTTGGCGGGGTGATCGTCCAAGATGAAGATCAATTCGGCCTTGGGTGCCGCCCAACCCGGAGGAGCTCCATGCCGTGTGAGGGCGGCGCTGATCTGGCGGACGAATGGCTTGACATGGCGGCCCGAGGGTGGCGCCTGCGAGCCGCCCTGGAGAGCTGCGCCGACGCAGCGTAATGGGCGAGGAAGAGGTTGGGCAGCTCCTCCCAGGAGGCCATAGTGGCCGTTGGCAGGTGGAGCAGCCACATATGCGGAACACCGGTGAGAGCATGGGAAACCAGTTAGCCATGACCCTGTCGTCGCCCCCGCCCTTGAGGACGGCCTCCTCATATGCCAGCAGGAAAGCCAGTGGATCCACCGCGCCATCGTAAGACGGAGGCATCTCTGGCTTGAACTTGTTAGACTACTGCACCTGTCGCAAGGCGGGGCCAAGGCTCGGACCCCCCTGGCCCCAGTGCTGGCGTCGGCAGCCGGAGCGGGCGGCGCGTTATCCGCCATGAGGACGAAGCACGGTGTTGATGTAGAGCGGGTCGACGGAAAGGAGAGCTCCGGTGCACCCCTACCTGGCATGCCAAATGTCGGATATCGGGTTCCGGCAAAACCCTTAAGGTTCGAACTCTGGGGTGCGCGCGAAGATCTTCCCCCTACCGATCCACGTCCCAACGCCTCGCCGTGAATCTAAGCTACATGATGAACAACACAAGGGACGCAAGGTTTATACTAGTTCGGCCACCGTTGTGGTGTAATACCCTACTCTAGTGCATGGTGTGGTGGATTGCCTCTAGGGCTGATGATGAATAGTACAGAGAAAGAACAGCCTCGCAAGAGGTGTTCTTGAGCTGGTGCGGTGTTCTACTTGGGATGGATCTTCCTGCCTCTTGATCAGATGATCCCTACTATGGTGGCTAGCTCTATATATAGAGGCCCTGGTTCTCTTCCCAAATATTGAGCGGGAAGGGAGCCAACAACGGCCATTTCGAAGGGGAACAACTAGTAAAAGCTATCCTGACTAAAGTTGGTCTTCGACTGCCAAAGGCACTAGCGATGACGCCGTCTTGGGCTCCACGGTGACCTCCGTCCTGCCGCTCCGCTGGTCTTGGTCTCGTTGCACCGATATGGTAACCTTTTCTTGACACCTCGGTACTCCGCGCATGTGCTTGCCCCCTCTGCACCAAAGAGGAAACGAGGACACTGCGCTGGCTGGCGCCCGCCTGGTCTTGATCGTCATGGCTTGCATCATGAGCACCTCATGAGGTACCCCTGCCTTGATCTCTCCGCCTCCTCACGAGTCTGCCTAGTGAGGCCGCCCCTGAGGAAGCCTTGCGTCATCCGCCCCATGAGGTTTGGCCCCTCGTGAGGGTCTTGATCTTGGGTTGATGAAGACAGGCCTTACCGGGCCGTTGCTTGAGCCACGCCGCAGGCCGCAGGCAGGCAAGTCTGGGGACCCCCGTTCCCAGAATGCCAACAGGCATGCCCAAGCTTAGGCTTTTGGCTGTCCTTGAATTATCTTGGGGTGCCCTTAGTCATCCCCAAGCTTAGGCTCTTGCCACTCCTTATTCCAAAATCCATCAAATCTTTACCCAAAAACTTGAAAACTTCACAACACAAAACATCAACAGAAAATCTCATGAGCTCCGTTAGTATAAGAAAGCAAACCAACACTTTATGTTAATGTAATGAACTCATTCTTTATTTATATTGGTGTTAAACCTACTATATTCCAACTTCTGTATGGTTCGTACCCCCCGATACTACTCATAGATTCATCAAAATAAGCAAACAACACACGGAAAACAGAATCTATCAAAAACAGAACAGTCTATAGAAATCTGTAACTTTTGAATACTTCTGTAACTCTAAAATTCTGAAATAAATTGGTGGACGTGAAGAATTTTTCTGTTAATCATCTTCAAAAATAATCAACCTAAAATCACTCCCAATAAAAAATGACAGCTATTCTCGTGAGCAAAAAGTTTCTGTTTTTTACAGCAAGATCGCAAAGACTTCACCCAAGTCTTCCCAAAGGTTCTACATGGCACAAACGCTAATTAAAACATATAACCACATCTAACCAGAATGTAGATGAATTATTTATTACTAAACAGGAGCAAAAAGCAAAGAACAAAGATAAAATTGGGTTGCCTCCAAACAACCGCTATTGTTTAACGCCCCTAGCTAGGCATAAAAACAAGAATAGATCTAGGTATTGCCATCTTTGGTATGCAATCCATAAGTAGCTCTCATAATAGATACATAAGGCAATTTAATTTTCTTTCTAGGAAAGTGTTCCATGCCCTTCCTTAACGGAAATTTGAATCTAATATTTCCATCTTTCATATCAATAATTGCACCAATCGTTTCTAAGGAAAGGTCTACCAAGAATAATAGGACATGTAGGATTGCAATCTATATCATGAACAATGAAATATACGGGCACATAATTCCTATTTGCAACTTCTAGTTCAAGCTTTTCTTGATAACATTGCATCAAAGCATCAATGATATGTTTAGTAAAAGCTTTATTTTGATTATAAGCATGAGGAGAATTTAACACGGATTGCAACAAGGAAATACAATCTATCAAAGAGCAATTATCATAATTAAATCCCTTGAAATTCAAAATAGTGGGTTCATTGCTATGTAAAGTTTTGGCCTCTTCAATCCCACTTTTATCATTTTTTGCATCTAGATCTAAAATCTCCGAATCATTGGGACGCCTTTTAACTAAAGTTGACTCATCTCCAGTCCCATCTTTATCAAGATTCATATTGGAAAACAAAGATTTAATAGGAGTCACATCAATCACTTTTAGATATTCATCTTTATTATCATGAAAATTAGAAAAGCACGCTTTCATAAAGCAATCTTTTTTAGCACGCATGCTAGCAGTTCTTTCTTTGCACTCATCAATGGAAATTCTCATGGATTTGTGAGACTCATTGATATCATGCTTAGGTGGAATAGATCTAAGTTTCAAAGAATCAACATCAAGAGAAATTCTATCCATGTTTCTAGCCAACTCATCAATCTTAAGCAATTTTTCTTCAATCAAAGCATTGAAATTCTTTTGCAAACTCATAAATTCTTTAACACTATTCTCAAAATCAGAGGGAATCTTACTGAAATTTCCATAAGAGTTGTTGTAGGAATTACCATAATTATTATAGGAATTACTAGGAAATGGCCTAGGACTAAAATTGCCTCTATACGCGTTGTTACCAAAATTGTTCCTACCAACAAAATTCACATCCATAGATTCATTATTATTCTCAATCAAAGTGGACAAAGGCATATCATTAGGATCAGAAGAAACACTTTTATGAGAAAAAAATTCATAAGTTCATCCATCTTTCCACTCAAAACATTAATTTCTTCAATCGCATGAACTTTTTTACTAGTGGATCTTTCGGTGTGCCATTGAGAATAATTAACCATAATATTGTCTAGGAGTTTAGTAGCTTCTCCTAAAGTGATTTTCCATAAAAGTGCCTCCCGCGCCAAATCTAAAAGATTTCTAGAAGCAAAGTTCAATCTGACATAAATTTTTTGTATAATCATCCAAAAATTCAAACCATGTGTAGGACAATTCTGTATCATTAATTTCATCCTCTCCCAAGCTTGTGCAACATGCTCATGATCAAGTTGCTTAAAATTCATAATATCATTCCTAAGGGAGATGATCTTAGCGGGAGGAAAATACTTAGAGATAAAAGCATCTTTGCACTTATTCCATGAATAAATACTATTTTTAGGCAAAGAAGAAAACCAAGTTTTAGCACGATCTCTAAGGGAAAACGGAAATAGCTTCAATTTAACAATATCATTATCCACATCTTTCTTCTTTTGCATATCACACAAATCAACAAAGTTGTTTAGATGGGTTGTGGCATCTTCACTAGGAAGGCCGGAGAATTGATCTTTCATAACAAGATTCAACAAGGTATTAATTTCACAAGATTTAGCATCAGTAGTAGGAGCAATCGGAGTGCTAATAAAATCATTGTTGTTGGTATTGGAAAAGTCACACAATTTAGTATTATCTTGAGCCATCGTGACAAGCAATCAATCCAACACATAAGCACACAAGAAGCAAACGAAAAGAGACGAATGGAAGATGGGCGAAGAAAAGGCAAAGGTTTTCAAAAATCGTTTTAGAAGTGGGGGCGAGGAAAACGAGAGGCGAATGGAAAATAATGTAATGCGAGGGAGAAGAGTTTATGATGGGTACTTGGTATGTCTTGACATGGCATAGATCTCCCTGGCAACAGCACCCGAAATCCTTCTTGCTAGCTCTTGAGCATGCATTGGTTTTTCCTTGAAGAGGACAGGGTGATGCAACACAGTAGCGTAAGTATTTCCATCAGTTTTGAGAACCAAGGTATCAATCTAGTAGGAGACGACACACAAGTCACCTAGTACCTGCACAAACAATCAAGAACCTTGCAACCAACGCAATAAAGGGGTTGTCAATCCCTTCACGGCCAATCACAAAAGTGAGATCTGATAGAGATAATAAAGTAAATATTTTTGGTATTTTTGTTGTATAGATTGGTAAGTAAAGATTGCAATTAAAAAGGAACGGCGATAGAAATTGGCACGTTGAGCGGAAACTAATAGATTAAATATAATGGAAAAGAGACCCGGGGGCTATAGGTTTCTCTAGTGGCTTCTCTCAAGAGAAAAAATTACTACCGAGCAATTGATAGAAAAGCTCATAATTATGAAGACATCTAAGGCAATGATCATGAACATAGGCATCATGTCCGTGTCAAGTAGCACTACAAAAAAAAGACACATCCGTGACATTTTGGGCCGAGTGAATTTTTTTTGTCATACTTATGACACTTCTATGACGATAATTGTGACAAAACCCGGTATCATCATAGATGTGGTGGGCTCCTACTTCTATGACAAAAAATCATGACAGAAAATGGGCTTTTTGTCCTGGGGGCCAGAGACGCAGCTGCATGACATTCTTTGGGCCGTCCATGACGGAAAAAACCGTGGTAGAAGCGAGGGCGAGGAAAATTTCGGGCAGTTCCCGGTTAAGGTGGGTGGTCGGGGGCCGAGCGATGCGTGTTTCTCTTGTACACGTATGTGCGTGTGTGCGAGGCGTTGGGCTCTAACTGAACCTGAGCGAGGCATTGGGCTCTAACTGAACCCGAGCAATTGCACTAGCTACGTTACTGAACCCGAGTGATTCCTTCGCTACTGCTGCTAACTGATGCCGATCGAACCCTGCTGCCTCCTTCCCTTGATGAAAAATGAGCCTTGCTGGGGGGTTTGAATGAACAGTTCCCGGTGGGGGTGCATGAATAGGACCCCGTGGTGTTGCCTCTAGATGAACAGGACCCTGATCGATCGAGCCGGTTGGGCTGGATGAACAGGACCCCGTGGAGGGCTGGATGAACAGGACAACCCCATGGAGGGCTGGATGAACAGTAGATGGTGGAGGGCTGGATGAAATGTAGCCCGTGGAGGAGTGGTTGAACAGGAGCCCGTGGAGAGGGTTGGTTGAACTGTAGCCGGTGGAGTAGCACACGGTGGAGGCTGGATGAAAAGGAGCCCGTGGATGAACAGTCGCAGGTGGAGGCTGGAGAAGGTTGACGGTGGATGAACAATGGCCCGTGGAGGCTGGAGGAGGTCGACGGTGGAGATGAATAGTATCCCGTGGAGTCCCGTTTTTTGGTACGCCACACCCCTGCCGATGAACAGGACCCCCGTTTCGACCGTAGCGCTCCAACACAAGTCCATTTCCTCCGTTTTGCGGTACGCCACACCCCTCCCGATGAACAGGACCCCATTTCGATCGTAGGAGGTCCAACACAAGTCCGTTTCCTTCGTTTTGCGGTACGCGAGACCCCTCCCGATGAACAGGATCCCGTTTTGAACGTGGTCGGTCGAACACAAGTCCGTTTCCTCCATTATGTGGTACGCCAGGCCTCGTTTCCATCGGCTGTTCCGTCCAAGCCCTCCTGATGAACACGACGATGCATTCCGTTCCGAACCAGCCGGTTGGCTCCCCATGAACACGAGCGACGCAGTTTCTTCGTTCCGACCCAGCCATGTACATGAGCCCTGGCCGTACATATGCGCGAGTAGGCGTTCGAGATCCCGCCCGTATGTACGTACGTGGCCGTATTTTCTTTCTTGCACACTGGCCGTTGTACGTACGTGTACATGCTACGTGCGCGCCTCTACTACGACACCTGCGTGCCTCTACATCGAGCAGTATGTACGTACACGTTCTTGATCAGAATGACAACGCTACGTATGCTTCGACCAGGTGGGTCCCGACGGTCAAGCAGTTCCTTGCGTGCGAAGATGTAGCTAGTGGGTCCCAGTAGTCAGGGGTCGAATCATTTTTTTTGCCTGGATGCACTTCCTTGCATGCGAAGATGTAGCTGGTGGGTCCCAGCAGTCAGGGGAGAAACAGTTTTTTCGCGAAATACGGTGGCCCGTCCGGTGGGTCCCCGCTGTTAGGTGGAGGAATAATTATTTTGCGTGGAATAAGGAGGCACTTCCTTGCGGCCGCCGTGGACCCAGCTGTCAGCCTCTCCACATACAATACTCTTCTGATGGAATTCGTTCCTTGACCACGTTGACCACGCCGCGCTGAGGGCACTAGGGCGGTGGACGATGGCGAGGCCTAGGAAGGCAACGGCGCGGAGCCGGGGAAGACACGGCAGTGGAAGCCCGCGCGGATAGGAGTATGAAGGTTTACTGGTTCGGCTGTGGTGTGAGGCTGCCGTCGCCGCAGGGCCTGGCCAGCAGTGGGAATAGTAGGGGGCGGTAAGGCCTCCCCGGCAGCACAGCCGGCCATGGAGGCAGGAGCATGCGGTACGACCGGCGCTGCTTTGGGCAGCTGGAGCACGAAGACCAGAGGTTGAAGAAGCACTACGGCCGTTGGATGGACATCGTACGGTCATGGATCTAGAATCATTCATATTGACAAAGTTGACAAAGCCCTCCGTCCCCGTCAAATTCGTAGGCCCACAAGTCATCCTCCCACCAAGGTGAGTCCCAGCTAGCAGGGGGAGTATTCATTTTTTTGTGCATAATAAGGAGGCACTTCTGGTGGGTCCGAGATGACAGTGGAGGGAAGTTTTTTTCGTGAAATACAGAGGCCCTTCCGGTGGGTCCCAGCTATCAGGTGGAGGAATCATTACTTTGCACGTAATAAGGAGGCATTTCCCTGTGTGGGCCCCTATTGTCAGCCTCTTCCAATGGTTTTTTTGTTTATTGACCATGTTGACCTTGCCGCGCCGAGAGCACAGACGCGGTGGATGAGGGCGAGGCCCAGGAAGGGAACCACCCAGAGCTGGCGAAGCCATCGTAGCGGATGCCCACACTGAAGGGAGTACGAGCGCTGACTGGTCGGCTGCGGGGTGAGGCTGATGTTGCTGGAAAATAACAGGATGTGTGGGTGGTTAGAGGGATGGCCTGGCGACAGCACAACCAGCCATGGGAGGAGGGAGCAGGCAGTCCTGCCGGCGCTGGTTTGGGCAGCTAGAGCAGGAAGATCAGAGATTGAATAAGCACGGCGGCCGTTGGATGGACATCCAATAGTCGCTGTTGTGTGTTGACTAAGTTGACAAAGCCTTGCGTATGCATCAATAAAAATTTAGGACAACGTCATCGTCAACCTAGTAGGCCCAGAAGTCAGCCTCGAAATCTGTGGAAAATAGCATACAACCCATTAGCCATTATTTTCAATAATTTATAGCTCATTTGCTAATTCTTATGGATATTTGAAGCCCATATTCTTTTATTAGCATTACAGACCATATATTCTGGGCACTGCTAAAAAATTCAACGAAATTTTGCATATTTCGGTGGCGTCCAAACTCTTTTAATCATGAAATTTCAAGTCACATTAAAAATAATTTTCAAAAAATTATATCAAAATAAAATTCAAAAACAATTCTCCACAAAAAAATGAATGAAATTTAGAATCTTAACTAGCAAGATGCCCGTTCATTGCACGAAACATGAAGATGCATTTGTATGAGTAGTTTATCTTGTGGGAGAAAAGATGATATTTTAATGTAATTGCCAGTTGGCTTTGGTTTTTATAAGAGTAGAGAGTAGAGAAATCCTGAAAAAATGATATTTTAATGCAATTGCCTATTGGCTTTGGTTTAAAAATTTACATCCCATTTCTTACAACTTATAGCCCATTTTCTGGGGAAGCCCATTTCTTACTACTTACATCCCTCCTCATCTTGAAAGATTTGCAGCCCAGCAGGGCTGAGAAAAGCAAGTAGGCCTCGGTTTTGGTATTGTCCAAAAAAACTGGGCTAGCCATTTTCAGAAAGAAAAAATGTACCAAGTGGGCTCATCATGTGCTTAATATAAGCGTAAGCATGGGCTAGACGGGCCACGGCCCCCGCACAGCGCGCATTTGAGCACCGTCTCTGAAACTAAAAAACAACTGGGCGAGCTGTTGGGTCCCTGGTGTTCTCCGCTCATTATGTAATTTTCTCGTTTATTGACTACATTGACAATGGCGTGGGACCTAGTTGTCAAACAATTAGGAGGAAGTATTTTTTTCTTGTAATAACGAGGCACCTGCTTGCGAAATGCAATGACCCTGGTGGATCCCTACTGTCAGCCTCTCCACGTACAGTCATCTCCTGATTACTCTTGGTTGTTGACCATGTTGACAACGCCAGACGGCAGCAGGCACAAAGAGCAAACCAAGGCGGAGAACGACAGCGAGGCCTCGTACGGGAACGAACAGCAGCCGTGGAAGATGCAGCAGTGTAGTGGCAGGTGGAGGGGAGTATGAGGGCAAGAACATGCAACTCAAGCATGCAAATGGTACAAAAAGCCCAAGGATTAATTGTTCATCAAATTTTTAGACCAAACCCAGATTGAACATGACAGTAACATCTAACCCAACCACTCTTTTTTGCAGTCACAAACAAATGGATCGGTCTGATCCATAAAATTAACATCCTGTGCAAAAATATACATTTTAGGATGACTACAACTTGTTGTAAATAGAAGCCGAGCACGTTTAGAAGCCCATTTGTCCACCTGAAACTTCTTTTTTTGCTCTTCAACATGTCCGTTCATGAGAAATCTCTTGCGGTAAAAATTAAGCCTCATGGACAATATTAACCTCGCATTCAACAGGAAGAATGTGACAAAGCTTTTGTTTGCCTGGTTGGATGCATATTGTTCCATCATTATTGTCCTCAAACGAATGTCATGAGAACTGAGAAAATCCTGGTGCTTATTACACCACCAATTGGTTATATGTTTTTCTCCATGTGTTTCTGCCTAAGTAGACATGAAGATTGAAAACAGTTAATGTCTGAAAAAAGAGCATGTCAAAAGAACGACAGCTGAACGGTTAATTTTAGTACAATATATACGGGATTCCAATGTGCATGAAATCATCACCTCTATATATAAATTCTCAAGTGATCGAAAGCATCGCAGCAAGCCAGTAATTATGTCCAGATCAAAACTAAACATTCTGATATATATGATCTTGACAGAATCCAGCAGCATTGATAGGCTATCAATGGACGAACTCTTCTTTGAGTATATAACATAATATTAGTACCCAACATGTACTCCAAGATGATATAAAACTTATGTGCACAAATGAAAAATGCAGCTTATGATTACAGATGTGTAGATGATAATATGCTGTACCTGAAAAAGTGAGGAGCCAAACACCAACTCCTTGTGATCATTAAACGGGTCATGAATTACACCCAAAGTCTCCAGTTTGGGCGCAGAGATGACAGTTATTTGTGAAGGTGTATAACAATTATCAAGGCGCAACCTTTGAAGTGAAGAGGCATCTTCGATGATGACCTGCTGTCCTTCAAAACAAATTCCAATGCTTTTAAGGTGAGGTGACTTTATTTGGAGACAACTGATATGGATTTCTATTCCCAAAACAATCTGCAAGCGCTCCAGGGTAGGTCAACTGGAGTGGATGATGCTGTGCAGTGAGGCCTCCGACAGATAAACCACCACAAGCAAAAGTTTTTTAGAAGTGGGAGTCAAAGCATTTGTACTAGATCGTCTGGTAGATGACACCGGGTAAAGGTGGCGGTGTGGAGAGAGGAGGAAAGCCACGAGATGGACAATGATGGTGTGGGCACAAATTCTTGGTGTGTTCGTGGTATGAAACTTTTGTGGTAATGGTACAACTCAGACTGCTGGAGTTTTCCGAATTCAGGGGATGTCAACCAAGCGTCCACCATGCTGGGTATGGATAGAAGGTAGCGTGTCAGGATGCAGAGGCATTGAACGGGGCCCTACTGGTGAGAAGAGACGATGGCTCTAAGGAGATCCAATTTAGGAAGGACAGATATTTGATGACAGTCGAGATTGAGGGGCATGGTGCGCCATAGAGGGCGCCACCAAGTTGAGAGGACTTGTGTGCGGCAACAATCCTTGGTGGGGAGAAGCGAGATGATCTCCTCAAGGATGACGTCCGGGAGATCGCTGATGCCGTCCATCGGAGATTCTACCGGTACCTCAGATCTGGGTGGGTGGGGGGACTCGCCGCTTCTCCCCGCACTACCAGGTGCGGGATCTGTAACCGGCATCGCCGCTGGTGGGAGCCTCATCTTCTTGGCGCTAGGGCCAGCCGACGCCATTTTCCTTGTGGGCATCGTGCCGAGCTCACGGGTTTGAGCAGAGTAGCCAGAGACGAGCCTAGTGGTAGTGCGAGTGGGGAAGAAGGAGGGCTGGGGATTTTTGTAGGAGTGGAAGAAGAGGAGCAGGTGTTTTCTGTACGAGTGAGGAAGAAGGTGACCTGATGTTTTCTGGACGAGTGAGGAAGATTGGGGAGCGGGGGGAATTGGGGGGAGAAGGAAGCGGGAGAGCAAGTTGTTTATGTTTATAAGGCCCGCTGCACTAACTACTTGCTTTTTCCCAAGAACCGCTCTCTTCTTTTGTGTTGTTGCATTGGAGCTGGCGCATGGACTTGGCTGACTGGTCATGCATGCAGGATGCATGTGTCCGCCGGCCACTGCATGCGCCTGGTTTGTTACTAGGCCTATTTAATAGGGTGGTTATGGAGTAAATTAAGGAGATTTATTTTCTCTGTGTGCATCTTTTTTTGAGTGAATCTGTGTGCATCTTCTTTTTTTATTTTTTTTTGAGCGAATCTATGTGGAAGCGAGGAGGAAGGAGGGTTTTTCTGGAATCTCCCCCTCTTCAAGAAATATGGGCTTCTCCTCACACAAAACAAAAACAAATGGGCTTTAAGACGGATAGGCTTTTGTATCGGCCTAGTCAGGTGCCCGTTTTCATACTGGAGGGCCTTGTGCTAGAGGCAGCCCGAGACACTCTCCAGCTTATTGCCCATTTGAAAGAAAAAAAGAGACGCCTCCATCTTATGGCTACTCATCGGTAACCTTTTTCAACTTGGCATCCACCAAATTAGAGGATGCCGTACTGGATGTAGACACTCACATTAAACTAAGCTTCAGAAGATACGGTATGCATACTAACATTCAGAAGAACAAAATTTTAGCATGTTTGTGCATCTCAATGATACACCATACTATAACCAATACAAAGCTATGAGAAGGTGTGGAAATAAAGAAAATCGGTCGATGCTTCTCTGAGCAAAGGGCCTCCTTGCGCACGCATTAATTTCCTGGGCATGCTTGTTTCTTCTCAATGTTGCGAGCAATTTGAGCATGTTGGCAACTCCACAGCTAGATAGTTGCCTCATCTTGCAATTGATGCTGACACATTTGCAGCAAACACATGAGGCAATAGAGATGACTCAACATGAGTCCATATTATGCAGTTCCCCTGAAATCATCTCATTGTCCTGAATCTGAAAAGATAGGAAAATAGTGGTGTTGCAAAACAGTAGCACATATCAATAGCTCGGCATGACAAAACACGATCATCTGGACGAAGGGGATACTGACCTGCCTGAGGAAGATTATATATAATTTCATAAGTCCTTGGTTGTTGTCCACCTTCAGCTGCACTGCTTGTTTTCTCCTCCACACATGACAGGATCGTTCCGCATTGCATTCAGCAAGTCAACATACGAATAAGCTAATTTCATCTTGCGGTGTTCATTGTACCTAGTTACAAATGTAAGAATACCTGGAGCACCATGAGGTTAGCTGACAGTAGGTAGATGCAGCCATATAAATTTTGTGCGGTGCTACCAAAATTGAGGTTTGTATCTCTTCCCGTTATGAGAATTCTTCTTGATGTTGGTAGAATGTGACGGCTTGTTCTTTGCATCAAACTTGCCTTTCCCCTATGATTTATTCTTGTTGTTTTGGGGCTGGTTGGGTTGGAAGTTCTTCTCATGTACCATGTGGGAACTCGAAGCTCCCTCAGCGACCCGAGCACGTGTGTCTTTTGCTCTCGCCTTCTCCTCAAAATCAAGAGTGCTAATGAGATCCAAAACAGAAAAGTCATGTCTCTTGTTTTTCAGAGAAGTAACAACATCATTCCACGAAGGTGGAAGCTTGGCAATGATGGTCCCAACAACAAATTTGTCCGGCAACACACACTTTAAGTACTCAAGTTCCTTACAGAGTGACTGTATCTCATGAGCTTGCTGAACAATAGAGCACTCATCAGTCATCTTGTAGTCACAGAATTGATCAATGATGTACAACTCGTTGCCAGCGCTCGAGGGCCGACATGTCTTTGCTGCTGTCAAACGACATATATGAATCCACAATGGAATCATCAAGAACACTCAATAGGGTGGCTTTGAAGAGGGTATCCATGTTCTCAAAAGCTTCCTGCTATGTAGGATTAAGATCGCCTTCAGGCTTACGCTTAGTGGCGTCATAGCAGTACATGATCTGAAACCAATATAATGCTCTTGTGCGCCACCTTTTATATTGCACCCCCTTAAAAGTAGGCGGCTTCAAAAGCACAGCAAAATCACTCGGAGTAAATTTCCTATAATCAGGTTTTTGGATTGGATTGTTGAATATATGAGGAATTTACTATGAGATTTAATCCGAATCAGCAGTAAATAGATCATGACGACAATTGCAAACATCAATGTAATGATGCGAACTAAACCAGGAGGATAGAATCACATACTGTACAGCGGGAGTAGAACCGTTGTGGTTGATGTTGTCACTCATGTCGTTGATGAAGAGGTTACCGAGGTCAGGGAAGAAGGTTGTCGTTGAGGAAGTTGTCGCTGGCAGCAGTCACAAGAGTGTGCTCCCCAAAAACCTAATCTCTCCCCTCTCTCGTACAGGATCATGAAAGGAGGGGTTCGGAGGACTGCTTTCCCTTCTCGCGATGCACGCCGTAACAAGGGCTGGAGAAGAATTGCATGGCGACGCTAAGATCTGGAATGGTGCGAAGCCATATGATACAACAACGGCTTGGGTAGAGCATGTCAGGTCGGTCGTGCGGGTAAGACCAAGTATAATAGTAGGCCTTTGGCCCCCAAACCCCACGTCCAAGTCAATAATAGCCCCACCAAGGTTTGTCTCAAAAAAACCAGAGTAATTAAGGCGTCCGTTAGTCCCTTCAGTATAAATACTATATCATTAATAATGGCCCCACCTTTTGTCTCACAAAGTATGTTGGGGCTCCTGCTACAACCGGCTACAAGTTTACAATCCGCTTCTCTTCTCTATCCTCTTCTCTCTCCTTCAACTAAGCACAAATACTATATTTAAATCCTTATAGCCTGCTTATGTCATCTACTTGTAGTACTTGCTCTAAAGTTACTCTCCACTATGTAGTCTGAAATGTCGGGCATGTAGCGGGCGGTCCCTCGGTCGGCGCGCCGCTTCAACGCTGGAAGCAGTGAGAGGTCGCGTCGCCCTGACTTGCCATCAATGTGGAGCGGCGGGATCAGCTGGCGCCGGGCGGGAAGCGCGCGTGGGAAGGGGTAGAGGTTTTTGTTGGGCCAAGAAGGTGAGAAGCCAACTTGGGATCGGTCCGGACGGGGAAATATCATGTGCTCCCGTACTCTACATATGACACTAGTTTATGTTACTACTCCCTCCTTTTCAGTTTATAGAGATGTTTAGAGTAACATAGTTATGTTATAGTATAAGTTACTCCCCACTATGACCGGCCTTGGCCTCTCCCAGTGCTCCACCACGTATAGCTGCTAAGCCTGCCACGTAGGCATAAAATATGATGTGGCAAGTTAATTAAGAAGAGAGAGACTAGTTTGGTGACCGCAGGAAGAAACGGTGGAAAGACAGTTTTGAGTCTATAGCTAATTAAATGAAGCAAGCTTAGCAACAATAAACTAAGCACATATGCATTGAAGACTTGAGTTACTTAGCCATTTACTGCACTTAGCACCTCATCTATGCACATCTAAGCACTTAGCACTTAGCACCCCCTTGACCGTGGACCTTGACGGTGTACGTCACCTTGTGTCTCATAATTTTCCTTGTCATCATCTGAGTCCTAGAAGATCTCACCCACATCATCATTAGGCATGCAGCCGCCTTGATAGACAACGTGCGCAGAAGGAGTAGAGGCGACTAGGGATGCACCACATCGTGGGCACTCCGTACGTGCTCGTGTGCATGCAGTGTGCGTGTTTTTCCATCAGTGCTAGCTCTAATGCCGAGGCTGCGGTCGTCTTTGTCTCTGACTAGTCGTTGAGCAACGATGGCAAAGAGGTGCTGCAAGAGATGCATAGGCGTCGTTGTGTGCGAGCTTCACCGTAGCACGATGAACCGGACGTCGCTGCAGATGGCCCACGCCTGCATGCAGCCGAGTGTGTGCGCATGCATGTGTTATTCACATGCATTCTGCAGTCAAGTGTATGTGCAGGCACGTGTTGTGTACTGTGTTATGTGCTCCATGCTGTGCGCGTATGTGCATGAGTTAGATCGGATGGAGTTAGTGTGTTGGCGTGTGTACATGTGTGGCTGCATGTGTCCTGTACATGTGTGGCCTGTTGCGTGGTTATCTATATAAACTATAAAACATCTTCAACTTAGCATCCTGATGTATCGTTTCTAGTGGTTAGCGAAGAGTTCATGTTCTTTTATTTGTTTATAGGTGGGCAGGCGGCCAAAAACAGGGGAAAATGCGAAAGGTCCCTTGCAGATGCTCCACCGCGAGGTTCCTTGCTCCTTCTCGGTCGTTGGGAATCTATGTTCTTTAAGTCTTTTCTTTTACGTGAGCTTTGTTCATCCTTTTCCCAATACGCGAGACATCTAGCATCAAGGTGCATGTGTCATGCAAGAAAATGGAGATAATCGGATAAGAAGTGCGTAAGTGAGTCGTGCACTTCGATGGCACCTACTACGCAATATTGTTTTCTCCTCGATGGCACGTGAATAGTGCACGTACTCAACGACGGAGTATGGGATGGTAGCCATCACATGGTCAGCCCTTTTTTTGGAGAGAGTACGTACTAAATAACTTTGATCTGTCCCGTCAACTCGCAGAATGACGAGAAGCTTGATTATGCCTTCTCCCCCGCCAACGCGTGCACGGTGGCTCGCAGCACAAGGAGAAACTTTTGCTTACAAGCGGTGGACGTGAAGTAGTTCATTTGGTGTCAGGTTGCCAGAAGTACTACTGTAGAACCATCGACTTCCAGAAGAGGTGAAGAGCCAAGCGCAAGGTCACCTACTAACCTTTGGCTAGGCGTAGTGGGAGTAACATAAGTAGGGGTACCTCCTTTTTTTATTCTAGAAACAACCACATGCGAATATCGAGGTGCTGGTTACATATAACAAATTTCCTGGAGTCCGTGCTCAGCCCTCCTCTATCTCTCTTCTCAGCCATCCAGCAGACGCGCGGAGCCCATCGTCTGTTTGCTCATATGCGGTCCCACATGTTAGTGAAAACGCAAGAGGACCCACTGAACCTGCACATCTTTCACCTTGACGTGCTGGTGATGAAGAACAAATCCAATAAAGATCTTCGGTGGCCACTTTTGGAGTTACTCAAGAGTATTAAGATTCTATTTACAGTTTAACTCAAGATGCACATCACGTGGCTTCCACTACCACTCTATTTTCTTGCATGACACGACCTGGATGTTGGATGAACCACGTGTCGGCAAAAGGAGGAAGAACTCGACCAAATCGGTTGTGCTCTCGGATTAGACTAGTTATGCTAACTTAAAATTTTATTGTGTAGAATGGATGCAAGTTTTGGTATTGGGAAGAAGAGTACATCGACATATTGATAGAGCACAATTTAGCAGATGTTCTAGCACTTTTAGCTAGCATAGAGGCTAGAGATGAGACTAGTGCACTTGTTGATAGAATAGAGGCTAGACATGAGACTAGATGCAAGGAAGCAACGTCTACTTCTTTACACTCGAAGAAGAAAGAAGCACGCAAGATCGAGCCTCCGCAGATCAACAATGAATGCATCAAGAAGGCACTAATCCAACTTACAAGAGCAGTTATGGAAGTTGGATATCTTCTAAAATGTATTCTTGTGGTTCTTGTTTTCTTTGGTCTTGCTTTTCTAGTCAAATTTTGGTGATGTATTTCCATGTACCCAAAAATCATGATGAAAAAAGATATGTGTTTGCAAAGAAAAATGTATGCGGCCGGGATGCATCCGCGTGTTCGGCGCACGGCCACCGCGTCCGAGAAATGGCCCGGACACGACCCCATTGCCCTGCCCAAACGGACAAAATCTGGGCAAAACGGAGGTCCGTTTGGGGTCGTGCATTGCAGTTGGCCTTACCGGCCGCAGTTGAGGAAACTGACTATCGGCAAACCCCCACCTCGCCCGCCACGTGATGGCTGAGTTAGAGAAACGATGAGGTTGAAGAGATTGTTGTAGCACGGACTCCAAGAAATATTGTGTCAGATGGAAGTCGTGCTGGTGGCGTGTGCCGTACTCCTGGACGTGAATGCTTGTTCTGGCCCATGACACCCTACTGCTCCTACTACTTGTAGTGGTAGTATCAAGGATTCGAGGTACTAGTTACGTAAAGCCAACACATTAACATATGGCCGACCTCACACTATGGCCAAATTTCCTAGAGTTTGTGCTAGGTCAAAAAGTGTTCTTTGTGAGGGTGGGTGGCTGGTTTCAAGTTTAAAACTTGTTGTATTACGTATACGTAGACGTAGAGATAGTGCAGCAGTCTGAAAGTTTGAACCCAAACATCAAAATGCAATTTCTACTGGACTCATCCGAGGACCTAGTATGATGGGATTCACAGCTACAGTAAAAACATCTGCCCGACGTGCGAAGCATGTGAAGCTAGTACAAATAGTGTACTACTATTGTTGATTGGCCTCATCCGATAACCTGTTGCAATGCACGTAGAATTATGTATTCAGAAAATATTTTTCTGCCTCGTCGCAGCACTCACTCAGAGAAGCGACTCGAAAGCGATTCATAAATTTAGTAAGTTTATCACAGGCATATCATTTTATTACATACAACACGTCATCAACCCACAACGACAACGAGGATACATTATAAATACTAAAGTTTTCATCACACAACAAATAACAAGCAATGAAATGAACTTCAACTCAACCAATCCTTGACGTTGGAAACGCTTGCTTTGAACCACAAGTGATTCTCTAGGACGGGCCATCTATTGTTAATCTCGAGACCAATGCAGGACTAATCATCCAGGCTGAAGTGGGCTACTATATCAGTACTAGGGTGGGGAACCACCCAAATGTCCGAGGTATAGATACAATTGCTTCTCATAAATGGTAGTAACATTGTGTCAACAGTAGTTGGCTCGCCTTTCACCATCATCGGATAGTTTTGTCCAAGGAAGGGCGAGTTTTCTCCAAGACTATAAATATTGTACCAGGGAGAAGGTGTTGGCGCTAGCACACTAGTATCCATGGGAGACAACACGTGGGAGAGTGCGACCATGGGAGACAACGCGTGCTCCCCCAGTAGTAACAAACTCAGTGCGCTATATACAGACAAGAAGAGGTGATCCATCGGAATTAGTTGCCAGGCGCCACTGAGTATATAAGTTATGCTCGTCCTCATGCTCATGATCATCACCATCGTCATCTCCCCCTTGGTTATAAAAAATTTCAAGTATAGGTAGTGGAATGTTCACAGGACCTTGGAAACACAAGAAGCAGGTTAATTAGTAAACGGAAACTTGCTAACCCGCATGCATGTGGATGAAACAATTATAATTATGGTGGAAGACAAATGTACCGAAACTATGAGGATCCCATGCAAAAAATAGTGCCATGAGTGGTGGAAGCAAACACAAGACCTCGTATTGAATTGCATCACAGTACACATCCGTGTATAGAAACTGATTTTTGAGCAATATCCATCGAGTCGAACCACAAAGGACGGAAAACAAGCTTTTCGAAGATAGCAACAACTTCATAGTTCTTGTAATTCCAAGAGCGGTTGGGAACTCGACAAATTGCTATCTTCCGTAGAAGACAGTCACCATGATCGTATTTGAACGTGCGTAGAATACTGGTGTGCTCGACCTCTAGGCAGGCTGCTGAGATTTTTTGAAGTGGAACCCAGTGATGAGTATACACATTCACAAGTTCCCACTCGCAATTGTACCCAATATAAACAACCCAATCTCCATTTGCGCCTGCCCAATCCTTGCCCTCAAGCGATGGAATCTTAACATCATACATATCATTATCAAGCGGCATCAAGTTGCACAAGGCGAGGCCTCCGTCGTCCCTGCGCCAGTCATCAGGGTCACGACAAAGAAGATAGGGGAGATCAAACCGCTCCTGGACCCTTGGGTTCCTTGTAATGATGTTATTAGTTGAATCGAGAATGGTCTTGAATGAACCTGCCATGCTAGCCGACATGATGATGTCGCACCGATCAGTGAGTTCCTCCACCACGTCATCTTTCAGATCGGGGCAAGAATAATGGGGTCGTTTCCGGCCTATTCCCTCCATGGAGAAGACGATCAAACAATGGCAGAAGGAAGGGTGAAGGCAAATGGAGGAGGGAGGAAGAGCGTGCGACAACAGTTCCAAATCTAGAGGGAAAGGCGAAGAGTCGATGGACGGTTGCCAGTTTGCCACGGTACACGAAGAGGCGCCCCGGCCTACACGTCCGTTTGGAAATACTAGTAGAAAAGGACTCGTCGTCGTCTCACTGACATGTTGGAACGGGACCACATGTTAACGAAACATGGTGTGTAATTTCTCGTGCAAAATGTGATCTGGCCGTGTTGGCCCGAGGTGCCGCATTAGTTATCGACCTTTATTTTTTTAACATACAATCTGAATGGATAGCTCTTGTGGTCATCACACGTGAGCGGATATATAGGTGGGCTAGGTGGGCAGGTGGTTGAGCAGGCGGCAACCATCTGAGTTCTAAAAGAGTTGATCCAATGCTTGGTTTTGTTTGGATTTTCCAACTATGACCATTGGATAGAGTGAATCAATGGCTTAC
Organism: Triticum dicoccoides; assembly: GCF_002162155.2. Classification (NCBI taxonomy): domain Eukaryota; kingdom Viridiplantae; phylum Streptophyta; class Magnoliopsida; order Poales; family Poaceae; genus Triticum; species Triticum dicoccoides. Next base: position 129,022,944 of record NC_041389.1, read on the forward strand.
GTTCAAAATTATTCTCATGCTATAGAATTTTTGATTCAGTTATTTTGCTGCTACCGTCTAATATTCGTGTGTGGTTATTTCTAGAGTAAAAAAAAGAAGGTACTAGTACTTATTGTGGGAAAGGTGAAACAATGGTTGATTCGCCCGAGCAACTTATTACCGTAGGAATATGGGAGTACCAGCGGATTCAAGGAACAGAGAAATGATGGTTGCTGCATTCGAGCAACTTACTGTGACGAAGGTGGGGCTTTGTGATTTGACTGCTCACTATTCATTACTACTGCGGCGCAACGACCGGTGTGAATCTTTCCCTACAGTTGTGTTGTGCACTCAATATTGCCGCATGGCAGGTGGAGCCGAATGAAGGATGTCCAACATGTCGGCGAAATGAAGTTGAATTGTTTCTGGCATTCCTATCAATCCTTCAGGATTTGTTTATATGTACGCATAATTTTAATGAAATTGTACTGTGATCCTATGAAGGTTTCAACTTTGGTTCCCGCAGGAAAAAAAGGTTTCAACTTAGGATTCATGTGTCTTGCCTAAAGATTATCTTGTTACAACATTCCATCAAATACAAATGAAACTACCATGACTACCATGGTTAATGCATCTCAATGGTTCGTAGATCAGTGCCAATATTCACATCACAACTGAAGACAAAGTTGTGAGAAGGCGTACAAATAAAGAAAAAAAATATAATTGATCGATGTTGTTCGTAGGCATGGCTCCATTTCCTTGGCACAGTGTTCATTGCTTGGCAGCTAGTTTCACCCAGATCTCTAGCCAAAAAATAGGTGTATGGAGGACACCACAATCCGATCATTTTGTGCAGCTCCACTAAAATCGAGCAGACCATCCCTGTTTGCAAAGATATCCAGTCACTGTGATTACAATAATAGTGGAACTGGATGATGAAACATAACACACACAAATAGAAGCTGATCACCTCTACGATCTCTCTTTAGGACTAACTTCTTGTTGGAGAAGATTAGGCACGGAGTTGGATGATGAGGATAGCAAAACCAATCTCCCTTTTTGCAGTCCCACATAAATGTAAAAACATTGCCCGTGTGACATTTTGGCGGAACTGCAGAAAACACTCTTAAGAAAAAAGTGATTTCTGCAGTTCACCAAAAGGTCGCAATAGCAACGAGGTGAAAATGGATAACCCTATTTTCAAAAGGAGGTAGAAAGGAAACAATTACTGCCCAATAACACGAGTTGAAGACACATACGCCGACAAAAAATAAGCATATTCCATGTAATAAGGGAAAGATAGCACATGGTGGTTTATCAAAAATGGTTCGAGGACGAGATTGCAAGATGGAAAGTACGTCGGTCGAGATACGATTTAAGCAAACAATTAAAGAAGATCCACATGCAGCAACATGGGAAGATGGGCAGTGGTGCAAGGCCGGAGGAAGCTGTACCTGAGGGTCATCAGGATGTTACTAGGAGGGCGCCGGCGGCCGGAATATGCCCATACTGCGGCAGCGAGCAAGTGGCGAAGGCCCTACCGCGTCGGAGCTTGGTCAGAGAGAACGACGGGTACCGCAGATTGGGACGTGCTGCCTCAACACCGTCGAACGGAGAGACGATGCACATCCTCCGTTTCCGCCGGTGGATGGGATGCAGCCGGATCACTGACCAACGCTGAGAGAGAGGGGCCACTGCCGCCTTGTGTGATATGGTGTGACGAGAGACAAACCCAATTTTCCATTTTCCCCACGGCAATCGTTTTATATTCTGTACGTGCCATTGAGGAATATATAACTTTATTTAATACCAACACGTCAAGTCGAACTTTGTTCAGTCTAGGCATGGTACCCGACCCTCCTTCGAGTAAACAACCGCTACACGCGTCAAATTATCACGTGGGCTGCCTTTTCATACAGAAATGAACTCCACCGTGTACCCGCGTAGGTGTGGCCGGGAACGAGACATAAGTACGTGCATCCTGCGTGCACCTCTTATTTAGGTGTAGGTACGTACGTGGGTGGGTGTGAGAGAGATGGTTTGTGCAAAACAGAGGCAATGTGTTGATGATATCTCAGACAGAAAAACATAACATATGCAATGTGTGTGAAATGAAGTCATGGACGTGAGATGTCAATAGAATTGAAAACAGGGATGAAGTGTGTGGCTGCACGATCGATAAAGAGTGCCATCGAATTTGTGTTTGCCCACGTCAAAGATACAGGGCGGCTGGCCTACTGGAATTTGAGAGGACAGAGGTGCAGTTTTTCTCCGTGTCATGGATACCTACCTACAACGTTCGACTATCGGTGTGTGGGAGGGGGAGGCAGAGACCTATCGACTAGTATATGTGTGGGGAAGGAGAGAGACCTAGCTATGTATTGAGGGAGATCGATCGGCATCCATGGATATGTGTAGCAGAGGAATAAGGTTGGGAGAAAGACAAAGGTAGAGCGTCGGAGGGTTGGTGGTGGAGTGGCATCTCACAAATGGTGGGAGAGGCCTGCTAGACAAACGGAGGGTACGAGTGCAATATCAATAAGAGAGGGTGGGGGATGTTTGTCTGTCTATGCACGTGCGTGTGAGAGACAGGTCAGGAGGTATGCAAAGATGATGAGGGGAGATGATATGGTTGTGGTAAGCATACGTAACTACATAGGAAGATCAACCATCGTGTGTCCGAGAAAGGGAGAGACATAACTAGCGAGGTAAGTTTATCGGTGCGTGGGGAAAACGAATTATAATCGACCTGGCTATATGTAGGGAGGTACGTATACACGCCTGCATGTGTTAGAAGCAAATAAGGTCCGGAGAGACAGACATGGGGAGAGGGGTGCGGCTAGGAGGTGGTGCGAGAGGCCTACCATG
>NC_041389.1:129026173-129068772 GCF_002162155.2 Triticum dicoccoides
ATGAGATCAATGAAAGAAGGGGCGAGAGTGTCCACCTGCGTGGAACCGTATTGGACATAGGGGGGCATGGACCGTGAGAAGAGAAGAGGGGAAGTATATATGTGTTTGTTGTAGGCACACTTGGCTGGAGAGGTATATCGACCGGTGTGTGCCGGAAAGAAGGAGCCGGGGGCCAACAGACACCGCGGGTGGACGACCTAAAGAGAAATAACGAACATGCGTGATTGAGGGGACGCTAAGGGTGGGTGAGAGGGGGGCGGGCGTGTGCATGCACGATAGAAAGTTAGCACTAGCTAGCTACAAATACAAGAGTATCGTGAAGGTGTAAAAGACGAACAAAGATCATAATTCATTATAAAAAAGTGGATACGGATACTTGAAGAAGATATCATAATGTAGAACATTGATTATAATTTGGGCTAATGTGTGGCTTTGGCAGCTCAGGTCTAAATACTTGTCATAATGTAGGGGGCGGGGCACTATACTTTGTGTGATAAACACGGTGTACGTATGGAACACGGTTTAGATTATGAATATATAGTTAGTACATCAAATGTACTATTATTTGGAATCAACATCAAGTGTATTCAAAAAATAGAATTCGAGTTCATGTAGTACACATAGTTCATATCTATCTCTATAGTAATCATGTGGTGTGTTATTAAGGTAATACACGAATGATGGTTGAAGTTGGCAACAATCATGATTGTAGATTCTTATTGAAATAGAGAAACAAATTCAAATTCAGTTCAAATTGCAGCGGTAGTATAGACATTTGGAATGCACTAAAATGTTGGTATGAGTAGGTTACATGCATTATACAGCAAGCGAAAAAATTTAATTGTACATAACATGGATTTATACTCCCTCCTTCCATCTATATAGGGTGTAATGCATTTTTAAGACCGCCTTTGATTATTGACAAGATTAATAGTACATGACATGCATAATGTGAAAAATATATCATTGAACGCTCCTTTCACACACGAATTTAACGGTGTGCTTTGTGTAAGTTGCATGTCATATATTATTGCTCTAATATTTGGTGAAAGTTAGCATCAAAAAATGCATTAGGACCTATTTAAGTGGAAGGAGGGAGTAGCTTTGAATAGCATTTGTATAGTAAAATGGGGCAAGACTCTCTCTTTGTGTGGTGTGAATACTTCTATTTTTGTTTTCTTTTTGGTTGAGGGAAGTGCGAATTGATTTGGTACGTACAAGTACAATATTACACGTTAGGCTTGTCCCTAAAATTCAACCCGCGCCTTGTTATGTCCCGAAAATTCAGATATCGTGCTCCCAAAACTAGCGCCTTCACAACCCGCGCCTTGCTATCCCAAAATTACAACGCGCGTGAAAACTCCCTCCAGCTGCCAAATCCTGACACGTGAAATCCCCCTTCTAACCCTGAGCTGAAAGGGCCACTAGTTCAAATCGGTGGGGGGGTACTTCTGTAATACACCCTACATTTTGGACAAGCGCGTCCCTAAGTCATGGTTCACCCCCTCCCATCACCTCATTTTCGCCATTCGAAATCCCAGGCCGCCATAACCTCTCCTCTCCAGCCGCAAAACCCCACACTCCTCCATTCGCCACCTCACTGCAGCCCAGCCAGAGCCTCTTCCCCAACGACGTGGTCCACCGCAACAGCTCGACGTTCCTCGTCCACCTCCCCGGATGAGGATCCGTCGTCCATCTCGTCGTCCCGCCGGTTCAGCCACCCCATCCTCCACCTCCAAGGAGCTGCTCCGATGATCGCCTCGTCTATTGCGGCTGCTCCATCTGCACAGCGCTGCCTTAACCTGCTCCACCGGAACCGCAGCATCCTCACCGACTCCTCGGATGAAGCCGAGGCCTACTCGGCGACAACAAAGAGGTTGTACACTCATCGCATCACACCTTCTCCTTAACTCGACCTTCCGGTGCCAACGGTGCTCCATCCAGCACCCCCATGGAGCGGTTACCTTGAAGCCGATGCCGCGGGCGACATCTCCATGGTGGCTCTCCCCCAGTGCGAGGCCCTTTCAGTGGCGGCGTCCATACCAGCCGGATCTGCTACTGATGCGTCGGCTCTCGCTCACTCGCTCGCGCTGCTGCTGCTCTGGCTCTCGCTCGATCGCTCGTTCGCCCAGCTACTGCTTCTCCGGCTCTCGCTCGCTCGCTCACGCTGTTGCTGCTGCTCTCCCCCTCACTTGTGCTGCTGCTCTACTCTGATTTAGCTACACTTCAGTCGACTGAATCGACTTCTGGGTCTGTCATTTTTAGGGGGTGGGGTGGGGGGGGGGGCTCACCGGAGTTAAGGAGGAACCACCCGCAGCAGGGATGGGGGCTTGCCGGAGAGGTACCCCACTATCTATCTTAGGGTTCAGGGTGGGCGCGTGGGGCCTAGAGGGCTGGCCGGGGCGGCGGTATAGTGGCGGACCGGCGGTGGAGAGTTGTTTCAGGCGGCGAGGTGGCGCTGGGGTCAGCGGTTCGCCCGGTGGTGGCTGGCGGCTCAGGGGGGTGCAGGTTGAAGATGAACTGCAGGCCCTCCCTAAACAACATGTCAAGTGCCTCTCTGCTACCATTGCGTTCAGTTTCGACAGTAACATTCAGATTCCATAGTAAATTTCAGTTTTGACAGTTAAGTTCAGAGTCAAGAGTTTTTACCTCATCTGTTGTAGTCAGGTGGTTTTTGGTGATGTAAATTTTACATATATTTTACATCATCTATTGGAGATGCTATTAGAATCCTACTTGAGATTGACGATGTCTGTCTTGTGCTGCTTCAGCCTTGACGTCTGATGGCTCACCGGAGCTGCTCCAATGACAGGATGATCCATCTCAACAGAGCAGTTCCCTGGACGCCGTCTACAGATTCCTCAGATCTTCCTCCACACCTCCGAAAGCCACCTCTACCTCAACTGCTTCAGCAACCAACCCAATGATGCTGAGGTCGACACGGCTACGGCAAAGAGGTTGTACACTTGTTGCATCACTTATTACTATACATTCATGTCGATCCATTAGGGTTATTTTGTTTCGACGGAAAAACATAGCAATAGGGAATTTTCCAATGGAACTCTACTATTCAATTATTCATGCATTTTGTTGAAAGGAATGAAGCAAAACATCCACTTGGACCTACTTTTCAAAATCCTATGCATGAAAACAATACCAAACACCCAAGTTGACAGAAATCCTGTGTTTCACTTTATTTTGGCCATGTTTCTTTGCATTCCTCTGCTCTTCCAATTCCTGTAAACCAAACACCGAAGTTGACAGAAATCATGTGTTTACAAATGCTCTGTTTACCATGTGCATTACTATCCTATTCTGGTGTTTTTCCTATCCTTGCATTTTTAGAATCATGCAAGCCAAATGAGCCCTTACAGAATTACTTCAGTTATAGGTAGGTGTCGAAGGGAACTTTGTGTGGTTTGTCCTGCTCCTGCCGTGACGTCGTTCACCTCACCTGAGCTACTCCATTGACATAAGCATCCACCAAACCAGACATCACGAATCTTGACCGTCTTTCGCCACCTCAGATCTCCTTCCCTGCCGCCGGCACCCACCGCAACGGCATCACCATCATCGACTCAGCAGATGAACCTGAGGAGTACACGAGTCCACAAGAGAGGTCGCACTCTTTTGTTTCTGCTTATGTTATCCATAGCTTAAAATTACCTACTACTTTATCGTCCTGTTCACCTCTTGGACTCCAAGTCAGGTCCAAATTAATGTTCAAACTTGAGTTCTAAATTAGTTATGGGGCACATATCGAGGCAACAATGAATAGTATGTCTGTCTAATATCTGGTTCGCCTAGGGTATGCCTATGTTGTTCATCTTGGGTGGGAAACAAATAGTAAAGCAATCATCATCTATCTTTTTATTAAATTAAAGCAATCATCAGCCTGCTATCATTATTTTTGGATCCATCCACTGGTTGTTACCATCACTCTAAATTTATGCGTGCTCTCCTTACATAATCTCACCATATTTTTTCGTATGCATGTCAGATATTGTACACAGTCATGCTGGACATGTATAGAAAAAGAGAAGAGTTTTGCACGTCAATACAATGTCATGTAGACATTGCTCCATGGTGGGCTCAATGGCAAACCCTCCCCACCCCTCTCCAGATTGTAATCAAGAGGAAGATATCTATTCTGAGGCAGATTCAGACGCCGCTGACCACTCCTATTTACCCCCAAGGTGTTTGCTCTACCTTGGCATGATGACGTTAGTCATATCATGCATATGTTGCCTTGCAGTGCCTACTTTTGACATCATATATGTCATCTGCTTAGTGTAGACATGTTCTGTAATGCCACCTATTTAGTTTCTATGTCATATATGGGAATTATGCAGTCTCGTTTCTTTTAGCCAACCATAATATATGTGAAATGTGCAATGCCATCCTGTTTAACCAGGCATCATATATTTGAATGATATCTTGCCCATCCTTTTCTTCATTACATTTCCATTTGTCGACAATGTTTGTACATTAAATTACTCTTCCTGTGAATCAGCCATTTGGGTGGAAGATGGAAAAATCTAGAGTGAAAACAAGGCCTTCAGAGCAGACAGTGCTACCCGTCGAAGCAGATCTCTTGTTGGGTCCCGATAGCTCCTCGGAGATGGATTCAGAGACAGATGATCAGTCCTATTCCCCCATCAAGGTGTATGCTCTAACTTGGCATGGTTATACTGCTCATATCATGCATATGGTGTCTTGCATTGCATAGTTTAGACATCATATACACAATATTCAACACCATGTTCTTAGTTCAGACATCATATCGAATGCCCTCTGTTTAGCATATAAATCACATATGTGAATTAAATGATGTGATCCTGATTACTTAGATGACATGTAGGTGAATTATGTCATGCGATCTTGTTTAGTTATTCATCATATCTTTGAATTATGTTATGCTATGCTATCCAGTTTAGATAGACATCATATATGTGAAATTATGTCATGCTATCCCTTTTAGTTAAACAATATACATGTCAACTATTTCATGCCCTCTTTTTTCCACACTATCTATTGCATCTGTCTCTCATACAATGTCTGTACATTCAACTATGTTTTCTGTTTATCAGACATTTGAATCAGAGCTGGTGAGGCCAATATCTAGCGTACTAAAAACACGTTCTTCAAATAAAACAGTGCTACCTCTTGGTGGAGATAGAACCCCGGTTGTACATGCACAAGAACTAGCCCTACCACACATAACCCAAAGTCTCGCAGATTGTACCCCTACTGCGATAGACAGAGAACTAGCTTCACCCAATCTAACCCCAACCCCAGCAAATTGTAACCCAGTTCCTGTTGACACAACACCATCTCCACCACAGAGCTCCAAAACAAGAGCAGTTAGTAAGGCAACTCCAGTGCCCAAAGGGCCAGTACTACCACGGCGAACCCCAACTCCACCAGTTAGTACGCCTATTCTTGTGGAGGAAGCACAACCAGCTAGTCGTATTTAGCATCAATCGCATTTGATGTTGTTAAATCGTATGCGCGTATCTTTCCATCTTGGAAATATTTTACTGAAGATGAGGAAAATGCCAGTTGCAGGTGTTTGTCCAGGAGTTATGTGTAAGTAATGTTATTCATGGCAATTACTTTGCTTTGTCCCATACATCCTACCTCCATGATGGTTATAATACAGGAAATTTCCCATTTTTCTCTATAGAGAAGGACCGATTTGGAAACTCAGGATGAGGTAACCTGTGCTAATACCTCTGCTATCTTTAATAATGCTTGGTGGCAGTATCGGAATTACCTGAAGAAAACGTACTTCACCGGCAAAGAAACTCATCAAATTCCCTTACGTTCTCTTGAGACACATTTATTGGATGATGACTGGGAACGCCTTGTTCTGTACTGGTCCCGAACCAAGAATGTGGTAAGGTCTATGAGCTCATTTTCTAATTTTAAGTACTATATTCTTGCGTCTTACTGTACTCTGTTCATGTAGAACAAGTGCTTAAACCTGAAGAACAACTGTTCTAATTTAAGATTCCATTGCTATCATATTTCAAAAAAGCGCTAGGCGTTAAGTGTGCGTTTTGCCACCGCCTTGCGCTTTACTGACCAAAGCGCATGCTTATGCGCAGTTATGCACAGATTAAGCATAGTTATGCGCAATGCGTATTGCCAACGCCTAGAGCCTAGGCGCACTTAAGCGCTCGCTTAGGCGCGCCTTTTTTTTAACTATGATTGCTAAGGGAGTCCTGGATTAGGGGTGTCCGAATGGCCGGACTATGACCTTTGGCCGGACTCCCGGACTATGAAGATACAAGATTGAAGACTCCGTCCCGTGTCCGGATGGGACTTTCCATGGCGTGGAAGGCAAGCTTGGAGATACGATATGAAGATCTCCTCCCATTGTAACCGACTCTGTGTAACCCTAGCCCTCTCCGGTGTCTATATAAACCGGAGAGTTTTAGTCCGTAGGACGAACAACAATCATACCATAGGCTAGCTTCTAGGGTTTAGCCTCTCCGATCTCGTGGTAGATCCACTCTTGTACTACCCATATCATCAATATTAATCAAGCAGGAGTAGGGTTTTACCTCCATCGAGAGGGCCCGAACCTGGGTAAAAACATCGTGTCCCTTGTCTCCTGTTACCATCCGCCTAGACGCACAGTTCGGGACCCCCTACCCGAGATCCGCCGGTTTTGACACTGACACTGGTGCTTTCATTGAGAGTTCCTCTGTGTCATCACCTTTAGGCCCAATGGCTTCTTTGATCTTCAACCACGACATGGTCCAGGGTGAGACTTTTCTCCCCGGACAGATCTTCGTATTCGGCGGCTTCGCCCGGCGGGCCAACTCGCTTGGCCATCTGGAGCAGATCGGAAGCTACGCCCCTGGCCATCAGGTCAGGTTTGGAAGCTTAAATTACACGGCCGACATCCGTGGGGACTTGATCTTCGACGGATTCGAGCCACGGCCGAGCGTGCCGCACTGTCCCGATGGGCATGATCTAACTCTGCCACCGGACAACGCCCAGAGTGCCGCTCAGGTGTCCGCTCCGATCATTAGCTCGGAGCCGACTGCGCTCGTCGGGGATGGACGGTTGGACGCCGCCCCGGGAGCTGCAATCTCTATGGCGATAGAGCCGAATACCAGCCTAGTCCTTTGCAAGGCCCGTGACTCCAAGGTGCCGGACTCCGTTCCGGACTCCGTATATTCCGCACCCATTCCGATCGAACCCGATTGGGCTCCGATCATGGAGTCCACCGTCGCGGATGTCTTTCAGCACTCGCCCTTTGGCGATATCCTGGATTTACTAAAGTCTCTCTCTTTGTCATGAGAGCCCTGGCCGGACTATGGTCAGCAGGGTTGGGATGCGGACGACGAAGAAATTCGAAACCCACCCACCACCCACCGTGTAGCCATTGTCGACGATCTAATCGACATGCTCGACTTCGACTCCAAAGACATCGACGGTATGGATGCCGATGAAGGAGACGACAACCAGCACCTATAGGGCACTGGAAAGCCACCTCATCATATGATGTATACATGGTGGACACACCTAAAAGAAATGACAACAAGGATCACAAGGGTGCAACTAGGGATCGCTCCCTCGAAAAACAATCAAAGCGGCGGCGTAAGCGCCACGCCAAGCCCCACCTCGACAAAGACCCAGCTATAGAGCAGGGCGAATCAACGGAAGACAAACATGCCATCGAGCAACCGTCCAAACAGGGCGGACAATCCGAACAACCCATCCCCGGGAAAGATAATAGTCCGGACGACCTCACGCCGGACAAATTGCTGGAACAACAGAACCTCCACCAAAGGCTCGTTACCACTGCATGTAGCCTGAAAAAGCAGAAGCGGAGGCTCAAAACTGCGGAAGATGCACTCAGGATCAGATGGGGCAAAGTACTCAATACCGCACACAAGTACGGCAACAGTCGTCACACAAAGAGCAATCCGAAGCGGAAACTACTACCGGAATTTGATGAAGAGGCCATAGATCCCCCACAGTCAAAAAATAAGGAAGCCACAAGGTCGGATAGACGACCCCACGATCAATCTCAAGCGACAAAGGGCGCCGCACTCAATACGACGCGCGATCCGTCCAAGAATTCGCATCAAAAAAATGGGCCCAACCAGATCCATCTATGGGTCAAGAAAGCAAGCTCCAGTGAGCAATGCAATGCAAAAAATATCCGAACATCGCGGCACACATACATACAGGGGCGCCGCACATCCCCTATGTTTTACCGATGAGGTGCTGGATCATGAATTTCCAGCGGGATTCAAGCCCGTGAACATAGAAGCATACGACGGAACAACAGACCCTGGAGTCTGGATCGAGGATTATATCCTCCACATACACATGGCCAGAGGAGATGACCTCCACGCCATAAAATACTTACCCCTTAAGCTCAAAGGCCAGCCCGACATTGGCTTAAAAGCCTTCCCTAAAACACCATGGGAAGTTGGGAAGCGCTCGAGGATGCTTTCGGGGCAAATTTTCAAGGGACCTATGTCCGACCTCCAGATGCAGATGATCTGAGTCACATAACTCAGCAGCCCGGAAACTCTGGAACAGATTCCTTACTAAAAAGAATCAGATAGTCGACTGTTCGGACGCCGAGGCCCTAGCAGCTTTCAAACATAGCGTCCGAGACGAATGGCTCGCCAGACACCTCGGGCAAGAAAAGCCAAAAACAATGGCCGCATTAACAAGCCTCATGACCCGCTTATGCGCAGGAGAGGATAGCTGGTTGGCAAGAAGCAGTACCAGCGACCCGAGCACATCCAAGCTCAGAGATGGAAACAAGAAACCGTGCCGTAACAAAGAACATCGCCGAATCAAGGATAACAGCCCGATGAGCACGACAGTCAACGCCGGATTCAAAAGCTCTCGGCAAAATCAGAAAAAGCCGCCTCCCAAAGATGACAGGGACAAGCTGTCTAACCTCAACAAAATCCTGGACAAAATATGTCAAATCCACAGTACTCCCGGGAGACCTGCAAACCATACCCACAGAGATTGTTGGGTCTTCAAGCAGTCCGGCAAACTCAACGCCGAACACAAGGGGCTCGACACACCAAGCGAGGATGACGACGCACCCCACAAGCAGAACACCAGAGAACAAAAGAAGTTCCCACAAGAAGTCAAAACAGTAAATTCACTTCAGATGACAAAAGGGAAAAACAGAACGACGCTTACGAAGACACGCGCCATACGGCCAACCCCAGAGGAGCACCGCCACTGGTTGTTACAACCAATCACCTTTGATCATCAGGATTACTCCAGAGGAGCCCGGAACACAGGCTGGACTGCCTTGGTCTTGAATCCGATTATTGACGGACTCCAATTTACAAAAGTCCTTATGGACGGCGGCAGTGACTTAAACCTGTTATGTCAGGACACAATCCGCAAACTAGGGGTAAACCCAGCTATAATCCGCCATGGCAACACTTCCTTTCAAGGAGTCACGCCGGGTCTAGATACCCAGAGTATGCGTTCCCTTTCGTTAGAAGTCACGTTCGGCTCACCCGACAACTTCCGAAGCAAAAAGCTAACATTCCACATCGCCCCATTCGTAAGTCGCTATCAAGCGCTACTGGGACGTGAAGCTTTCGCCCGCTTTAACGCAATACCGCATTATGCATCCCTTACACTTAAAATGCCCGGCCCACGAGGCATCATCTCATTACAGGGGAATATCAATTGACCCCCAATGTACGGGTAAAGGTGCGGCCGCCTGGACAGCCACACACTAATCTAGCCCTACTATCCCGGACACGGCTAGACGAGTCCGACGTAAACGTACATAGGCTTAATAGCCGCATAACCCTGTACAAGGGGCTCCGCGTGTTCACTCCAGGAGACAATACGGCTCAATTCTTGCTCCAACTATATTTTGTTTATTTTAATATAGATTTCTCGCACACTTATTTTTTACTAAGTTCCTCTATTTCGCAGACGAACATCATGCTACGCCCGTCCAGGATATGGCACAACGGAGACACAGGTGCATACGTGCAGTAGGGACCCGTTTCAAGGATTCTTTTCAGATTAAGACCCTGCATAAACCTTTTTTACTGTCTCTTGTTGACAACATCCCCCGGTTTTTGCTATAACCGAGGAGGAGGCTGGCGTGTTGGCATGTGGCCACGCCAGAATTTTGCGCATACCTGGACACTAGGGGCTTTATTACCAAGGGCTATATTTCGGCCTGTCTTCATAAAGACCGAATACCTTAGGGAGTGTTCGGCGTCGCGAGTTTGGCCATATATGCATCAGCTTCGAATCACGTCTTTGGTCAAATGTTGGGTTTGCCCAGCTCCTGTGTTTTGCTGCCTTATGTTCCGTTATATCGGCTAACGCGGCACCAGGAGAACTACTGCGATTGTGCCCCGGTTCGGCCAGGCGAGCACCTCAGTAGAGAAAGCCGAAAACTGACTGTCATGATATAGCGAGAGACTGGTCAACCACTCGATGACTCCCGAAATCTTTAGGATTCCTCCGCATTAACGAAGGGCCGCTTCCCGGTCAGGCACACTCGCGCCCCGAATTCGGGTGAGCACGGTGCCCCTAGGGGCTATTCAGTACCCCCACTGTCAAACTCCTATGGCTAAGTGAAAGTGATAAAGCATTATAGTCTGGTTGCCTAGTTCGCCGCGCCACCACCTCCTTTATAGGACCAAGACGTTGGATTAAGTGTGAAAAGGCGCCTTTTTGCATACACCCCCGCATTCTATGCGTGGGGGCTGAAGCCAACGACTGCCATCTTTCAGGTTATATACACATATACATTAAACGGCCGCACAGGAGGCATCATAATTCTTGCAAGCACAAGTATAAAAAGCCTTTATATTCTATCAAAATATTCGTTTTACAATAGTACACGCTATTCGATCACAACATCCTTCGAGGACTGCGACTCTATTAAACGAGCGCCATGAAGAACTTCCTCAAAGTAGTGCTTGGCAGGTACTCGGCTTTCGTCCGAATCCCAGGATGCAACAACACTGGCCTTCATATATGCCCAGTATGTTTTGACACGGGCAAGAGCCATCTGTGCGCCCTTTATGCACGCCGACCTCTTCATTGCATCAGCATGCGGCACTGAACCAAGGAACTGCTGCACCAAGCCAAAATAACTCTTCGGCTCCGGCTTCTCCGGCCACAGACGACTCGCAACATACCTCATGGCGAGTCCGAATAACGTGTTTAGCTCCGCCCAGGCGGCCAAACAGTCGAATACCGAAAGTGGGCATTCTGGATTGTGGAACTGCGACCAAAAAAGCTCTTCCAATCCATGGTCACCTCGGCCGCGGAAGTGTTCGGTCGCGTCTGCCGCACTAGCTGCCAAATCCAGATAAGTGTTTTCCGCACTCCACTGCCGGTCTAATGGAGCATACTTGGGGTCTCCGAACTTCATCCGCAGCATATAGGGCTTTCCAGCCATGATATCTCCGGCCTGACGCAGCTCCTCCTTCATAGCTCTCATTGCAGAGCAAGTATCCTTGGCCTCGGCAGTGATCTTTTCAAGATCCTTCTGAGCCGCCTTATCTCCTTGTTCAAGAAATTTACAGCGGTCAGCAGCATCCTTCAATTTTATAGCCATCTCGGCCATTACTCTCTTGCTCTGGCAGTGAGCAGCCAATTCGGCTTTTAGCTCTTCAGTCGCCTTCACGGCAGCCGCATCACTTTTCCTTGCTTGCTCCTTGGCTCGGGCAAGTTCCGCCCGAAGGTTCTCCACGGCAGCAGCACTATCTGCATCAAGCACATATCTTATAAGGCACGCGCACCAAACTCCTCTTATCAGATGTCTTTGGAACATCCTTGTGCCTCATCTAGCCGCTTATTCACAAGCGCGATGTCGGCATCCGCCACATCAAGTTGCCGCTTTAGCTCGGCAGATTCATCAGTCCGGCTAGCCACCGAACGCCTCGCCACCTTCATAAAATAGGCGACATATTATACCTGGGGTTATGATCCTCTGCGCGCCGTCACTCTTGACGACACACAGAGTCTCAGGGGCTACTATTTATACAGGGCGCATTTAATATGCGGCTCTACCAAAAGGTACACCTTTTTGCGTACCTCAAAGCCTGTTAGTAAACTCCTGGCAACCTCGTACAATCTGCTTTCCGCGGATGAAATCCTTCCAATCACCGTATTCATCAACATACGGTGTTCTTCTGAGATGGACACCCTCCCAAGCAGATCCTTCAGCCCCTCCGACCGCGCACCAGAGGGTGCCGGACTAGCCTGACGACCTTTTCCAGGGTCCTGACTTGGAAAAACCCTCCGAGACGACACCTCAGGGTCGCCTGCCTCGTGAGACGGTGCAACAAGGGGAGGCATTTCGCTCTCTATCATCTCTGGACAAAGATCCCCTGAAGATGAGCTCTGCTGAGAAGGGTTAAGATCCGAACTGCAAGGTAATATTTCGGTTATCTTCCTCAGAAATAAAATAGGAATGTCATTCATTATGGAACCCCTCCCTTCACTTACGGATCGGGGGAGAGCGGGTCCCCTTGAGGGTGCAATTCGGCCGGGGCGTTCTCCGGTGCCGAACCCTTTGGCAAAGATTTCTTCCCCCGTTTTGGGGCCATCACCTCTGGGTCTTCAGAGGCAGTCCTTTTCTTTCCCTGGCCGGGGGAATTTTCGATTCTTCCCTTCCTAACAGCCTCCTTCACAGAGGCGGTAGCTCCTTGGTTCCCCCCTTCGCCTTCGGCCAAAAGCACGACCTCCAGCATCCTGATTAGCATGGGATTCGGCGCGGTCTCGGGCAGGGGGGCTGGACACCTGATAAGATTTGCCTTTGCTATCCACTCTTGTTCAAAGGATAGCTCTGTTAAAGGGCAACTTTATGATGAAAATACGGACGGTGTGTCCAAATACGGGGCTACTTACCTTAGCATCTGGGCGATTGCAACCCAGACCTGCATCCTCGGACAAATCCAGACACCTTGGTTGTGATCCGAAGAACAATTTGTACATCTCCACGGTGTCGCGCCCATAAAATGTTGGAGGACTCGCGGTCCCTCTGGATTAAATTCCCACAGGCGGAGAGGGCGACGTTTGCAGGGCAGCATGCGGCGAATCAGCATAACTTGCACCACTAAGGTAAAGTTAATATCTCTTTCTAGAAGATCCTGAATGCGGTCCTGCAGTAGGGGCACGTCTTTGGACGGCCCCCAAATAAGCCCTTCATTGACCCACGATGCTCGCCGTGGTGGGGGACCCGAGCGGAAAGCAGGTGGTGCCACCCATGTGGTGCCCCTGGGGGCTGTGATGTAAAACCAGTCCCGTTGCCATAAGCCAAACTCCTCTTGAAAAGAGCCCTCGGGCCATGGAGCGTCGGCCATCTTGATTATTATAGCTCCTCCGCACTTAGCATGCTGCCCGTCAATCATCTTCGGTTCCACCTTGAAGGTTCTAAGCCACAATCTGAAGTGAGGAGTAATATGGAGGAAGGCCTCACACACGACAATGAATGATGAGATTTGGAGGATGGACTCCGGAGCTAAGTCGTGGAACTCCAGCCCGTAATAAAACATAAGCCCCCTCATGAAGGGATCAATCGGGAAGCCTAGCCCCCGAAGGAAGTGAGATGTGAACACCACACTCTCACCGGGCTGGGGAGTGGGAATGGCCTGCCCTTGAGCAGGCAGCCTATGCGAGATTTCGCCGGTTAGATACCTGGCATCTCTCAGCTTTCGCACATATTCTTCCGTAACGGAGGAAGGCATCCACCAGCCTTGAAGGTCGGAGCCAGACATCGTCAAAGGTCTGAAGCGCCTAAATCTAGAGCTTTGGGTGTTGGAACTCGAAGCGAGGGGTGGATTCGATTGTATTGAAAAGAAAGGAGTCGAGCCTTGGTCTCTTTATAAAGGAGTTGAATACCAAGAGCCCTCCCGTAACCGTTCGGGACTCGCTTTCAATTAGGGAGTCATACCAAAGGTACGGTTGGGTTACCCACGCCCGTATTGATGAGAATCCTGGAATAAGGGGACACGATCTCTGCTTTGACAAGACGTGCCAAGGAAACCGCCTCGCTAAACACGCTAAGGTGGAACAGTAAAACGATTCGAATAAAGGCTTGGTCGTGGCGTGATGTCACGCTGCGGAATACGTCAGCAGATTAGATTTGTGCGGATATTATTCTCTCTACGGTGGTATGTGGAACTTATTTTTCCAGAGCCGGACACTATCCTTGTGTTCAACATCTTCTATGAAGTATTCAGAGGACGAACCCGCCTTGCAATGCCAAAGACATTTTGCGCGCCGGACTCGTAGTCATTGAAGCCTGGTTCAGGGGCTACTGAGGGAGTCCTGGATTAGGGGTGTCCGGATGGCCGGACTATGACCTTTGGCCGGACTCCCGGACTATGAAGATACAAGATTGAAGACTTCGTCCCGTGTCCGGATGGGACTTTCCTTGGCGTGGAAGGCAAGCTTGGCGATACGATATGAAGATCTCCTCCCATTGTAACCGACTCTGTGTAACCCTAGCCCTCTCCGGTGTCTATATAAACCGGAGAGTTTTAGTCCGTAGGACGAACAACAATCATACCATAGGCTAGCTTCTAGGGTTTAGCCTCTCCGATCTCGTGGTAGATCCACTCTTGTACTACCCATATCATCAATATTAATCAAGCAGGAGTAGGGTTTTACCTCCATCGAGAGGGCCCAAACCTGGGTAAAAACATCGTGTCCCTTGTCTCATGTTACCATCCGCCTAGACGCACAGTTCGGGACCCCCTACCCGAGATCCGCCGGTTTTAACACCGACAATTGCTATCGTGCATACTGCTTTGCTCTTGTATCACTGTATTTACTCATACAAACTTATTTTTAAATTGAAGGATCCAATCGAAACTCCAATGGCACAGCAGGTATGTTCACGCTGTTTCTGTAATAGGTTTGCTCTTATCAATAGCTTTGTTGATTTCAATTTCAATTGTGTATACAGTTGAATTCTCATATCATGCAGGTTAGTAGCATCACAATAGAGCCAATAGTGTTGTTGTACTTGTAGACCCGTGGTACCCATATGAAATCTTGTTGTGCCGTGTAGTTTCCCACACTTTGTATTCTTTCACTACTGCTTTGTCTTGAACTGATATGATTTGAACCGTGTCTCTATTTTGATTTGGCAAGACAATGTAGTTACCATAGGACATAGATATATGTTTGTTTGATGCTTTTTTATGTAGTACCTGGCAATAGAAGACTTGGTAGTTTAATCCTGTCCACCTTACTAATGAACTGGTTCACCAAAATGAGTTTCATATACTAGTACATGCTAAACCTGTTATGTGTCTGCTTGTTTCTTCTTTTAGAATGCTGACAGAATATTGGGGAAGAGTGCCTTATTAAGCAATGGTAAAGGAGGTAATGCAGATAAGGTTCAGGATAGTGACACATCCTTGTTGGTCTCCAACAAAGCTGATAAAACAACTAAGGAAGACTATCTTGAAGACAGTGAGACAACCCCAAAGTCCTGTCTTGGTTTAGTGTTTGAGTTACTGGCCACTACCCTTGCACAAGCTATTCAAACTCACTGTCTGAATCAGTTCAGTTTCTTGAGTCTCAACTACAAGCTAAAAGACATCGATCAACTATGCTGCGACAAGAAGCGGAAGGACTGCAGAAGTCCCTGGAGCATTCAGATGCATACTTTCTGGTGCAATAGCAAGCGTTGGAGGATTTTAGTGCCAAATAGGACAAAGCTAATAAGCTTGCTAAGCTTATTGCCAGCATGGTAGATACCAGGATAACGTTTCTTGAGCTCTTATGAAGTTGTTTCAGTTATGCTCTTGTTTATTTGCACTGGCCAATTTTGACGGCCAGTGTATGTAATATGCTGCTTTGTTCCCTATATTTGCACTGGTGGTGAACTTTGATGCCAAGTGGATGTAATATGTGTAATAGCGGTAATAGGCTAGCATTAATTGCTTCCTTATTTATTTCCTTATTGTCTTGTTTAGTTGTTTGCCTGTAGTCACTACAGTTCTTTTTCTATGTTTTTCTAGTGGCCACAATAGCCTATTTTTTGTAACTAGGCCAAAATAATCATGGCAACACATGGAATGTTGTAACCATGGTCCTCCTGCGGGCCGTATGATCCATGGGCCTTCTACGGGCCGTAGCATCCATTGGCCTTCTATACGGGCCGTAGGATCCATGGGCCTTCTATGGGCCGTAGGGTCCATGGGCCTTCTACGGGCCGTACGATCCATGGGCCTTCTACCGGCCGTATGATCCATGGGCCTTATACTCGTCGTAGGATCCATGGGCCTTCTACGGGGCGTATCATCATTTTGCCAATCATGGGCCATACTATTCGTGGACCATAACAGGCCGTTAATAGGCTGTATTTGATAACTCTATGAAAACAGCCCAACGGGTTTTTTTGAAATGAAAACGGCCCAATGTATTAACGGGCCACAAACGGGCTGACTGTAAGAACGGGCTGATTTTGGCCCACAAGCAGAAAATGACAGTAATGGGCCATAAGTAACCGAATGCTAGAAATGAGCCCAAGAATAAATGGGCCCTGAGAAGGCCGAAAGATAGTTTGGGCTGGAAACAGCCCAATGGAATAATGGGTCGTTAATGGTATAAAGTGATACACTGTTCATTACGGGCCAGTTTCACCATGGGCCATTAATGGGCCAAGAGTTACAAAGGGCCTCGTATGGGCCGAAAGAAGTCATGGGCCATACATGGGCCGAAAGTTAAAACAGGCTGGAATCATATGGGACGGCCCAGATGACGCTACTGGACCTATTTGGAGAGGTCTTAACGGGCCCTGGGTTAGTGGGTTGTAAATGAGCTATATGCGAACATGCCGTTAACAGGCTTTCCGTGGGCCGGCCAGCCACCTTTTGACCAAATCAAACGGGCCGACCTTTTCACAGGAAAGGGCCTCTATCGGGACGTGCCACGTGTCGACGTATCATAGGCGCCTTGGGTCCAATGAGTGGATGACATCTGTCCCAACGGTGAGCCAACATGTGTTTCCTCCAGCCAATGATGATTTTACACGTGGAAAATCCCCATTGGTCGGGGCTGTTAACAGTTTATCGGATCCAAAACCGGACCTGATAGCTTAACGGCATTCCGTTATGGTGGCTGCCACGTGTTGGTCACCCTTGACGAAAGCACTTCTGTGACGCGCGATTTATCGTCATGGAAGTGGACATTTCCGTCATGATAATTTTGGTAATGTCATGGAACACTTCTACGACAGCACAAGTATGACTATCATGATTCTGTCATAAAATTGTCATGGATGTACATGCATGACAGAAAACGTGACCTACTCTGACAAACACGTATCATCACGGAAGTGTATTTTTTTGTAGTGTAGACCGTAACATTCTGCATCTACTACTATTATTCCACACATCGACTGCTATCCAGCATGCATCTAGAGTATTAAGTTCATAAGAACGGAGTAACGCATTAAGCAAGATGACATGATGTAGAGGGATAAACTCAAGCAATATGATATAAACCTCATCTTTTTATCCTCGATGACAACAATACAATACGTGCCTTGCTGCCCCTAATGTCACTGGGAAAGGACACCACAAGATTGAACCTAAAGCTAAGCACTTCTCCCATTGCAAGAAAGATCAATCTAGTGGGCCAAACTAAAGCGATAATTCGAAGAGACTTGCAAAGATATCAAATCATGCATATAAGAATTTAGAGAAGAACCAAACAATATTCATAGATAATCAAGTTCATAAATCCACAATTCATCGGATCTCGGCAAACACACCGCAAAAGAATATTACGTCGAATAGATCTCCAAGAACATCGAGGAGAACTTGGTATTGAGAATCAAAGAGAGAGAAGAAGCCATCTAGATAATAACTATGGAACCGAAGGTCTGTGGTAAACTACTCACGCTTCATCGGAGAGGCAGTGGTGTTGATGTAGAAGCCCTCCGTGATCGATTCCCCCCCCCCTCCCGGAAGATCACCGGAAAAGGCCCCAAGATGGGATCTCATGGGTACAGAAGGTTGTGGTGGTGGAAAAGTGGTGTCATGGCTCCCCCTCATGTTTCTAGGGTATAAGAGTATATATAGTCGAAAGAAGTACATCGGTGGAGCTACGAGGGACCCACGAGGGTGGGGGCGCTCCTACCACGTTGTGCGCACCCTCCTGCCTCGTGGCTTCCTCGTAGAGTCCCAGACTTCAACTCCATTTCTTCTGGATTGCTTTTGGTCCAAGAAAGATCCTCGCGAATGTTTCATTCCGTTTGGACTCCGTTTGATATTCTTTTTCTGTAGAACACTAAAGTAGGCAAAAAACAGAAACTAGCACTGGGCCTCCGATTAATAGGTTAGTCCCAAAAATAATATAAAAGAGCATATTAAAGCCCATTAAACATCCAAAACAGATAATATAATAGCATGGAACAATCAAAAAATATAGATACGTTAGAGACGTATCATGCCTCCCTTGTGACGCAGACCAGGTCAGGGGCCCTCTAGAGGAGAGCCCCGAGCCCAACCTAAGGGGGGCGCCGAGCGCGCCTTCCTATGTGATAGGTGATGGCGCCCCGTCCACAGACACGCGGCTCAATGCGGCACCGTCAGGCGATGCCTCCTCCTGAGGTCCCTAGCCTAGTAGTTGCTTCTTTGTCTTGGGGGCGACCTCAGGAGGAAGGGCAACGCCCTCGTCTTCAGGGTTCTCGACCGCTGCAGCCTGGTATGTGCGCTCAAGAGAGCACACTGCATCCTTTTCTTTGCAGGCGACCGTGATGATGTCGCTGCTCCCTGACATTTTCAGGACGTTGTAGCCGTGGTGCGTTGCCGCCATGAACTTGAATAGAGCTGGGTACCCGAGGATGGCATTGTACGGTAGGTGAATGTTGGCAATGTCAAAGTCAATGAGGTCCGTGTGGTAGTTGTCACGCTGGCCGAAGGTGACAGGGAGGTGGACCTGCCCGATTGGATGCGTGGAGCCGCCGGTCACTCCTAAGAAGGGCTTGGTGGGCTTGAGCTGATAGTATGGCACTGGGAGCATATTGAACGTCTGGACAGAGAGAACGCTGAGCCCTGCTCTGCCATCGATGAGTGTCTTGGTGACGAGTATGTTGCTAATGATGGGTGAGCCGAGCATTGGGAGTGCGCTAGCTGTTGCCGCACACTTGAGCTGGTCGGAGGAGTTGAAGGTGATGGCGTACTTAGACCACCTGAGCGGGCGTGTCACCTCGAGCTTGGGGAGGACTAGGTTCACCTCCCACGCAAACTGCTTGAAGGCGCTATCAGAGGCTGGGGCCTGGGAGCCTCCCAAGATGCAAGCGATGGCGCGAGGCTCTTGGAAGCCCCCAACCCCCTCGTCTTGGTGGTGGTCTTCGTTCCTTCTTGGCGGTGGAGGCTGCAAAGGAAGACCAGCGTTGCCCTGAGGCTCATCCCTCCAGGCGCCCTCGTGAGGCTAGCCTTGCCAGCGGTCCTCCCAAGGCTGGTCGCACCACTCCTAATGATGATCGCGGCCGTCCCAGCGTCCTCCACCTCGGCCACCTCCACGGCCATAGCCTCGATCGTTGCGCTCGGGGCGACAACCGAGGCACCCGTCGCGGAGGGCCCGGAGCTCCTGATAGTCATTGGTGTTGTGGCTGTGCATGTTGTGGAAGACACAGTACGGACGGCTGCTGTTGGATAACTTAGGGTGATCGCAGCCACGCTTCATCTCCAGCTCGGCTGCGAGCACAGCCGGTCCCTCGCGCTTCACATCCTTGGCCTTGGCCTTCTTGTGTTCTGGGTCTGCGTCCGGGAGCTCGAGGAGGGAGAGGCGTCCCTCCTCAGCCCTCGCGCACTTGTTCGCCATGATGAACATCTCTAGAGCTGTGCAAAGGTCTTCATGTATGGCGAGCTCCTCCTTCATCTTGACGTCGCGGACGCCATCAGTGAATGCTGAGATGATGGCCTTGTCTGACACCTTAGGGATCTTGATGTGAACATTGTTGAAGCGCTGGATGTACTTCTGCAGGGTCTCTCCTGGCTGTTGCCTGATGCATCGCAGGTCACCGGTGGCCGGCGGGTGGTCGCGCGTGCCCTGGAAGTTGGCGATGAAGCGCTCGCGCATCTCATCCCAGGAGGACACCGACCCCACATGGAGGTTCAGGAGCCAGGAGAGTGCACCGTCCTTGAGGGCCATGGGGAACCAGTTCGCCATGATCTTCTCATTGCCGCTGGCCGCCTTGATGCTCAGTTCATAGAGCTGCAAGAACTCGGCATGGTCGGCGATGCCGTTGTAAAGTGGGGGCAGGTCAGGCTTGAACTTCTTCGGCCAGATGATGTTGCACAGCTCTGGGGTGAACGCGCGGCACCCTGCTGTGGTCACAGGAGCCCGTCAGGGTGGTGGAGCCTTGTCTTGGTGCTCGCACGCCACCACCATAGGCGGCATGCGGTCTTGACATGGAGGTGCTAGAAGCGCACGTGCATCTTCTTGGGGCCGCTGCACCACTTGGCAGCTTGCTTCTTCATGCGCGGGCGCCTAACGCTGTGGGTCACCCAATGGCACTTCCTGCCTTGGCTCGATGATGGCACCATGCACTGGAGGTGGAGGAGGCGCCCCGTGAGCCACATCATCCACAGCAGGCGGCGGCTGAGGCAGTGAGCGGGCCGGCGCAGCAGAGTCTCCGGCGACACTGACGAGCTCGACGATGCGTTCGAGCCACTCCTCGTAGAAGTCAACGAAGGGGGGGGGGCAGTGCAGGAGCTCATGTGCCATGAGCAGAGCGGCCTGCGCATTCGCTGGCTCATGGCGCACGTGGGAGGATGAAGCGGCCGAAGTTAGCGACGGAGTGGCGGTGTGCCCGTCACGGCGCACGCAGGGGAGCAGCGATGAAGCTTGCTGCTCATGGCCCCGTGGCGGTGTTGGCCGCTGGTGATGGGGGACGGCAAGGGCAGCCGTCGCCAGCCGGTGCCATCTGACCGACCCGGGCCGCGACTGCGGCTCGACGCTCAGCGCGAGCCTGATGTGCGTCAGCCATGGAAGTGTCAGAGTAGCGGTTGGATCGATCGACGGAAGAGAAAAACGGACGCACCCCTACCTGGCGCGCCAAATGTCAGATTTCGGGTTCCGCAAACCCTTGAGAGGTTTGAATTCTGGGGTGCGTGCGGAGATCTCAACCTACCCAGCCTGCCAACTCGCGAATCTAACAGCCTAGCGCGTCGAGCTCAAAGGGAAAGGTAGACATGACAGTTTACCAAGGTTCGGGCCACCTTGCGGTGTAAAACCCTACTCTTGCTTTGTGGTGGATTTGCCTCGAGGGCCTGAGAAAGAACTAGTACAGTGGGGGAACAACCTCGGGAGGTGTGTTCTTGAGCTGGTGGGGAGAGAATAATCTCCAAGACTCGGATCCCTCTTTTTGGTGGTCGCTAGGTCCTATTTATAGTGGCTTTGGTCCTCTTCCCAAATGTACGCGGGAAGGTATTACACAATGGCCAAATATGAAGGGGGCAACAAGTATGCCCTATCATGACTAAAGTGGTTTTCGCCTGCAAAAGCCTTTGGTCGTGACACTGCGGTGGGCTCGACGATGACCTCCGTCCTGCCGTCCTGGCGGTCTTGGTCTTGTTGCACCATAATGGAAACCTTTGGTTGATTCCTTGGGACTCCGCGCCTGCTGCTTGCCTCCTTTGCACCAAAGAGGAAATTGGTACTCTATGCCCGCTAGCGCCTCCTGGCACCCGCCTGGCCTTGGTTGTCATGGCTCACGTCAGCCGATCCTCGTGAGGTGCACCTTGCATAGAAATCTTCGCTCCTCGGGAGCCAGCCTACGGGGGCTGATTCCTTTGGAGGTCTTGGTGTTGTCCTCCTCGCGAGGCTTGGCCCTCGCAAGGGTCTTGGGTTGTTGATGTTGAAGCTTGGTCATACCAGGCCGTCAATAGAACCACGCCGTCGGCCGCAGGCAGGCAAGTCTGGGTACCCCCGTATCCAGAACGCCGACACACTCAAATAATCTTTCCACCATAGCAAAATCTATGAGAGAGAGTTGAGTGTTCAGAGACTATCATTTGACGCACAAGAGCAAGGAGTTCATCATCAACACACCATCTATTACCTTTTGGAGAGTGGTGTCTTGCTACATCTTGAGCTTGCGTTGGTTTTCCTTGAAGAGGAAAGGCTGATGCAGCAATAGTAGCATAAGTATTTCCCTCAGTTTTTGAGAACCAAGGTATCAATCCAGTAGGAGGCTCCTCAGAAGTCCCACGCACCTACACAAACAAACAAGAACTCGCAACCAACGCAATAAAGGGGTTGTCAATCCCTTCATGGCCACTTGCAAAAGTGAGATCTGATAGAGATAATATGATAAGATAAATATATTTTCGGTATTTTATAATATATATTGGAAAAGTAAAGATGGAAATAAAATTAGATTGAAAGCTTATATTATAAAATATAGACCCGGGAGCCATAGGTTTCACTAGTGGCTTCTCTCAAGATAGCATAAGTATTACGGTGGGTGAACAAATTACTGTCGAGCAATAGATAGAAAAGCGAATAATTATGAGATTATCTAGGCATGATCATGTATATAGGCATCACGTCCATGACAAGTAGACTGACTCCTGCCTGCATCTACTACTATTACTCCACACATCGACCGCTATCCAGCATGCATCTAGAGTATTAAGTTCATAAAGAACAGAGTAACGCATTAAGAAAGATGACATGATGTAGAGGGATAAACTCATGCAATATGATGTAAACCCCATCTTTTTATCCTGGATGACAACAATACAATACGTGCCTTGCTGCCCCTGCAGTCACTGGGAAAGGACACCGCAAGACTGAACCCAAAGCTAAGCACTTCTCCCATTGCAAGAAAGATCAATCTAGTAAGCCAAACCAAACTGATAATTCAAAGAGACTTGCAAAGATAACTTAATCACACATAAAAGAATTCTAAGGAGATTCAAATATTTCTTATAGATAAACTTGATCATAAACCCACAATTCATCGGATCTCGACAAACACACCGCAAAAAGAGTTACATCGAATAGATCTCCAAGAAGATCAAGGAGAACTTTGTATTGAGATTTAAAGAGAGAGAAGAAGCCATCTATCTAATAACTATGGGCCTGAAGGTCCGTGGTAAACTACTCACAACTCATCGGAGAGGCCTTGGAGATGATGTAGAGGCCCTCCGTGGTCGATTCCCCCTCCGGCGGAGCACCGGCGAAAGCTCCAAGATGGGATCTCGCGGATACAGAAGGTTACGGCGGTGGAATTAGGTTTTCGTGATCGCTTCTGATGTTTTCGGGGTACATGGGTATATGTAGGAGGAAGAAGTAGGTCGGTGGACGCTCGAGGGGCCCACGAGGGTGGGGGCGCGCCCACCTATAGGGGGCGCACCGGGCACCCTCGTGGTCGCCTCGCTTGTTTCTTGAGTTCCACTCCAAGTCCTCTGGATCACGTTTGTTCCAAAAAGATTGCTCACAAAGGTTTCATTCCATTTGGACTCCGTTTGATATTCATTTTCTTCGAAACACTGAAATAGACAAAAAATAGCAATTCAGGCTGGGCCTCCGGTTAGTAGGTTAGTCCCAAAAATGATATAAAAGTGTAAAGTAAAGACCATAAACATTCAAAACGGGTAATATAATAGCATGGAACAATCAAAAATTATAGATACGTTGGAGACGTATCAAGCATCCCCTAGCTTAATTCCTGCTCGTCGTCGAGTAGGTAAATGATAAAAATAGAATTTTTGATGTGGAATGCTACTAGCATAATTCTCAATGTAATTTTCTTTATCGTGGCATGAATGTTCAGATCCAAATGATTCAAAATAAAAGTTCATATTGACATAAGAAATAGTAATACTTCAAGCATACTAATCAAAGTAATCATGTCTTCTCAAAATAACTTGGCTAAAGAAAGTGCATCCCTACAAAATCATATAGTTAGGTCATGCTTCATTTTCGTCACACAAAAATGCTCCCATCTTGCACACCCCCGATGACAAGCCAAGCAATTGTTTCATACTTCAATAATCTCAAAACTTTTTCAACTTTCACACAATACATGAGCGTGAGCCATGGATATAGCACTATGGGTGGAATAGAATATGATGATGGAGATTGTGTGGAGAAGACAAAAAAGGAGAAAGTCTCACATTGACAAGGATAATCAATGGGCTATGGAGATGCCCATCAATTGATGTCAACATGAGGAGTAGGGATTGCCATGCAACGGATGCACTAGAGCTATAAATGTATGAAAGCTCAAGAAAAGAAACTAGTGGGTGTGCACCCAACTTGCTTGCTCACGAAGACCTAGGGCATTTTGAGGAAGCCCATCGCAAGAATATACAAGCCAAGTTCTATAATGAAAAATTCCCACTAGTATATAAAAATGACAACATGAAAGAGTTTCTATATATGAAGAACATGGAGCTACTTTGAAGCACAAGTGTGGAAAAGGATAGTAACATTGCCCCCTTTATTTATTTTCTTTTTTGGGGCCTTTTTTTATTTGGCCTTTCTTTTTTTATTTTGGGGACAATGCTCTAATAATGAGGATAATCACACTTCTATTTATTTACAAATCATGAATTACAACTCAAAACTAGAATAGGCTATGACTCTATATGAACGCCTCCGGCGGTGTACCGGGATGGGCAGTGAATCAAGAGTGACATGTATGAAAAATTATGCATGGTGGCTTTGCCACAAATATGATGTCAACTACATGATCATGCAAGGCAATATGACAATGATGATGTGTGTCATCATGATGAATGGAATGGTGGAAAGTTGCATGGCAATATATCTCGGAATGGCTATGGAAATGCCATAATAGGTAGGTATGGTGGCTGTTTTGAGGAAGATATATGGAGGTTTATGTGTGATAGAGCGTATCGTATCACGGGGTTTGGATGTACCGACGAAGTTTGCACCAACTCTCAAGGTGAGAAAGGGCAATGCACGGTACCGAAGAGGCTAGCAATGATGGAAGGGTGAGAGTGAGTATAATCCATGGACTCAACATTAGTCAAAAAGAACTCATATACTTACTGCAAAAATCTACAGGTCATCAAAAACCAAGCACTACGCGCATGCTCCTAGGAGGATAGATTGGTAGGAAAATACCATCGCTCGTCCCCGACCGCCACTCATAAGGATGACAATCTAAGAACACCTCATGTTTCAAATTTGTTACACAACTTTTACATACGTGCATGCTACAGGACTTGCCAACTTCAACACAAGCATTCTTTAAATTCATAATCACCCAACTAGCATGACTCTAATATCACTACCTCCATATCTCAAAACAATTATCAAGTATCAAATTGATCATAGCATCCAATTCACTTCCTATGATAGTTTTTATTATACCCAACTTGGATGCCCATCATTCTAGGACCAATTTTATAACCATAGAAGATACCATGCTGTTCTAAGGGACTCTCAAAATAATATAAGTGAAGCATGAGAGATTAACAATTTCTACAAAATTAAGCCACCGCCGTGCTCTAAAAGATATAAGTGAAGCACTAGAGCAAAAACTATCTAGCTCAAAAGATATAAGTGAAGCACATAGAGTATTCTAATAAATTCCAATCAAGTGGGTTTCTCCCAAAAAGGTGTGTATATAAAGGATGATTGTGTTAAACTAAAAAAGCAAAGACTAATATCATACAAGACGCTCCAAGCAAAACACATATCATGTGGCGAATAAAAATATAGCTCCAAGTAAAGTTACCGATAGACGAAGACGAAAGAGGGGAGGCCTTCCGGGGCATCCCCAAGCTTAGGATTTTGGTTATCCTTGAATATATTGGGGTGCCATGGGCATCCCCAATATTAGGCTCTTGCCACTCCTTATTCCATAGTCCATCAAATCTTTACCCAAAACTTGAAAACTTCACAACACAAAACTCAACAGGAAATCTCATAAGCTCCGTTGGCGCAAGAAAGAAAAACCACCACATAATGTACT
The DNA here is from genome assembly GCF_002162155.2 of Triticum dicoccoides. NCBI lineage: Eukaryota > Viridiplantae > Streptophyta > Magnoliopsida > Poales > Poaceae > Triticum > Triticum dicoccoides. The sequence continues at coordinate 129,052,140 of NC_041389.1, forward strand.
GTAATGAACTCATTCTTTATTTATATTGGTGTTAAACCTACTGTATTCCAACTTTTCTATGGTTCATACCACTTAATACTAGACATAGATGCAACAAAATAAGCAACCAACACACGAAAAACAGAATCTGTCAAAAATAGATCAGTCTGTAGCAATCTGTAACTCTCGAATACTTCTGGAACTCTAAAACTCTTACCAAAATAAGACGTCCTGGGAAATTTGTCTATTGATCTACAGCAAAAAGAATCAATGCAAAAGCACGTTTCTGTGAATTACTAAAATTAGTTTCGTGCGCGCAAAGTTTCTGTTTTTCAACAGAATCAAATTAACTATCACCATAGGTTATCCTATAGGTTCTACTTGGCACAAACAGTAATTAAAACATGAAAACACATCTAAACAGAAGGTAGATGAAAATTTTATTACTAAACAGAAGCAAAAACAAAAAAACTAAAATAAAATTGGGTTGCCTCCCAACTAGCGCTATCGTTTAACGCCCCTAACTAGGCATAAAAGCGAGGATAGATCTAAGTAGTGTCATCTTTGATTTTCAGTTTTTTAGCGGAGTCATGCTCGAATCTGGGAGGTTCTTTACATTTTCCTTCATACTCGGAATTTTTTAGATCGAAGGAATCCAACCGCTTATTGCAAAGAGTAATCAACATATTCATGCGGTGAAGATTTCCGCTAACACTCTTAAGGGGTTCAAGAGACTTTTGTAAGATTTTTGTTACTTCGCAAATCTTTTCAAACACTTGTGTTTCTTCTTGGGTAGGATGTGGGCCCCCCTTTTGAGGTAGTGTTCCCACTATTCCCTCTATGATTTCATGCACAATACTGGGATCAATTTCAATAAAATTTTCTTTGGCAATGCAATCCAAGAGTTGTCTATGGGACAAATTGAGCCCAACATAAAAATTGCGAAGAAGAATTCTAAAATTCACCTCTAGGGTGCAATTACGATAAGATTCCATCACCCTATACCATGCATCTTTTAAGTTTTCTCCTTGCCTTTGCTTGAAGTGAAGAACTTCAAACTCGGGAGACATAGGAGCGGATAAGGGACTAGCCATGGCTACGAGATAAACAATCTAACACACGAGCAAACAAAAAGGCAAGCGAAAGAGAGAGGAGGTAGGGAAAGAGAGGGCGGATAAAACTGCAAGGGTGAAGTGGAGGAGAAGAAAACGAGAGGCAAATGGCAAATAATGTAAGTGTGAGGGAGATGAGTTTGTGATGGGTACTTGGTATGTCTTGACTTGAGCGAAGACCTCCCCGGCACCGGCGCCAGAAATCCTTCTTGCTACATCTTGAACTTGTGTTGGTTTTCCTTGAAGAGGAAAGGGTGATGCAGCAATAGTAGTGTAAGTATTTCCCTCAGTTTTTGAGAACCAAGGTATCGATCCAGTAGGAGGCTCCTCAGAAGTCCCACGCACCTACACAAACAAACAAGAACTTGCAACCAACACAATAAAGGGGTTGTCAATCCCTTCACAGCCACTTGCGAAAGTGAGATCTGATAGAGATAATATGATAAGATAAATATATTTCTGGTATTTTATAATATAGATTGGAAAAGTAAAGATGCAAATAAAAGTAAATTGAAATTTTATACTCCCTCCATTCCTAGATATAGGGTGTATAGTTTTTGGCACGGAAATTAAAGAACGAACATGGAGGGAAAATTTCACAAGTTTTGGGTTAGATTACACCTGACTAATTGACATGAGTAAATAGAGGAGCTTGCCTGATATAAGGAAATATAATCAAATTCCTAAAAAATATATTCAAACGAGTGGTGCAACTCAATGCACCTTATATTTCGGATTTTTTTCTCAAAAATCTATACACCTTATATCAAGGAACGGAGGGAGTATTATAAAAGATAGACCCGGGGGCCATAGGTTTCACTAGTGGCTTCTCTCAAGATAGCATAAGTATTACGGTGGGGGAACACATTACTGTCGAGCAATTGATAGAAAAGCGAATAATTATGAGATTATCTAGGCATGATCATGTATATAGGCATCACGTCCGTGACAAGTAGACTGACTCATGCCTGCATCTACTACTATTACTCCACACAACGACCGCTATCCAGCATGCCTCTAGAGTATTAAGTTCATAAAGAACAGAGTAATGCATTAAGAAAGATGACATGACGTAGATGGATAAACTCATGCAATATGATATAGACCCCATCTTTTTATCCTCGATGGCAACAATACAATACGTGCCTTGCTGCCCCTGCTGTCACTGGGAAAGGACACCGCAAGATTGAACCCAAAGCTAAGCACTTCTCCCATTGCAAGAAAGATCAATCTAGTAGTCCAAACCAAACTGATAATTCGAAGAGACTTGCAAAAAAGTTGATCATAAACCCACAATTCATCGGATCTCGACAAACACACTGCAAAAAAAGTTACATCGAATAGATCTCCAAGAAGATCAAGGAGAAATTTGTATTGATATTCAAAGGGAGAGAAGAAGCCATCTAGATAATAACTATGGACCTGAAGGTCTGTGGTAAACTAATCACAACTCATCGGAGAGGCCTTGGAGATTATGTAGAGGCCCTCCGTGGTCGATTCCCCCTCCGGCGGAGCTCCGGCGAAGGCTCCAAGATGGGATCTCGCGGATACAAAAGGTTACAGCTGTGGAAATAGGTTTTCGTGGTCGCTTCTGATGTTTTTGGGGTACATGGGTATATGTAGGAGGAAGAAGTAGGTCGGCGGATGCTTTAGGGGCCTACCCGGGCACCCTCGTGGCCGCCTCGCTTGTTTCTTGACTTCCACTCCAAGTCCTCTGGATCATGTCTGTTCCAAAAAGATTGCTCCCGAAGGTTTCATTCCGTTTAGACTCCGTTCGATATTCCTTTCCTTCGAAACACTGAAATAGGCAAAAAAAACAGCAATTCGGTCTGGGCCTCCGGTTAGTAGGTTAGTCCCAAAAATGATATAAAAGTGTAAAGTAAAGCCCATAAACATCCAAAATGGGTAATATAATAGCATGGAACAATCAAAAATTATAGATACGTTGGAGACGTATCATGTCTCCTAGATTGGTTAGGTGCCACTTGGGAGCCTCCGTCAAGATTGTGGAGTTGAACCAAGGAGTTTGTAAGGGCAAGGAGATCGCCTACTTCATGAAGATCTACCCAAGTGAGGCAAGTCCTTCGTGGGCGATGGCCATGGTGGGATAGACAAGGTTGCTTCTTCGTGGACCCTTCGTGGGTGGAGCCCTCCATGGACTCCCGCAGCCGTAACCCTTCGTGGGTTGAAGTCTCCATCAACATGGATGTACGATAGCACCACCTACCGGAACCACGCCAAAAATCTCTGTGTCTACATTGCGTTTGCTCCCTCCAAACACCTCCCCTTTAATTCCCTTCATATGCAATGATTTACATTTCTGCTGCTATACTATTAGATTTGCATGTGTAGGTTGATTGCTTGACTAGTGCTAAGTTTCTAAAATATGCCAAGACTTAAAATTGGGAAAAGGCTAGATTTTTATTTGATCAAGTAGTGTAATCACCCCCCTCTAGACATACTTTCGATCCTACAACATAACTGACAGGCTATCCTCTGACATGCCTTTCTATCATATCCGTGCATGATGTCACCGCTCTTCCTACTCTTAACACACATGGTGGGCCCATAACCCACAGTTCCACATGATCGAAACCTAACTCTCCCGTATAACCTTGATTCCAGAATATTCTTTGCACTTGGCTTCGTATTTAATTCATGAGCTAAATTCCTCACCTTGTTTCATTTTGGTATTAGAGGAAACATTATTCTTCATTGCTCTGAACCCCTTCATCGCCTGTTTTAGGCATCAGCTGGATGCCTACCTGGTTGAAACTTGTTGAACCTCCTTATAGCACTCTCGATACATTTCCTAGTGCTTCTAAATTCTCCTTCCTTGAGATAACTACCGGATGCCGATCCTTTTAGACATCCGTCCTTATAGCTTTCCCCTTATACCCCATTCGTAAGTACAATGGAGTTTCTAAAGAAAGGATGACGACTTCATCATGATGCCCTGATGCAGCAAATTTAAGACATCAACGATATGGATCAACCTCTTCGATGAGAACAACAAGAACAAGAGGATTCGTTAGAAATTTGAAACCAATTCTTTTCCCCTTACTCCACCTCTTAAATCTCGGGACGAGATTTCTTGTAGTGGAGGAGATTTGTAACACCCTAGTGTCATGCTACAGTAACCCTCTGTGCTTAAGCTAATCATATTTTTCTAAACATTGCTTATTCACCTTTGATTCAAACAACATTTGAAATTCCACTTTGAAATCAAATTCAATTTGCAAATGAAATCTGGAGTTGCACAAAAGTTGCTACAAAGTAGTTCATCATTTAGCCAAAAATCCATAACATTTAATTGTTAAGGAAAACAACATCAGCCAAGAGCTAAGATGGACTGTAGCAATTATATATTACAATGCAAATTTTGCATTTTAAAGTGCTAATTTATTTGTGGAAAATGCAAATGGATTCCTATCTTCTAAACTTTTTGTGGCACTGCCTAAAAATGCAAACTATTTAATAGGCTAAGTCTCGCATTTTTCTCAACTCATTTGGTTACCCTAAATAATCATTTTATACCTCTGTTAATAAATAAGAGAGGAAAACAGGAAATGCGAAAAATGGGCAGAAACTTACCTGGCCTGCGGCCCAAGACGACACAGCCCAGCCTGCCTCCCCACTCGTCGTCTTCTCCCCTCATCTTGTTCACCGAGGCGTGCTGGCTACCCCACGCCCGTCCACGACACCGATCTTCCACGCGCTGGCCATCTGCCGAGCCACCCACGCGGATAAGGTCGTCGCCCCCACCCCTTCCTGCTAACCAAAGCCCTATATCGCCCTCGCTCTCTCTCTCCCCTCAGTCTCTCTCCTGCCCGAGCTCGTACACTTGCAGCCATCGTCGCATCATCGCCATTGCTACGACCACCCCGAGCACTGCCAGGCTGCCTGTCGGTGTCAAAACTGGCGGATCTCGGGTAGGGGGTCACGAACTGTGCGTCTAGGCAGATGGTAACAAGAGACAAGGGACACGATGTTTTTACCCAGGTTCGGGCCCTCTCGATGGAGGTAAAACCCTACTCCTGCTTGATTAATATTGATGATATGGGTAGTACAAGAGTAGATCTGCCACGAGATCAGAGAGGCTAAACCCTAGAAGCTAGCCTATGGTCTGATTGTTGTTCGTCCTATGGACTAAAACCCTCCGGTTTATATAGGCACCTAAGAGGGTTAGGGTTACACAGAGTCGGTTACAACGGTAGGGGATCTACGTATCCGTATCGCCAAGCTTGCCTTCCACGCCAAGGAAAGTCCCATCCGGACACGGGACGAAGTCTTCAATCTTGTATCTTCATAGTCCAGGAGTCCGGCCAAAGGTGATAGTTCGGCTATCCGGACACCCCCTAATCCAGGACTCCCTTAGTAGCCCCTGAACCAGGCTTCAATGATGATGAGTCCGGCGCGCATATTGTCTTCGGCATTGCAAGGCGGGTTCCTCCTCCGAATACTTCGTAGAAGATTTTGAACACAAGGATAGTGTCCGGCTCTGCAAAATAAGTTCCACATACCACCGTAGAGAGAATAACATTTGGACGAATCTAATCTGCTGATGTATTCCGCAGCGCGACATCATGCCGCGACCAAGCATTCATTCGAATCGCTTTATTGTCCCACCTCAGCGCGTTTAGCGAGGCGGTTTCCTTGGCATGTCTTGTCAAAGCAGAGATCGTGTCCCCTTATTCCGGGATTCTCATCAATACGGGCGTGGGTAACCCAATCGTGCCCGTTGGCACGCCCCCTCTATCGAGGGCGAGTCCCGAACGGTCACGGGGAAGGCTCTTGGTATTCAACCTCTTTATAAAGAGACCAAGGCCCCGCTCCTTTCTTTCAATCTCAATCGAATCCGCCCCTCGCCTCGAGTTCCAACACCCAAAGCTCCAGATTCAGGTGCTTCGGACCTTCGATGATGTCCGGCTCCAACCTGCAAGGCCGGTGGATGCCTTCCTTCATTACGGAGGAAGATGTGCTAAAGTTAAGAGATGCCAGGTATCTAACTGGTGAAATTTTGCATAGGCTACCTACCCAAGGGCAGGTTATTCCCACTCCCAAGCCCGGCGAGAGCATAGTGTTCGTGTCTCACTTTCTTCGGGGGCTAGGCTTCCCGACGGACCCCTTCGTGAGGGGGCTCATGTTTTATTATGGATTGGAATTTCATGACTTGGATCCGAAGTCCATCCTCCACATCTCATCGTTCATTGTTGTATGCGAAGCCTTCCTCCGCGTTACCCCTCACTTCGGATTGTGGCTCAAGACCTTCAAGGTGGAGCCGAAGATGATCAAGGGGCAGCAGGCAGAGTGCGGAGGGGCTATTATAAGCAAGAATGCTAATGCTCCATGGCCCGAGGGCTCTTTTCAAGAGGAGCTCGGCTTATGGCAACAAGAGTGGTTTTATATCATAGTTCCTAGGGGCACCAAATGGGTGGCGCCACCTGCCTTTCGCTCGGGTCCTCCACCGCGGCTGGCGTCATGGGTCAATAAAGGACTTGACTGGGGGCCGTCCAAGGACGTGCCCTTGTTGCAGGGCCGCATTTGAGACCTCCTAGAGAGAGATCACCCTGGTTGTAGTAGCGCAGGTCATGCTGATTCGTCGCGTCCTGCCCTACAAACGTCGCCCCCTCCGCCTGTGGGAATTTAACCCGGAGGGACCACGAGCTCTCCAACATTTCATGGGCATGATGCCTGTGGAGATGTACAAGCTTCTCTTCGGATCACAAGCGAGGTGTTCGGACTTGACCGAGGACGCAGGTCTGAGCTGCAATCGCCCGGATGCTCAAGTAAGTAGCCCTGTATCCGAACACACTATCCCGTATTTATTACGAACTTGCCCTTTAAAAGAGATGTTCCTTGAACAGGAGTGGATAGCGAAAGCAAAGTTAATTAGGTGTCCGGTCCCCCTCCCTGAGACCACGCCGGATCCTGTGTTAACCAGGATGCTGGAGGTTGTGCCTTCGAAAGAGGGTGAAGGGGGGAACAAGGAAGCTACCACCTCCGCGAAGGAGGCTGTCAGGAGAGGAGGGATCGAGAATCCCTCCATCCAAGGGAAGAAGAGGACCGCCTCTGAAGACCCGGAGACCTTGGTCTCAAAACGGGGGAAGAAATCTTCGCCAGAGGGTCCTACGCCGAGAGATGCCTCGGCCGCATTATTGCCCCGAGGGGGTCAGCCCTCTACCGAGCTGTAAGTAAAAAGGGGAGTTTATTTTAAAATAAAGGATATCCCTGCCCTAGGAGATGACCGCAATTTTACCTTGTAGTTCGGATCTCAGCCCTTCTCAGCAGAGCTCATCTTCGGGGGATCTTCGTCCGGAGATGATTGAGAGCGAAATGCCTCCCCCTGCCGTACCGCCATGCGAGTCGGGCGACCCTGAGGTGTCGTCGCAGAGGGTTTCTCCGAGTCCGGCTGGGCCGGAAGGCTGTCACATGTCTCCTCAAAGCCCTCCGCGTCTGGCCTTCGAAAAAGGCCACCGGATGAGTCCAGCACCACCTGGTGTACGGTTGGAGGAGCAGAAGGGTCTGCTCGGGCGAGCGTTTATCTCAGAAGATCACCATGCATTAATGCGTACGGTGATTGAAAGTATGTCATCCGTTGAGAGCGGATTGCACGAAGCCGTCAGGAGTTTACTGACAGGCTTTGAGGTACGCAAAATGATGTATCCTCTGACAGTTCCGCATATAACATGCGCCCTGTGTACATAGTAGCCCTGAGGCTCGGTGTGTTGTCAAAAATGACAGCGCGCCGAGGATCATAATCCCAGGTATAATGTGTCGCCCTTCCTATGTAGGTGGCGAATGGTCCGGTGGCTAGCCGGACTGAGGAATTTGCCGAACTAAAGCGGCAACTTGACGTGGAGGATGGCGACATTGCGCTTGTCAATAAGCGACTTGACGAGTCGCAAGGTATACAATTTCTCCGCGGACACCTGGTAGGGGAGCTTGATGCCCGTGCCTTACAACATGTATGCTTGATGCAGATGGTGCCGCTGCCATGGAGAACCTATGGGCGGAGCTCGCCCGGGCCAAGGAACAGGCCAGAAAGAGTGATGCGGCTGCCTTAAAGGCGGTCGTAGAGCTAAAAGCCGAATAGGCTGCTCACTGTCGAAGCAAGAAGGAAGTGCCTGAGATAGCCGTGAAGTTGAAGAATGCTGTCGACCGCTGTAAGCTTCTTGAATAAGAATATCGAGTGGTGCAAGAGGTCCTGAAGAAGGCCACTACCGAGGCCAAGGATGCTCGCTCTGCGATGAGAGCTATGAAGGAGGAGTTGCATCAGGCCGAAGATATCGCGGCTGGAAAGCCCTTTCTGCTACGGAGGAAATTCATGGATCCTAAATGTGCTCCATTGGACCGGCTGTGGAGTTTGGAGGATGCTTATCTGGACTTGGCGGCAAGTGCCGCAGACGCGGCTGAACACTTCCGAGATCAAAAGGATCACGAAATGGAAAAGGTTTTTTGGTCGCAGTTCCATAATCCAGAGCACCCACTTCCATTAATAGATCGCTTGGCCGAATGGGCGGAGCTGAATAGGTTATCTTGACTTGCCATGAAGGATGTCGTGAGTCTTTTGTGGCCGAAAAGGCCCGAGCCGAAGAGTTATTTTGGCTTGGTGCAGCAGTTCCTTGGTGCGGTGCCGCATATCAATGCAATGAGGCGGTCGGCATGTATAGAGGGTGCGCGGATGGCTCTTGCCCGTGTCAAGACATACTGGGCAGAGATGAAGGCCACCGATGTTGCATCCCGAGATTCGGACGGAAGCCGAGTACCTGTCGAGCATTATTTTCAGGAAGTTCTGCAGGGCGCTCATTTAATAGAGACGCAGTGCTCGAAGGATATTATGTTCGAATGACATGTATTATTGTGAAACAATGTATCGATGGAATATAAGAGCTTTTTATACTTGTGCCTTTCAAGAATTAAAATACCTCCTGTGCGGCTGCTAATGTATATGTATATATAACCTGAAAGATGGGAGTCTTCGGCTTCAGCCCCCACGCATATAATGCGGGGGTGTTTGCAAAAAGGCGCATTTTCACACTTGATCCAACGTCTTGTTCCTATAAAGGAGGTGGTAGCGCAGCAAACTAGGCAACCGGACTATAATGCTTTATCACTTTCACTTAGCCATAGGAGTTTGACAGTGGGGCTACGATATAGCCCCTAGGGGCAAAGCGCTCACCAGAATATGGGGCGCGTATGTGCCTGACCGGGAAACGGTCCTTCGTCAATGCAGAGGAATCCTATAGATTCCGGCGGGTCATCGAGTGGTTGACCAGTCTCACGCTATATCATGACAGTCAGTTTTCGGCTTTCTCTACTGAGGTGCTCGCCTGGCCGAACCGGGGCACAATCGCAGTAGTTCTCCTGGTGTCGCCTTAGTCGATAGAGCGGAATGTAAGGCAGCAAAACACAGGAGCCGAGCAAACCCAACATTTGACCAAAGACATGATTCGGAGCTGATGCATATAAGGCCTAACTCGAGACGCCGAACACTCCCTAAGGTATTCGGTCTTTATGAAAACGGGCCGAACAACGCCCTTGGTAATAAGCCCCTGGTGTCCAGGTACGCGCAAAATTCTGACGTGGCCCATGCCAAAACGTCAGCCTCCTCCTTGGTTATAGCAAGAAACCAAGGGATGTGTATCAACAAGAGACAGTGAAAAAGGTTTACGCAGGGTCTTAATCTGAAAAGAATCCTTGTCACGGGTCCCTACTGCACGTCTGCGCTTGTGTCTCCGTTGTGCCGTATCCTGGACGGGTGTAGCACGGTGTTCATCTGGAAAAGAGAGGAACTTAGTTGAAAAAGATCGTGTGAAAATGTACGTTATAAAAAAACAAAGTACAATTGAAAGAATGAATAAAATTAAGCTTTATTGTCTCTTGTTGTACATGCGCGGAGCCCCTTGTATGTTTACGCTGGACTCGTCTAACCATGTCCGGGGTCCGAACGACCTACTTAGGTGCTTTGCTTAGTGAAGCTGTTTTAGTGTGTGGCTGTCAAGGCAGTCACACAATCTTTCACGCTCGAGGAACAATCAATATTTCCCTTTAAGGAGATAACGCCTCGTGGACCGGGCATTTTAAGTGTAAGGGATGCATAATGCGGTATTGCGTTAAAGCGGGCGAAATCTTCGCGTCCCAGTAGTGCTTGATAGCTACTTGTAAATGGGGCGAGGTGGAAGGTTAACTTTTTGCGGCAGAAGTTGTCGGGTGAGCTGAACACAACTTCTGGAAGTAGAGAGCCCGTACAATGGGCATATGGGCCTGGCATTACCCCTTGAAAGGAAGTGTTGCTATGGCGAATTTTGGTTGGGTCTATCCCCATTTTGCGGATTGTGTCCTGGTATAGCAGGTTTAGATCACTACCACCGTCCATGAGGACTTGTGTAAATTGGAGTCCGTCAATTATCAGATCTAATATCAAGGCAGTCCATCCTACATTCCGGATACTTCTAGAGTAATCCTAATGGTCAAAGGTGATTGGTTTTAACAACCATTTGCGGGACTCCTCTGGGATAGGCCGTGTGGCACGTACCTCTATGGATACCGCTCTATTTTTCCCTTTTGTCACATGAAGTGAGTTTACTGCTTTGACTTCTTGCGGGAAATTCTTTTGTATTCCGGTGCTCTTCTTGTGGGGTTCGTCATCGTCCTCGCTTGGTGTGTCAAGCCCCTTGTGTTCGGTGTTGAGTTTGCTGGACTGCTTGAAGACCCAACAGTCTCTGTGGGTATGGTTTGCAGGCTTCCTGGGAGTACTGTGGATTTGGCATATCTTGTCCAAGATTTTGTTTAAGTTAGATAGCTCGTCCCTGTTATCTTTAAAGGGCAGTTTTTTATGATTCTGCCGAGAGCTTTTGAATCCGGCGTTGACTGTCGTGCTCTTCGGGCTGTTTCCCTTGGTCCGGTGCTGGTCCTTGCCGCGCCGCAGTTTCCCGTTTCCATCCCTGACTTTGGATGTACTTGGGTCGCTGGTACTGCATCTTGCCAGCCAGCTATCCTCTCCTGCACAAAAGCGGGTCATGAGGCTTGTTAATGCGGCCATTGTTCTTGGCTTTTCTTGGCCGAGGTGGCTGGCGAGCCATTCGTCTCGGACGTTGTGTTTGAAAGCTGCTAAAGCTTTGGCGTCCAGACAGTCGACTATTTGGTTCTTTTTGGGAAGGAATCTGTTCCAGAATTTTCGGGCTAACTCTCCGGGTTCTTGAGTTATGTGACTTAAATCGTCTGCGTCCGGAGGTCGGACATAGGTCCCTTGAAAATTTGCCCGAAAAGCATCCTCGAGCTCTTTCCAACTTCCAATGGTGTTTTCGGGGAGGCTTTTGAGCCGATGTCGGGCTGGCCCTTTGAGCTTGAGGGGTCAGTATTTTATGGCATGGAGGTCATCTCCTCTAGCCATGTGTATTGGAGGATGTAATCCTCAATCCAGACTCTGGGGTCTGTTGTTCCGTCGTATACCTCTATGTTTACGGGTTTGAATCCTGCTGGAAATTCATAATCCAGAACCGCATCGGTGAAACATAGGGGGTGTGCGGCACCCCTATATTTAGGTGTACCTTAATATTCGGATACTTGATGTGTTGCATTTCTTACTAGAGCTTGCTTTCTTGGCCCGTAGATAGATCTAACTGGGCCATCTTTTTGATGTGAATCTGTGTGCGGATCGCGTGTCGGCTTGTGTGCGGCGCCTTTTGCCGCTCTATGTTTGCCATGGGGTCGTCTATCCGACCGGGTGGTCTCCCTGTTCTTTGATTGTGGGGGCTCTACGGCCTCTTCATCAAATTCGGGCAGTAGTTTTCGCTTCGGGTAGCTCTTTGTTCGGCAACTATCGCCGTATTTGTCTGCGGTGTTGAGTACTTTGCTCATCTGATTCTGGGCGCATCTTCCGCTGTTTTGAGCTTCCGCTTCTGCTTTTTCAGGCTACGCGCAGTAGCGACGAGCCTTTTGTGGAGGTTTTTCTGCTCCAACAACTTGTCCGGTGTGAGATCGTCCGGACTGTTACCTTTGTCGGGGACGGATTGTTTATCCATATTGTCCTGTTCGGACGGTTGCTTGATAGCATGTTCGTCGTCCACCGGTTCGCCCTGCTCTATGGCTGGGTCTGCATGGCTGCTCTCTTTGTCGAGGCGGGATTTTGAGCGGCGCTTACGTCGCCGTTTTGGCTGCTTTTCAGGGGAATGATCCCTCGTGGCGTCCCGTTGTTCCTCGTCGTCACTTCCTTTAGGTGTGTCCACCATGTATACATCGTGAGATGAGGTGGTTGTCCAATGCCTTATAGGTGCTGGTTCACGCTTATCTCCTGCATCATCGTCCATACTGTCGATGTCTTCGGAGTCGAAGTCGAGCACGTCGTTTAAACTTTCGATAGTGGCTACGAAGTGGGTGGTGGGTGGGCTTTGAATTTCTTCATCATCCACATCCCAACCTTGCTGACCATAATCCGGCCGGGGCTCTCCTGATAAAGAGAGAGACTTTAGTGAATTCAGGATGTCGCCAAAGGGCGAGTGCTGAAAGATGTTTGCGACGGTGAACTCCATGACCGGCGCCCAATCGGGTTCGATTGGCAGGGGCGCGGAAGGTCCGGAGTCCGTAGAGGAGTCCAGTACCTTGGAGTTACGAGCCTTGCAAGGGACAGGGATAGTATTCGGCTCCATCGCCGTAGAGATAGCAGCCCCCGAGGCGGTATCCAGCCACCCGTCCTTGGTCGGCGCAGTCGGCTCTGAGTTAAGGGTCGGAGCGGACACTTGTGCGGCCTCCAGGGCACTGTCCGGCGGCAGAGCTAGATCGTGCCCATCGTGACAGTGCGGCGCGCTTGGCTGTGACTCGAACCCGTCGAAGATCAAGTCTCCGCGGACGTCAGCCGTATAGTTCAAACTTCCAAATCTGACCTGATGGCCAGGGGCGTAGCTTTCAATCTGCTCCAGATGTCAAGAGAATTGGCGCGCAGTGCAAAGCTGCCGAATATGAAGATCTGTCTGGGGAGAAAGGTCTCACCCTGGACCGCATCGTTGTTGATGATCGGAGGAGTCATCGGGCCTAAAGATGACAACACAGAGGAACTCTCAATGAAAGCACCAATGTCGGTGTCAAAACCGGTGGATCTCGGGTAGGGGGTCCCGAACTATGCGTCTAGGCGGATGGTAACAGGAGACAAGGGACACGATGTTTTTACCCAGGTTCGGGCCCTCTCGATGGAGGTAAAACCCTACTCCTGCTTGATTAATATTGATGATATGGGTAGTACAAGAGTAGATCTACCACGAGATCAGAGAGGCTAAACCCTAGAAGCTAGCCTATGGTCTGGTTGTTGTTCGTCCTATGGACTAAAACCCTTCGGTTTATATAGACAACGAAAAGGGTTAGGGTTACACAGAGTCGGTTACAATGGTAGGAGATCTACATATTCGTATCGCCAAGCTTGCCTTCCATGCCAAGGAAAGTCTCATCCGGACACGGGACGAAGTCTTCAATCTTGTATCTTCATAGTCCAGGAGTCCGGCCAAAGGTGATAGTTCGGCTATCCGTACACCCCCTAATCCAGGACTCCCTCACTGCCCATGAGCCCCGCCACATCTTCTTCTTCCCCTATGCTGAGCCACGAGGACCCTGACGCCCCCATGACACTTCCCCGAGCCCTTTTTCCTTCTCGGCTCTGACGACTTCCGGCAATGAATCCAGTGCCAGCGAGCCTTCCCCGAGCCTGTTTTACACCTCTACAGTCTCATCGTGAGCACCCACGTCTTCCCCCTCATCTCCCTCTCACTCGGGCGCCCTCTAGTTGCCATTCCCGCCATAGCCGAGCCCGCCTCTGCGCGAGGGTGTCGCCGGCGTGGTTCCGGTGACCCGACGGTCGCGCGCGCATGTCCACTCGTTTGGTTGGCCCGTGTAGACGCCATAGGTACCCCACGCTGCTCTTTCTGCTTGTCGTAACCTAGTTTCCCACGACACCCAAAGTCCGGCAACCGGTGCGGTGCTCGCCACCGTGACCTCCGTCCACCTCTGGCCTCGCAACCACTCTGGTTGGACGCAACATCATCTTCCTGTTCAAACACACCCAACCGCGTTCAAAACTATGGCTCATAGCCGAATCCCGCCGCTGTCCCATGCGTGCCACCACGCGAGATGGTTGCCGGAGTTACTCCGGCACCGGCGTCCGATATGGCGCCACGTGAACTCCCCTGTACCAATGACAGGTGTGTCGGCATTCTGGGAATGTGGGTCCCCAGACTTGCCTGCCTGTGGCCTGCTGCGTGGCTCAACCAATGGCCCAGTACGACCCGTCTTCATCAACCAACACTCAAGACCCTCGTGGGGCGGATGATGCAAGGCCCCCTCAGGAATGGCCTCACCAGGCAGGCTCGTGAGGAGGCGGAGAGATCAAGGAAAGGGGTACCTCGCGAGGTGCCCGTGACGCAAGCCATGACGATTAGGACCAGGCGGGCGCTAGGCGGGCGCCAGCCCATGCAGTGTCCTCGTTTCCTCTTTGGTGCAAAGGGGGCAAGCGCAGGCGCGAAGTACCGAGGCATCAGGCAAAGGTTTCCATATCGGTGCAACGAGACCAAGGCCAGTAGAGCGGCAGGACGGAGGTCACCGTGGAGCCCAAGACGCCGTCATCACCAGTACCTTTGGCACGCGAAGACCACATTTAGTCAGGATAGCTTGTACTAGTTGTCCCCTTTCGAAATGGCCGTTGTTGGATCCCTTCCTGCTCAATATTTGGGAAGAGGACCAGGGCCTCTATAAATAGGGCTAGCCACCACAATAGAGAGGGGGGGAAGTTCATCCGCACACCACACCAGCCCAAGAACACCTCTCCTCGCGAGGCTGTTCTTCCTATGTACTGTTCATCATCAGCCCAAGAGGCAATCCACCACCACACACAGGAGTAGGGTATTACACCACGACGGTGGCCCGAACCTGTATAAATCTTATGTCTCTTATGTTATTCATCGATCTAGCTTAGGGATCACGGTGAGGCTGAGAGCGTGATTCGGTAGGAGGAGATCTTCGTGTGCATCCAGTGTTCGAACCTTAAGGGTTTTGCCGGAACCCAATATCTGACATTTGGCGCGCCAGGTAGGGGTGTGCCGGAGTCTTCCTTCCGCCGATCTGCATCCCACTGCTTTGTCGCATCCATGTCCGGCGACCCGACGACCAACGCTGACTGCTGGGCGGCATGGCCAGCCCGTGCCATGCCACCTGCCAGCCCGTGCCAAGGTGACCTCAACCCCGCACCACAGGCAGCCCGCGCACCAGAAAACACTATGGGGCGTGGGCGATACGGTTAAGCGCTGCCTGCCCTTACTTCGCGGCAGGTGCGATCTGCCGCAAGGGCCTCAAGCCATGCCGCGGCCACAACGCCGCACACCTGATGGGAGCAAGCAAACATGGGGGTCGCGCTCACTGTGGCTCGGGAGCTGCTGCGGTGCATGTTGCAGGAGAGCGGCCGAGACACGTTGCTTGAGCGCGTTGCCGAGCTCCTGGATGCCGCGGTCTCAGGGGCGCCGCCCTTCTGTTTCCAGCTTCCACCCCAGGCCCAAGTGGGATCGTGCGACGGGCCTCTCCGAGCCCGCACGCCCTCAGGCACGCCCCAAGGCTTCATCAACACTAGCTCAACCATTGGCGCCGGACGACGGAACGCACCAGCACCCCCTCCGATGAACGAGGGCATGTGGATCGCCGCCTACGGCCCGGGCGGGCCGCTGCCCTACTACCCTCAAGACGGCGCGTTAATCCAGGCCACATGAAGCGTGGGGCACTATGGTGAAGTCTTTGAGGCTTATGTGCCCTGCATGGTGGATCGGGAGTACGCGCTGGAAGACGACCCTAGCCCGTTCCTCGGGTCAGGCTGGGAGGAAGAGACGCCAGAAGCTGAGCCTTTTCAGGAGCCTCAAGGAGGCCTCGCCAACCGCACTGGCAGCAGCAGCTACCGGGTACTGCTAATTCCTCAGGAGCAAGCTTATGCTAACCATGGGTCGTAGGAGGTTCAGGTCGCTGCAGCGGAAGGCGGCCCTAGCTCAGCGGTTTCTCTTCCGCCAGGAGGAGCGCACTGGGGGCTGCAGGAGAGGGGCCGGGAGCAAGGCCCCTTCCCGCGATGCACGGAGCAAGGCATTCCCCGGAGGTAGGCCCTCTGCCGGGGAGGTGCTGCAAAGCCTACCCCCAATAGAGGACCCGTGGTCGCCGAGGGAACCGCTGGCGTCCCCTTTGCCCCATTGGTGTCATCCTTGGTCTCCGGCCGCCGTCAATGGTGGTCGAGGGTGGCGCAAGGTGGGGCCCTCGTCTAGCGATTTGAAGCAAGGCCTGGTGCCTGTGAAGAAGGCCCAGTGCCTGTGAAGCTCACCGCCTGTGACACTCATACGTAATAATGAGTTGGGTTGTACACGCCCCGGAGTCTCCGGAGAGCCGCCCTCGGGCCTCTGGGGCTCCGTCCCATGCCAAGTGGCGTGGTAGCACTTAGCTCCGCACTGGTGAGAAGACGTCGAAGACTAGACTAGGTGTTGGACGTGGCCTTTTGCTTTTTGCCTCCCTTTTTGTGGTCGAGCTTC
>NC_041389.1:129069266-129074615 GCF_002162155.2 Triticum dicoccoides
ATTTCTTGTGTTCTGGTTTCTGCCCTAGTTTGGAGTTCACGCTAGCTACCTTCCCCTTGCGAGCCTCTCACGGGCGGGGCTGGGCGAAGCGGACGAGCGTTGTGCGCATGCTGCACCACGGCCGGCACTCGCTCTCGCGAGGCCCACTCGAACGGGTCGACGGGTCCCTCAGGGGATGCCCGGGGGCTCACGACCCTGCGAGCCTGTTCAGGACTCATCCAGGCTAAAGGTAAAACACAACAACAAGAATGCTGCAGGGCCCGTAGGATCATGGAGGCATATGTTCATCATCTTTCCTAAAAGCATACAGGTGGTACTCTTTTTACATGAGGGGCTTCCCCTCGCAAAATGCTCTTACAACCTTTGGGGCCGCACCCGAGCATTTGTATGCAGGATAAACAGCGGAGAAACGCAGGACCAGTAAGACATATCGCTCACCGCATCCTCATGGTCGCCTCCAGAAGCATCGCTGGCGCCGCTGTCGTTGTTACTGACATCGCCATCACCATCATGGGCGCCACCGTCAGCACCACTGATCACGTCGCCACCATCCTCCGCGACTATCACCCCATCATTGTTGGAAGCAAAGGCCCTAACTAACGCATCCATGTTGTCCTCCACCCACCATGCCAGGTCGCCCTAGATGGCCTCGGGCACCAGGGCGATGACGGCGTCGAAGTCGAAGTGGGGATCAATGTTCTGAAGATGACTGAAGACGTGGGAAAATGCACGCCCAAGCAGGCTGCGGCTCCTCTCCTCGACAAGTTGGCGAGCTCTCTCAGAGCAATTCTCTAGACGCGTCACAACGTTAGTGAAGAAGCAGAGATGACTGGCGTAGTTGGTCACATGAGGATGCAGGGCGTCCACTTCACAGATATTGCCCAGAGCCGTGTTGGCCCTGTTCCTGAGTTCCTGGAGCATGGGGTCGTGCATGTGCTCCAGCGTCTGCCATTCAAGCACTTCCTCGATGTTCTTTCGTGCAATGGACTCGGCATCGTCGACCCGCTGCTGGAGAAGAAGTAGCTAGGCGCGGGCGGAGGTCAGCTCATCCTGCGCCGAAACCAAGGCGGCTGCGACAGCGTCCGTGCACCGCTCTGTTTCAGTCAGCTTGGACCTAAGGGCGTGTCACGCCCAATATGCGACCCTATCCAAAAGGAACTCGAAGGTCCCACCAAGGATAGACCCGCATATTGAAACGCTTTTGCAAGGTGGATATCATTACATCAACATTACATAATAGATGGGGATACATACATAAGGCATACAATGCCACACGAATACAACATCACAATACATAGAGCATCATTCAACTACCGATGAAACACAAACAGAAACTCAAACGACATCCACCCTGCTAGCCCAGGCTGCGGACCTGGAACCTATCCCTGTCGAAGAAGTAGAAGAAGAACTCACGCAAGCAAGCATCGCTCTCGCGTCATGATCATCGCAAAACCTGTACCTGCAACTGTTGCTGTAGTAATCTGTGAGCCACGAGGACTCAGCAATCCCATTACCATGGGTATCAAGACTAGCAAAGCTTAAAGGGAAAGGAAGGGGGTAAAGTGGTGAGGCTGTAGCAGCGACTAAGCATGATATGGTGGCTAACATACGCAAATAAGAGCGAGAAGAGAGCAAAAGAAACGGTCGTGAACTAGCAATGATCAAGAAGTGATCCTGAACTCCTACTTACGTCAAACATAACCCAGAAACCGTGTTCACTTCCCGGACTCCGCCGAGAAGAGACCATCACGGCTACACACGCGGTTGATGCATTTTAATTCGGATCTGGTGTCAAGTTATCTACAACCGGACATTAACAAATTCCATCTGCCTATAACCGCAGGCACGGCTTTCGAAAGATTATACCCTGCAGGGGTGTCCCAACTTAGCCCATGACAAGCTCTCGCGATCAACGAAGGAATAGACCTTCTCCCAGGAAGACCCAATCAGACTCGGGATCCCGGTTTACAAGACATTTCGACAATGGTAAAACAATACCAGCAAGACCTCCCGCTGTGCCGACAAATCCCGATAGGAGCTGCACATATCTCGTTCTCAGGGCACACCGGATGAGCAAGACGTCGGGTTGGCATAAACCCTGGTTGCCCAGGGGGCGCCGGACATCGCTCGGTTCGGACCAACACTTAGACAAGCACTAGCCCGGGGGGGCTAAAATAAAGATGACCCTCGGGTTGGCCGACCCAAGGGAAAGGGATAGGTGGTGGTGAGGCAAATGGTAAAACCAAGGTTGGGCCTTGCTGGAGGAGTTTTATTCAAAGCGAACTGTCAAGGGGGTCCCATAAATCACCCGACCGCGCAAGGAACGCAAAATCCGGGAACATAACACCGGTATGACAGAAACTAGGGCGGCAAGAGTGGAACAAAACACTAAGCAAAAGGCCGAGTCTTCCACCCTTTACCAAATATATAGATGCATTAATAATATAAGAGATATTGTGATATCCCAACCAAAATCCTGTCCACCATGGAGCAATCTTCAACTTCACCTGCAACTAGCAACGCTATAAGAGGGGCTGAGAAAAAGCGGTAACATATCCAAACAATGGTTTGCATAGGAAAGGTGTCAAAGGTTAGAGGTTCATGGCAATTTGGGATGGCTTGATAAACAGGTGATAGGTAGCGCAGCAAAGCGATAGAACGAAGCAACTAGCATAGCAATGATAGTAGTGAGATCCAGGGTAGCGGTCATCTTGCCTGAAATCCCACAAGGAAGAAGAACGAGTCCATGAAGGAGATGAAGCCACGAAGACGAACCAAGCGTAGACGAACGAATCCTCACGATCGCAACGAAACGGGAACTATCGAGAAGAAGCACACAACATAGTAAACACACCACACATAGACAAGACATGATGCACAACAAGCATGATGCATTTCAAGATTACATGAAGCTACTCATGGCAAGAGACGATGCAAACAAGAGCAATACATCAAGGCAAGTTTAAATGAGGCCGGGAACAACATACAACAATTCCGGTAAGTCCTCATATGCATATTTCGAAATTGGTCCAGATCTGAATAAACCTTATGTTCAAGTTGTTAAACATCAAGTTAAGATGCACCAAGATGATCTACACGAGATTCTAGTCAAGTTACATATAAAGTTCATTTAGTTCGGAGCTACGGCCTAGAAAATATGAGCAAAACAAGTTAAACATGACATTGATGCAAAATGCACTCAAACATCAAGCAAACACACCAAAACAAGGATGCAATATGATAATATGGAACTATATGCAAAATCAAGCAAGTTTCATATAGAGCACACTCAAAACGGAGCAACGGTGCAACACAGACATACTATACAAGTTTAAAGGACAAGCTGTCCAAAACAGCGACTAGGCATATTGCAAGCACCAAAGCAACATGCTATAGCATCTCAACATGAAAACAAAAGACATGGACATGATGTACAGGTAAAGCATTACAAAACATGAACACTGAGCTATCTCTAGAAATCACTAGAACATGCTCAAACACACATGGTAAGATTGCAACTTATAACAATTTCAGACTTTGCAGAAAATAACATCACGATGCAATGTTTAGAGCTATCAAACAGCATGTTACAGGAACTTATCATGGCAAATAAAGGCATGGCATGAATCTACTAATTGCATAGATCAAAAGTCCTTTACTGACCATAAGCCAAAAAGGATCAGAAAATATGATGACACCCATGTAAACATGGCAAGTTATTATATAGATTCAAACTTGGCAGGAACAGAATTATGAAGGCATGTAGATGAGCTTGTGCAACTCACTACAGAGCAATATATGGCATGGCAAGGCACCCAACAATAAGAAGAGATGTTTGTGAAGCTAAGCATGGCAATAGCAAGGTCATAGGGTGCATGGATCACGAGCAAAACACATGGCAACAACTGAACTTAATGTTAATAGGCTGACAGCAACATTATCAAGCGACTTTGGAGCAAGATATGAACAAGCTACAGTAGGCTATAAATGCAACCAGGGGAATGAATGGATAGAGCATAACATGTAGATCAAAACATATTTAGTGATCATCTCTAGATTATGCATAGAATGATTTGTAGAAGCAGGTTTATATAGCATCACGAAATAACAGATTCAGCCTAGCAAAACAGCAACATCATGTACCCTACTTAACAAGCTCGATTCACTCACCACAAGTCATTGCATGACAAGATAAGCATATTATCATCAAGAAGACATGTTTGTGAAACAAACCAAGTCAAGAACAAGTCCATAGCATGCACGGATCAACTACAACAAGCTTGGCCAAATTGAATAACATGTAAACAATCTGCCAGGAAACATTTTGAAGCAAAAGTAGAGCACTCAAATGACATGCTAGACTACTCCATAATTGCAACAAAGGGTAGGTATGGATAGACAATAACCATATGTTCAAAACATCCTTACTGAAGTATCTCAAAATATGCATGGATCTCTCTGTAGCATCAAGTTTAGATGGCATCAAAATAACAGCAGAACAGGGTCTAAAATCAGCAACATCACGATGCCTAGTTTGCATGCTTGTGCTAGTCACCACATTGATCACAAAAATGCATGGCATACCCCACTGTAAATAAGACATGGCATAGTTCAAAACACATGTAGACATCAACCTCATAGGATGCACACATCGAACATGGCAAAAAGGACAAAAGAGCTCGTTCTATCAACAGCCAGCAGAAAACATCATGAAGCACTCTTACAACAATGATTCAGGCATCTAGATGACCTCAAATGAATATGATGCAATGGAATGAAATGATGTACTCGTTGAGCCGAACAATTTTACATAATACACGCACGAAACGGAGGTACGGATGCAGAGATACAGCATGACGAACATGGCATGATAATTACAACAATCTGGGACTTAGCAGTTTCTGGAAAAAAACGGACGAGCGTCGAAAAGCTAAATGATGCCCGGGGCGTGGGATAGGGCGGCGGCTCACCACGTGGGCCGAGGCCCAGAAGGGGAAGGAGGCAGGCCTGCTGGGCTGGGCCTTGGAGATGGGCCAGCAGGGGGGCGCGGCCCAGGAGCGGGCGCTCGTCCCTGAGCTCGAGCGGGACGAGGCCATGGCGTGGCCGGCGGCGGCCGAGGCGAGATCCGGCGAGGCATGGGGGCCGGGACCGGCCGGAACGGGGAGATCCGAGGTGGGGGCTGCCGGATCCGGGCGCGACGCGGCTCCGGGCGGCGTGGGGGGCGACGTGGGCGCGGTGCTCGAGCTCCGGCGAGCTTCTATAGGGGCGGCGGCGAGGGAGCTTCGACGGCGGCGGCTTCCATGGCGGCGGGGCAAGCGGAGGAACCGACGAACGGGCGGCAGCGAAGCA
>NC_041389.1:129075034-129100052 GCF_002162155.2 Triticum dicoccoides
GGAGTGGTGCGTTCCTATTGGTTGGGGGGAGGTGGAGGCTAGACGTGTCCGGCACGGGCGGACGTGTCCAGCGGCGCGAGGAGGAAAACTGCTAGGGTTAGGGGGGATTAGACCGCGAATTTCGGGGGAGGGGACTATTTATAGATTTCTGGGAGCTAGGAGAGTCCAAATGAGGAGCGGTTTTCGCCCACACGATCGTGATCGAACGACCGAGAGCATGGAGGGGAGTTAGATGGGTTTTGGGCCACTTTGGAAGGGTGTTGGGCTGCAAAGAGAAAGTGGCTTTACGGTTACCCGGTTAACCGTTGGAGTACCAAACGACCTCCGAATGGCACGAAACTTGACAGGCGGTCTACCGGTGCTATACCAAGGCCACTTGGAAAGCCTTGGGCCATTCCAATAAAGTTTAACACCCGCTCACAACGAGAGACAAAAGGGGGACGCCGGAGGACATAGGAGCGCCGGATTGCAAAACGGACAACGGGGAAAAGGCTCGGATGCATGAGATGAACACGCATGCAAAATGAGATGCACATGATGACATGATAAAATGCAACACGCAAGCAAATGACATGGCAACGATGGCGAACAACTAGCAGACATCTGGCGCATCGGATCCGGGGCGTTACAGGGCGGCAGTCCTTCATACAACCTCGGCTTCAACCAGCTTCAGCTTCAGTTCAAACCCGCTCGCAAGATCCGCGCGAGCCTCCACCACGCGACGGTCGACCTCTTCCTGGACTCGAGCCTCGCATGTGCCAACATCGTCCGCCGCCTGGGTAACCTGGCACTCCCTCGTCTCCAACCGCTCAAGATCAACATTGTGCTCGATGGCCTCCAGCGTTAGCGCTTCCTCACGCTTCTGGAGCTCCTCCTCCTCGACGGGCGTCCCCTTCAGTGATGCAAGGGCGGCCTGACGCAGCTCCTCTTGCTGCTCCAGGGAGGCGCTCCAGGCTTGGAGCTCCCACAAGCGCTTCTCTACGATCTCGCGGCGATAATCTGCTTCCCGAGCCTCCTCTAGAGCTCGGGAGCAGGCCTCACACAAGGCCATGAGGGACGCCTCGGCCTTCGCGTTATCAAGCTCGCGCTGGTGGCGCGCGAGGTTGATGGCCACCTGCAGCTTGCGTCACTCCTCAATCAGCCACAGGCCTTCAGCTTCAAGGCGCGCATCCACGTTCGCAAGCTCTCCATCAAGTTGGCTCATCGCGTCCATCGCCTTCCGGAGGAACTCATGGCGGACGATGCTTCGTTCGCGCTCGAGCTTGAGCATGCTGCTGATGTCGTCCTCCGTCGCTGGTACAGTCAGACGGCCCGTAAGCGGTTCGCCCCCTCTCGGCAGGGGGTTGGGGGCTGGCGCCCCCATGATCGCTGGCCGGACCTCGCAGGGGACCCGGACCGGCGCAGGCTCATCCCCTGAAGAGGAGCCAAGGATTGACGCCAACCATTCGCCATCCACAACCAGAGGAGGAGCCCTGGGCAGGGTGACTGCCCTCCAGGAAGGGTTGCAAAGCAAAGGCAGCAAGGGCACGGGCTCAGGGCACGTTGCAGGCAGGCTCGCTCCTCCAGCTGGCCCAGTGTCAGGAGCAGCATGCAGGCTCAGGACGCTCAAGGACAGTGATGAAGGCAAGGCCGGAGGAGGTTGTTTCTTGGGACACTCCACAGGCTTGACAGGAGGGATCCTGAAGAGTCGCGGTCAGGAAAGGGAGCAGCTATTAAAGAATTACAAGGATGAGGTACTTACTCCTCTATGGCAAAGTACTTCCTATGCTTCAACGGTTGGAAAGTGCGACCACTGCAACTCGAAGACTCCTTCCTCTTGCGGAGTGCGGCGAAGTCCACACAGAACCGACCTAGGCGCTCGACGTGAGGACCAGTGCGTGGCGCGGATGGATAAGCACCCAGGCGGCCAACCTCAGGGGCACCAAGATGGTAGGAGCAAGCAGGCACCACCTGCCGATGGCCTCAGGAGCTCCGGCCTCGGGAGCCGCTGGTTGCGTCCACCCATTGACGACCGCCTCAGGGCGGGCTTCACGAGCTCCGAAGGATGATGCTTCGGGAACCCCGTGCGGCATCGGCGCCATGACACCCGAGCCTCCAGCCTCAAGGGATGCTTGCCCCTGTGCACCCACTCTCGGTGCTGGTGGCGGGAAAGGGAGCCACGGCAACAGGATTCTCGGGAGGCCCTGCAAGGTGATCGGACGCAACCCCCATTCATCGAATAGAGGCATCTGTCCCGCGAACTCAACCCTGTTCGAGCAAAGATATAGGACGCTACCCCCGTGCCGTATATCGCTCGGTGAGGGGTCGCTAGTCAAGACTTCAAGCACCGTCCTCAGTGTTTTGGGTGCAAGATCCATCTCCTGAAGCCTCATGCGGTCCCGGTCGCCGATCAGGGCCCACATCGGTCGGGAATGGCGCTGGTGTCGGTGTCAAAACTGGCGGATCTCGGGTAGGGGGTCCCGAACTGTGCGTCTAAGGTTAATGGTAACAGGAGGTGGGGTACACAATGTTTACCCAGGTCCGGGCCCTCTCGATGGAGGTAATACCCTACTTCCTGCTTGATTGATCTTGATGATATGAGTATTACAAGAGTTGATCTACCACGAGATCGTAGAGGCTAAACCCTAGAAGCTAGCCTATGATTATGATTGTTGATGTCCCACGGACTAAACCCTCCTGTCCTGGAATTAACACGTCAGATGTCCTAGCAAGAGGACTTAGTCGTGGAGCCATCGGAACGAGATTAGCAAAAAGGGGTTAAACCAGACAAAGGATATGGGACATTTATACTGGTTCGGCCCCTTGCGGTGAAGGTAAAAGCCTACTATCCAGTTGTGGTGGAATTGATGGGGTCTCGATGAGCAGGCAGCGAATCCGCTTTACATATCTCTCGAGTTGTTGTTTCTTGTCCCTGAACCGCCGCCGGGTCGTCCCTTTATATACACAGGTTGACGCCCGACGGTTTAGAGAACACCGAGGCCGGCTCATACACGTGTCTGGCTCGGTTTCTACCTTTCCTAACTTACAACAATACACATCTCATACCGGTTTACATTTATGGGCTCTAAACCGCCTTTGGGCCCTGGGCCTCTAAGCTTCAATGGTAGAGCACCATATTCCTTTTCTTCATGGGCTTCAATACGGATGAGCGTAAACCGGCCCCTTCTGGGCGGTTTACGCTCAGTAATTATATCCCCAACATTAGGCCCCAGATTGATTTGAACCTGTTCATATCAATCTTCAACACTTAGAAAAATTCCCTGAACATCCTCCTATGATCCTTGTAAACCGCTATGACGTCTCCTCCATATGAGCTTGATAAACCGCCATGACGTCGTCTTCTAAAATTGCAGCAAATCGTCATGACGTCATCTCTGTATAAAAAACATGTAAATACTTCTTTTTTAATTAATCCCCGAAGACCGAGGCGACAGCTGTATCAGATATCCAATTTTTGGCTCCTCGATTCTCACGCCTGTCATTTATCCCTTTGCACTTATAAATAAGACCGGGGGTCCTTTCCATTCTCCCCCTTGCCTCTTCATCTCTTCTTCTTCCTCGCGACCCTGAAGAGCTCGAGCTCCGCCGCCTTCGTCGTCCTTCGAGCACTGCATCAACAAGGCCGCTGCATCAACCTGTTCTAGATCAGATAGACTACGACACCCCTCCGCTGATCCGTAGCATCAATAAGTACTCCTCTTTCCAAATATTAGATCTGCATTAGGGTTCCGCTGTTCATCGGTGTTCTTCATCATTCATCCTTTTTCTCTCCTAGATCTCATAAATAGATCTGAAACTAATAGCAAAGGTGTGCGGTAGTAGCTCAGCGCCCCTAGTCACCCTTAGAAACCACTTTTTACTGTGTGAGATCCCGTCCAAGCATATGCACTCTTCTGCTATCACGACCTTTAGGTTTAAAATTTCTCCCCTTTTGAAGAACTGCGGTAGATCCAAAAATATTACATCAACTTGTAAAACCTGTTTGTGCAACACTTAAGAAAATTTTAGATCTGTCCCTTCCGCACCATTGTAGGCGGTTTAACTGTTAGAAATTGATAATCCGCCAGGTACCATTAGCCCTCTCTTAAACCGCCATTTTTATCTGAGCATCAGTATCCGGTTTAACATGTATATTTTCCTTATTTGATCCCTTCCTCGATCTGACACCGGTTTATACATATTAATCTTGGACCGTAATCCTGCACCTGAACTTCTTTTATAGCTTTTCATCAAAAATGACCAAACAGTTCGTCTCCTGCAATTGGGCTCCCTCCCGGGTTACGGAAGAGCAGCTTACCAGCTATGTTGTGACTGGCGCTTTGGAAAAACAAGAGACCATCCATTGGAGAGCCCCGGGTACTGAAAGCCCTCCTGAACCTCAAGATGGAGAAGTAGTTGTCTTTGTACATCATTTGGACCGAGGGTTTAGGCCTCCCGGATCAAAAAAATTCCGGGATGTACTTGCCAGCTTCCAACTCCACCCTCAAGATATTGGACCAAACTCTGTGTCCAATATTTGCAATTTCCAAGTGTTTTGTGAGGTTTACCTGCAAGAAGAACCGACCGTCGAGTTGTTCAGAGACTTCTTTCACTTGAACCACCGTACTGAATTTACTGATGGACCCAACACTAAACTTGGCGGGGTATCAATTCAGAAAAGGAAAGAAGTCAATTTTCCTCATGCCAAACACCACAGCCACCCCAAGGACTGGAATCAAACGTGGTTTTACTGCCGGAATACCGCTCCTGAAGATGAAAATCCTCTGCCGGGTTACCGTGCTCACCGGCTCAATAATGAACATCCATTGCCTCAACGGCTCACTGCCAAGGAACAATCAAAATATGCACCACAGATTTCCAAGATCCGGGCTTTTATGGCAAACGGTTTAACTGGTATCGACCTTGTCCGTTGCTGGGTGTCATGGAGTATCTTGCCCTTAAGCCAGCATCTTAGTTTAATGTGCGAGTACACAGGGGAGTTAAAAGATCCTCAACTCCATATTGATGTCAAGCTAAGTGATGAAGTAATTACTGAAGCTGTCAAGAAGATGTAGGATGAACTGATATCTGAATGCAGCAAGATTGGGCTACGTCCCTTTTATGCCTCCCGTAAACCGCCAACGGTAAGGATTGTATCTTTCTACTTTTAATTTGCCCTCCTTGTTGAAACTTTTCTAATGACCTTATGTTTATCTTTGTAGAGCAATGACCCGTTCTGGAAAAGGAAATCTCTAGACAAACTGGTGAAACCACAAGACAAAACGGTGAGAGCGCCTCATGCTAAGAGCAAGGCCTCAAAGAAACCAACGAAGAAGAGAACCGCCAAGTCCCCTGGTCCGGCCGAAGATGTTGATGACTCGGAATTAGAGGTAGAACTTGATTCCCTTGGCTCATTTTTCATGCACCTTATTGACAATGATCATTATCAGGATGATGCAGAAGCCAGCCGTGCTGATCGTGTAGAGGTAATTCCCCTTTCTTCCAATTCACATCTTGTGCCAGTACGAAAACTCCGTCACATAGTCCGGAAAGTAAAATGTTCGCATCCTCTCGCTTATTCGGATCCACACTTTTCTTTGAAGATACATCACCCTGAAGCTCGTCGCACAACCCGGCACAGTGGCTAACAAGTTACCTCCTCCGGTTTATCGGACACACCGGTTCGGAAACGCCGTGTAGAGGTCTCTTGTACTCCTAACAAATCTTATCCCAAAGCGGGTTACTCTCCATACCCTCTTAATCTGTCTGATTCCAATTATCAGGGCACTTCCAATTCATCCTCTGGCAACTCATCAACCACACAGATGCCTCCCCTCAAGACCGTCCCTGGGTAAGCATAGTAATTTTAGTTTAGCTTTCTTGCACCGGTTTATCATACTAACCTCTGTTTGTTACTTGTAGTGCCAAAGCCCAACTCAGTAAAAAGGCCAAGCTGACTGGTCCCACTGATGATAATCCGTCTTTTGAACCAGAGAGGACCTCAGAAGCTGCTGATCGAGATGCTGATATTGCCCTGGATGATCCTGTGCCACAAGGTCAGGACACTTATGTTAATCCTCTAGAAGTTAATCCGGCTAGTCCTCATGCTGATCCGCCAAGCCCAGCTACCGACCCACCAAGTCCAGCCGCCGATACACCTAGCCCAGCAAGAGCCTCTGCTAAACCGTTCAACCCAAAGAAAATTGTTGATGGCACGACCGATGATGTGGTGATTACCGGTTTTGGCCACACTGCTCCTGGCAATCCTGTCGCTTTATCAAAGCACAGTGCCAAAGAGGAATTTGCTGCTGTGGACAAAGGCAAGTGGAAGACTGACTTGTCAAGTTATGCTCATCTCAATGCTCAGGAACTGCACTCTGGATATCAAAACCGCCTGTATACAACTCGTGATTATGAGGCCGGTTTAGTCAACTTGATGAAGGAGCGCTATGAGGTAATTTATATTCAAACATTTTATAAATTTGTCTTTGTGCTTTATATCAACTCCATTGTAGCCCCCGAGGGCCGGTTTATCCCTTCAAGATAAACCAGGACTTTTGATTAAAAAGACTTCAACTGTGTAGCCCCCAAGGGCCGGTTTATCTCTTCAAGATGAACCGGGACTTTCTGTTACAAAGCTTATCCTTGTTGAATTCCTTTACCTCCGGTTTATCTGATCAATTAAGCATTAGCCCCCAAGTGCCAAGATTAATACTTGTATTGAGCCTTGGGACTTAAAACATCAATAAAAAGGAAGCAATCCACATTAGCCCCCAAGTGCCAAGTGTATAACTTGTTATGTGCTTGGGACTTTTGAGAAAATATTAACAACTTATTATCTGCCTGTTGCAGGCTGACTTGAGCAATAAGGATTCCCAAATCGCTAATCTTCAAGAAAATATCAAGTCCCAGCAAGCAGAAACCTCCAAGGCCAAAGATGAATTGAAGGGCGCTTTAACTGCCATGGAGCAATTAAAGGATGGCTTCAAAAGCGAACGGACAGACTGGGAAACTGAGAGGGCCTCTCTGTTAAAACGGGCTGAGGATGCTGAAGCGGCCCTTAAACCGGTGGCGGAAGAGCTTATTGGTTTAAAGCGGCAGATTAATGCTATGACTTATGCTATCTTCGGTAAGTACTTTTTGCAAGAGCCTTTCTGAAACATCTTTGAAACTGCCGGTTTAACAGCAAATTCTTAAAACGTTGCAGGTAGTCGTGTTGCTCTTCTGGGCTCGGATATGCGTAAGAAGTTGAAAGCGGCCAATACCTTGATAGAACAACTGTATACCGGTGCCCAACGAGTCATCTGCGCAGCCTCATACAATAAACCACCGCCATCCTTAATCAAGGTTATTGGCCAAATTATCTATGACTCCTGCCCAGATAGAAGAGGTAAAAAGATCTGCTGCAAGGGCTGGCGCTCTATCTGCACTGACCCGGGCCAAGGCTTGGATAGCTGATCTTGATCCGGAAGATATCGTAAAGGGCTATCCTAGCCAGCAAGAAGACGAATCAGAATTTGATAATGAAGCCCTTAAAGCCTTGACAAAGGAGATGCGCCCGCTTGCAAGAAGATTAGCCGAAGAAGTTGATTTGTCTGCCCACCGGTCCAACTATGATGCGGACAACAAACGGGTTGATGCATTGGTGAAAGAAGTGCAGAATCTTATCCCGCCAATCCGTAAGCACACTTATGCCCCTGACGTTAAACCGTCCAATCTTATAAGTGATGAAGTTGTCTTCCAAGCTTTAACCGGGATTGACTAGGCAACCATTAACTTCTAGCCACTCGGTGGGGAGGAGGAGGTTGAACTGGCGCAAGGTGATCCGCAAACTTCTCATCAAGCCAAAGAGGAATCATAATCCAGAAGCCGGTTTACCATTAGTGTACCGTCCTCTGTAGAAAAACAATTATCTTGTTGGGCGGTCCAAGCGCCTTGTAATAGGCTAGTTTAAAACACTTGGTCTGCTATGACATCGTGCATAGCTTGAAACATTTGGTCTGCTATGCCGTATAATCACTTTCCTGAGACTGCCACTTAGTCATAAGATGCCATGTTTGCTTATGATTTTTATATGTGTTATGCCATCCTGTTTTCTGCATGTCATAAACTGAAAACTTATCCTGGTGGTTTACCGCCGGACGGGTTACGATGCCCAATATGAAATCATAGTTTATAACCAAGGTTGTAAAGATGATGAAATATGAAAATACCTCATACCTGTGATTTAAATCACATCATTGGTTTACTAATCATTCTTGTAGTAAGGGTGATAACCCAAATCCTGAGTATTGATAACTCTCACCATGTTGTGCTGGTATATAATAAACCATGCCGGGTTATGATAAACACCAGATGATCATCCTAGCAACTTGTAGTCAATGCCAGACTGGGCTAAGAGCACCGATTTATAATTGATTTTGTGCTAACAACTGATAGTTGAAAGCGCGCCGGGTTGAGAAACACCAGGCTGATGGAATGACTTATAGTTAGGCCGGGTCAATGGATGCCTGTTTATCTTAAAACCTTATCAAAGGAGAGAGATCTTGCAAAAAACAAAATCAAATAAAAACTTGAAGTCGAGGCTTTTCAAGGGCTGCCAGGCCCAAATTCGAGGCTTTTCATGGGCTACCAGGCCGCTGAGTTAAATCATTTGACAAAGCCTTTTAAGATGGGCCTCCAATTAACCAGTCGTCATTTTAACTTTGACAAAGTTCAGGGTCTGTATAAGATTGACTTGTCAAACGTTCAGTGGGTCATACCAGGATTACCTGGACGGAGTGGCTTACTTGATGAAGGCAGGTTAACCCGGGGTTTTAGGTGAATACACCTGGCGTCCAAGCCTGGCTTGATAGCCTATTACAAGGGTCCTTTCAAACTCTTTGTTGCTGTGCACAAAGAGCCCCCAAGTAACATTGTGAGCTGTGCTCAATGGGTACCTATGTTTGAGTTATGCGTGGCAACAAGCTCTCTTTGTTCCCTTGGGTGTGAAGCTCCCAAGCTATGTTGTGGTTTTATAAGCCGGTTTACTGGAAAACTCTACTTTGTAAGCATGAGCCCCCAAGTAACCAACGAGACATATAAGACGAAAATGGCAGAGGCCCCGCTTTAGCAAGGATGCCGGTTTATTTATTGATCATAATATGTACATTGTCAAAAATATATACATAGTAGGAGCCTATGGCTCAAGTGTAGTAAGGCCGAAGATGAGCTATATTCCATGGTCGGCGAGTCTTTGTGCTCTCGAACATCGATGAGGTAGTATGACCCGTTGTTCAAATTCTTGCTGACCATAGAGGGTCCTTCCCAAGGTGCAGACAACTTATGCATGTCAGTCTGATCTTGGATAAGCCGGAGCACCAAGTAACCTTCTTGGAAAGTCATGGTTTTAACCCGGCGGCTGTGATAACGCCGCAGGTCTTGCTGATAAATCGCCGAACGAGCTATCGCAATATCCCGTTGCTCATCTAACAGGTCCAAGGCATACTGGTGTGCTCTTTCATTATCCGCTTCAACGTAAGCTGCCACTTGGGGTGAGTCATGACGTATATCACTTGGGAGAACTGCTTCTGCTCCATAGACCATGAAGAAGGGTGTGTAACCCGTAGATCTATTGGGGATGGTGTTAATACTCCATAGAACGGAAGGCAACTCCTCCACCCAACAACCCAGCATCCACTTCAAATGGACCATAAGCCGGGGCTTGATGCCCTTTAAGATTTCCTGATTATCTCTCTCCGCTTGACCATTAGATTGGGGGTGGGCTACTAATGACACATCAAGCTGGATGTGCTCACGTTGACAGAACTCTTCCATAGCTCCCTTGGAAAGATTCGTGCCATTATCTATTATAATGATGTGTGGAAAGCTATACCGGAAGATCACCCTTTTCATGAACTGAACCGCCGTGCCCACATCACACTTGCTCACTGGCTCTGCCTCCACCCACTTGGTGAATTTATCAGCCGCCACCAGGAGGTGGGTCTTCTTATCCTTGGATCTCTTAAAAGGCCCAACCATATCTAGCCCCCAAGTTGCGAATGGCCAGGTAATTGGAATCATCCTCAATTCCTGAGTCGGAACATGAGCTCGACGTGCAAACTTCTGACAGCCGTCACACCTTCGGACCAGATCTTCCGCATCAGCTGAGCTGTTAACCAGTAAAAACCGTGCCGGAAAGCCTTAGCCACCAAGGATTTTGAACTGACATGATGACCACAATCTCCTTCGTGGATTTCATGCAAGATCTCACAGCCTTCTTCAGAAGAAACACAACGCTGGAACGCCCCTGAGACACTGCAGTGGTGTAACTCGCCATTGACAATAGCCATGGACTTAGAAGGTCAGATTATCTATTTGGCTAACACTTCGTCCTCTGGTAACTCGCCTCGGTTCATGTACGCCAGGTATGGCAATGTCCAATCAGGGATGGCATGAAGAACCACCACCAGCTGAGCCTCTGGGTCAGGAATCGCCAGATCCTCCTCTGTTGGTACCTTGACCGATGGATTATGCAAAACATCTAGAAAAACATTAGGCGGCACCGGTTTACGCTGGGACCCAAGCCAGCTTAAAGCGTCTGCCGCTTCATTTTTGCACCGATCAATGTGCTCGTCTTGATAACCTTTGAAATGACCAGCAATAACGTCCACCTCTCGCCGATAAGCCGCCATGAGTGGATCTTTGGAGTCCCACATACTGGATACTTGCCGAGCCAATAAATCGGAGTCACCAAAGCAATGTACCCGGATTAAGTTCATCTCCTTAGCCATCCGCAGACCATGGAGCAAAGCCTCATACTCAGCTGCATTGTTAGTACAGGGAAACATTAAGCGGAGAACCTAACAAAATTTGTCACCTCGAGGGGAAGTAAGGACAACTCCAGCCCCCGAGCCCTCCAGTTGTCTGGATCCATCAAAGTGAATAGTCCAGTATGTGTTATCCGGTTTATCCTCCGGTGCCTGCAACTCTATCCAGTCGTTGATGAAGTCTACGAGCGCTTGGGACTTGATAGCAGTGCGAGGCATGTATCTCAACCCGTGAGGCCCAAGCTCAATAGCCCACTTAGCAACTCGGCCAGTAGCTTCCTTGTTTTGAATGATATCTCCCAATGGAGCAGAACCGCCCATAGTGATGGGATGGCCTTGAAAGTATTGCTTAAGCTTCCGGCTTGCCATAAACACTCCATATACCAGCTTCTGCCAATGGGGAAATCTCTGTTTGGATTCGATAAGCACTTCACTGATATAATAAACCGACCGTTGAACCGGATATTCCTTACCAACCTCCTTGCGCTCCACCACAATAGCCACATATAACAACAATGGTTCCTTATCAATGGGGGCACCAAGGACGGGCGGCTCGGCCAACTACTTCTTTAAATCCTCAAACGCTGCATCAGCAGCATCACTCAAAACAAACTTATCTGTTTCCTTCATCATCTGATAAAGCAGGCTCGCCTTCTCTCCCAACCGGCTGATAAACCAGCTCAGTGCTGCAATCCGACCTGCCAGTCTTTGAACGTCATTGATACACGCCGGTTTAGCCAGGGACGTGATAGCCTTGATCTTTTCCGGGTTAGCCTCAATGCCCCTATTGCACACTAGAAAACCCAAGAGCTTGCCAGCCGGTACACCAAAAACACACTTAGCCGGATTAAGCATCATTTTATAAATCCTCAGATTATCAAAAGTTTCCTGCAAATCAGTTATGAGTGTCTCTGCTTTTCTAGATTTCATCACGATATCATCCACTTAAGCATGAACATTACGCCCACACTACTAGGGAAAAGCCTAGCAGCAACGAGGGTTTTGGGCCTATCAGTAGCGCGGGCTGGGGCGCTACTGGTACGTCTCTACAGCTAAAGCTTAGCAGTAGCGTGCCTCAACCCACGCTACTGCTAAATCGACTTAGTAGTAGCGATTTCGCAGAGGGGCGCTACTGGTAATTAGTAGTAGCGTTTCTCCCTTCCCGCGCTACTACTATTATTTCGTATTTTATTTCTTTTTTATTTCATGTTGTATTCATACACCTTTACACAAGTTTTCATACAACAAGAATTTAGAGATTGTTTTTACATCATAATGAGTTATTACATCACGGGGTGAAAGAACCGTGGACTAGTTTCAAGTGGATGTCCATCCACTTGAAACTAATCCGCGGTTCTTTCACCCAATGATATAATAAATATCATCATCATCATCATATCATTAACAACTTATCATCATAATACACCTCCTCAAGATCATCGTTTTCATCAATGACATCACATAGCAAATTGGTCACTAGTCGTAATCACAAGTACTCCTCATCATCAATTCTAACACATTGAACCACATAATAAACATATTGTACCTCATAGGACCTACTACATTCTCTAAGGTAAAATAGCAAAAAACAAGATAGCCCCTGACTCTCCATTATGGAGAATGGAGATTATCCTGTCTCCAATTCTTGCCTTTTGCTTAATGTTACTTCCAATAACCTCCTTGCGAAAGTCCAAACATTTTTTCCATTCTTTGATGAGCATGTGATCACCAGTTTTAGAAATCCGATATGCATAGGTGAGCTCCCTAGATTGACCTGGTAGTATGTTCAGAACTCTAAGGAAACCATTCAGATACATCAGATGAGGCACACAATCCATCGGGATTTTCTGTTGAAAAACATAGTAATAACTTCGTAGTTAGCAATGATGTACTAGTTTAAGAAGTATGCAAAAGATGCACGGATGTTGTAATAGTAAAAAATCTTACCAGGGTATCTCCATAGAAGTTACCATGGTTAAACATGTGCACTAGTGGCACATATTCACCATAATTTGGAGGAGTTCGATAATAGGTATTGTAATCCTCAAGATAAGTACAATAAGCGATCAAATGGCTTTTCTCCTTATAAGTTAATTCGGAGCCATCAGCGTAGTGGGTTTTGTCTACCATTTTCCGCACATTATTTGAAGAATCAAAATAAGCTATCAATGGAAATAAGTTGTCAACTGTTTTGAAATAAACAATATAAATTAGTTAATTAACTATGTTTGAGAAACTCACATTGCGGTAGAATCGGAAGCGTATCAACAAGGACCCAAATGTCCATATTGTCTTGCTCAATGTCAGGATCACCAAGAATGGTGACAATCATACCCTCATAAAAACCATACTTTTTGCAAAGTGCTTCCCAATTTTGGCAACGAAAATGGGTTATGCTCTGAGCATTGCACAGATTTACTTCAAAATCCATATCATGATGGGTCCTTAGGTGTATTTTCTTTGTTTCAAAATTTTCATGGTCTTCAAAACCCATCATCTCCAAGACATAGCGTCTTGCATGGCATGGGATAAACTAGTCGAATTGTAAAAAATGAAAATTAGACGTTGAAATAGTTGAAGTCATGCTTAATTACGAAAAAACACTTGCTGTTGTTGCGTACCGTTTCAACATCGAATGTCTCCTCGAGCTTAATGCTGAAGCGCCGATCTTCGTCCAGCTCAACGAACCTGTCGCACATACCTCGATCGTCGTGGCACCAGCTGCACTCCCCTGGGAGACTGTCGTCATCCGAGTATGACATTTCCTATGTTCATAATTCAAAGATTAAACTTGTACATATTCTAGCACAAGTCAGGCCAGAATTCACGGAAAAATCTGGCATGACCTTTGCTAAAAAAGGACATATCGAGCGCCTAAAATTTGCCGGAACGGAAATTAATCAACACTCCGGCTAAACATAGGCCACTCGGAGGTGTAACCTGAACATGACCAGCCACTTGGACAACCACATATCCTATATGAGCAACACAATATATACATGGAGATTTGGCAGGTCTCACCTCGAGGTCGGAGGGGGTCGATGACGGGGACGACGGCGGGGATGATGGAGGGGCTCCTTGATTTCTGCAAAAGCAAAAACCCTATAAGTTATCACTAATACATCCCGAATAATTGCTTAAAGTAAAAAAATAACAACAAATATGACATGTTCAACTAGTTCTATTAATTTACTTACTAAACTAGTTCAACTAAAACTAAACTAGTTCAACTAGTTTAATAATTTCCTTACTAAAAATACATTAGTTCTATTAATTCAACTAGTTCAACTAGTTTATTAATTTACTTACTAAACTAGTTCAACTAAAACTAAACTAGTTCAACTAAGTCTAAACTAGTTCAACTAAAACTAAACTAGTTCAACTAAAACTAAACTAGTTGAACTACTAAAAATCATTATCTATGAACCCTAAATTAACATCTACTACTACTAAAAAACATCTAGTACTAACTAATTAAGCAGAGAGAAAGGGGCTGGAGAGGGGTGGGGGCTTACAGAGAGGGGATAGACGGTGGCGGGGAGGTGCTCGGCGACGGAGAGGTAGGGGCGGCGAGGGCGGGCTCGGGATCGGGAGGCGGCGGTGCTGGGCGGGCTCGAGCGGCGGCGGTGAGGTCGACGGCGGCGGCGGTGAGGTCGAGGGCGGCGACGGTGAGGTCAAGAGCAGTGGCAGGCGGCGGCGCTGAGGTTGAGGGTGGGCGGCGGCGGTGAGGGCAGGCTCGGGCGGCGGCGACAGAGGAGTAGGGGAAAGGGGGGAATGGAGGACTTAGCCAAATTTTGAGCCGGGGGTGGTTAATTCAGAAGTAGCAGTAGCGCGTTCTAGAAAGAGCACTACTGCTACGTTAGCTACAGCGCGTTCTTGTATAGACGCTACTACTACTCCTTTCTCTTTTTTCCCTTTTTCACTTATTTTTCTTCACATTTTATTTTTTTTCTTGCGTCACGTGCTTTGGGCAAGGCTGGTTCAACAGACGCTCCAGATTCATCCCTGATCCTCCGCCCCGCGGGGGCGGTTTACCCTTACGGCGCTGATTATTGCCCTGAACATTGGTGTTGGCCACAAAATGAGAATTGTTCTCTGCCTTGCGCTTACCGTTATTCCCATGGCCAGTCTGGTTATGTTGTCCTTTTGCGCCATCATTCTTCTTTCCCTTCTCCGGCTTCTCTTCGTTAGACTCGGGATCCTTAGTATTATTAGAATCAGCATACTTAACCAGAGCTGCCATGAGCGTTCCCATATCATTGCAATGATGCTTGAGCCGTCCAATTTCATCTTCAATGACTTAAACCGAAAATTGCCCTCCAACGTTATAATCGCCGAATCAGCATTGATGCGGTCCCATGAATGCAGGATTTCCGAAACCCGGCGCACCCAATGAGTTGTTGATTCGTTCTCTCCTTGGACACAAGAAGCCAGATCCATAATGGACATGGGTTGTTTGCACATATCCTTGAAATTCGCTATAAACCGGGCCTTCAACTTGTCCCATGAACTGATCGAGTTAACGGGCAGACTCTTTAGCTAGGTGCGAGCCGTTCCGTCTAACATCATGGTGAAGTATTTTGCACATGCCGCTTCATCCACATCCAGCATCTCCATTGCCATCTCATAACTTTCAACCCACGCCTCGTGTGGTGGATCGGCGGTATAATTAGGCACTTTACGCGGACCCTAGAAATCCTTGGGTAGCCGCACATTACGCAGAGCCAGGGTGAGGCACGACACTCCCCAAGAGCTAAAAGCCAATCCACGTTCAACTGATGCCGCTGGTTGAACCGGAGCGGGTTGATGATTCGGGTACTGCGCGGCCAACTGCGCCGCTAACTCTGCCTCTCGTCGTGCTCTGCCATTGTTTACCACATCGCGAGCATTCATACCACCACGCGCCGGATTAGGCCCTCTAGGGGCGTCACGGTGCCGCGCACTGCTTGACATAGCCGGTTCGTCAATGTGCCTGTTGTAACTCTTGCTCGGACGGGGGGTTGAATGTATCATGTCCCCGACTATATGAATAAGCCTGTTGTTGCACCAAGGCAGTTTGAAGAAGATCCCTGGCCCGTCGCGTTTCAACCGCCGCCAGTGATTCGCCCTCCATCGGAATAGCTGCCAAACGAGACGCCGCAGCAATCATGTTATCCAAAGGGCTAGAGAAGTGACCTGGCGGCGTTGGTACGTATTGCGGCGGGTTATCCGTCCGTCGAGGCGGGTCCATCACCCATGGCTGACACGGAGCTCCGGTCCCTGGTGCCTCGGTCCGGTTCACTTGGATCACTTGGCCCGGCCCCCAGCGTATTGAAGAGATTCATTCCTTCGTAAACCGGCGGCAGACGAGATCAGTGCCTCCTCCTCAGCACTTCGTTTGACGTGTTCTAATCCAACATAAGTTGGTAATTCTGCGCCTGGATTTGCTGTGATTGGGCGTCTAAAGCGGCCCATTCTTCAGTCATCCTGGCTTCCTCAGCCACCAAGTCATCCTTGGCCTGAGTTATCTGATCCCTCAGCTTTGTTACCTCCGTGTTATGCTGATCCTGAGTCTCCGGGGTAACCATCGCAATCAACAATGTCGTCCAAGCATCCAACAAACCGGAAATAACTTGGGCCAGCCGGCGTGTAGGGCCTCCTGCCCTGGATCCTGATCCGGAAATCATTGCTGCTGCAGATGAAGATTGCAACGTGGGTTGTGTACCGGCCATTAAGATTACAACCCGGTTCGACGGTTCAAAGGGGTCTGGAATATTGTCGCCATTAGAACAACCCCCAATCCGGCCGTATTGCAGTTGGTACAATGACTCGGTTTCGCCAGTGGATGATTCTCCATCTGAGTAGATGGCCATCTCACCGTCGGACACCGGTTCAGATCCTACACCATGGATGAATCCTACGAATGCATGCTTCACGGCAGATTGAACCCGGGCAGGACTTGCACACTGAGCCGTCTCGACGAGGTTGGTAGAGATGTCCGGCTTAGGGCCCGGTTCACCGATCTTGCCGATGAAAACATGAATTCCGCCAAAGGGGACCCGGTACCCGTACTCAATTGAGCCGGCCTCGGGGCCCCATTCTGCGTCGTCGATGTAGAGCTTGCCGCGACGACTCTTGGTCATCCGGCCAACCGCGTATCCCTTGAGTCCTTCAAAGTTGCCCTTTAAGAACTCAAAACCATCGTGTGATAGCCCCACGGTAGGCGCCAATTGTCGTGGAATTAACACGTCATATGTCCTAGCAAGAGGACTTAGTCGTGGAGCCATCGCAATGAGATTAGAAAAAAGGGGTTAAACCATACAAAGGACACGGAATGTTTATACTGGTTCGGCCCCTTGTGTTGAAGGTAAAAGCCTACGATCCAGTTGTGGTGGAATTAATGGGTTGTCGATGAGCAGGTAGGGAATCTGCTTTACCTATCTCTCGAGTTGTTGTTTCTTGCCTTGAACCGCCGCCGGGTCATCCCTTTATATACACAGGTTGACGCCCGACGGTTTATAGAACACCGAGGCCGGCTCATACACGTGTCCGGCACGGTTTCTACCTTTCCTAACTTACAATACAAGTTTACACATCTGATACCAGTTTACATTTATGGGCTCTAAACCGCCTTTGGGCCCTGGGCCTCTAAGCTTCAATGGTAGAGCACCATATTCCTTGTCTTCATGGGCTTCAATACGGATGAGCGTAAACCGGCCCCTTCTGGGCGGTTTACCTTTAGTAGTTATATCCCCAACACCTCCGGTTTATATAGACACTGGAGGGGGCTAGGGTTACACAGATTCGGTTACAGAGAAGGAAATCTACATATCCGAGTTGCCAAGCTTCCCTTCCACGCAAAGGAGAGTCCCACCCGGACACGGGACGAAGTCTTCAATATTGTATCTTCATAGTCCAACAGTCCGGCACAAGTATACAGTCCGGCTATCCGAGGACCCCCTAATCCAGGACTCCCTCAGTAGCCCCTGAACC
This sequence comes from Triticum dicoccoides, assembly GCF_002162155.2. Taxonomy (NCBI): domain Eukaryota; kingdom Viridiplantae; phylum Streptophyta; class Magnoliopsida; order Poales; family Poaceae; genus Triticum; species Triticum dicoccoides. The sequence continues at coordinate 129,092,794 of NC_041389.1, forward strand.
AGGCTTCAATGACGATGAGTCCGGCACGCAGATTGTCTTCGGCATTGCAAGGCGGGTTCTTCTCCAAATCCCAGAGTACCTGTTGAACCGAGTAGTGTCCGGCTTCCCATTAATGTTGCACTCCTCGGCTTCTATACCTTAATAATGGCAGTCTCCACGTGTTGAGCGAATGCGAGAAGTCAGGGCATTTTTACATTTGCCACCCTGACCATGTAAGTAAATCTTCTATTAAATAGACGGGGATCCTCATATCCAAATCACACCATCTTCCCCAAGCGAGAATTCATCAGAGCGCGCCTGAAAAAAACCATCCCATCATGGCCGGCCATCGCAGCTCTCCTCTTGCTCCCATAGCGCTAAGCCAGGTGATTCGGTGAAGTGCACCGTATCCCACGGCCAATTGGTAGAGTTGCAGACCGAGGGGTTTCTCCTGCCTGCATATCTTGTCCCCGTTCGAGCCGGGTTAGCCACTTATGATGGCGGGGAGCAAGCAGAGAGTTTCCCCAACCCATCCAGGGGGAGCGAGTATGCCTTGCCCCTTACACTACAAAAAACACACTTCTGTGATGATACGTGTTTGTCACAGTAGGTTGCATTTTTTGTCATGCATGTACATCCATGACAAATTTATGACAGAATCAAGATAGTCATACTTGTGCTGTCGTAGAAGTGTTCCGTGACATTACCAAAATTATCATCACGGAAGTGTCCACTTCCATGACGATAAATCGCGCGTCACAGAAGTGCTTTCATCAAGTGTGACCGACACGTGGCATCCACCATAACGGAACACCGTTAAGCTATCAGGTCGGGTTTTGGATCCGATAACCCATTAACAGCCCCAACCAATGGGGATTTTCCACGTGTAAAATCATCATTGGCTGGAGGAAACACGTGTCGGCTCATCGTTGGGACAGATGTCATCCACTCATTGGACAGAAGGCGCCTATGATACGTCGACACGTGGCACGGCCCAACAGAGGCCCATTGATGTGAAAAGGCCGGCCCATTTGACATGGTCAAAAGGTGGCGGGTCGGCCCATGGAAACCCTGTTAACGGCCTGTTCGCATATAGCCCATTTACAGCCCGCTAACCCAAGGCCCGTTACGCTCTATTCAAATTAGGCCCAGTAGCGTCATCTGGGCCATCCAATATGATTCCATCCCATTTTCACTTATGGCCCGTGTATGGCCCATGATGTCTTTTGGCCCATATGAGGCCCTATGTAACTCTTGGCCTATTAACGGCCCGTGGTGAAACTGGCCCGTAATGAACAGTGTATCACTTTACACCCATTAATGGCCCGTGGTGAAACTGGCCCGTATAGAACAGTGTATCACTTTATACCCATTAACGACCCGTTATTCCATTGGGCCGTTTCCAGCCCATGTTATCTTTCGGCCTTCTCAGAGCCAATTTATTCTTGGGCTCATTTCTAGCATTCGTTTACTTACGGCCCGTTACTATCATTTTCTGCTTGTGGGCCAAATTCAGCCCGTGGTTACAGTCGGCCCGTTTGTGGTCCGTTAGTACGTTGGGCCGTTTTCATAGCATCATCAAATATGGCCTATTAACGATGGCCCGTTATGGTCGGCCCATGAACGGACGATTCCAACTCTAGCCCGTTTACGGCCAGAATGCGGTCTATTCGACCCATGTTTGGCCAATCGATCATACGGCCCGTATAAGGCCCATTGATGATACGGCCCGTAGAAGGCCCATTGTTTCTACGGCCCATAGAAGGCCCATTGTTTCTACGGCCCGTAGAAGGCCCACTATTTATACGGCCCGTAGAAGGCCCACTGTTTATACGGCCCATAGAAGGCCCACTGTTTATATGGCCCGTAGGTCCAGTGTCACTATAGTAAATATTAGCCCATGGTTATTGTGGCCTAGTTTTAAAAAATAGGTTATTGCAGCCACTAGCAAACCGCAGAAAAAGAACTGCACTGACTACAAGCAAACAAATAAATAAGACAACAAGGAAATAAATAAACAAGCAACTTACACTAGGCTATCACGGCTATTACACATATTACATCCACTAGGCATCAAAGTTCGCCACCAGTGCAAATATAGGGAACACAGCAGCATATAAACGCCGCAGCAAAACAAGTCCAGAACTGAAACCACTTCAGAAAAGCTCAAGAAACAATATCCTGGGTACCTAATGCTGGCAAGATGCTTATCAAGATTATTAATGTTCTCCTGTTTAGCGCTTAAGTCCTCCAGCGCTTGCTGTTGCACCAGAAAGTATGCATCTGAATTCTGCAGGGACTTCCTCAGTCCTTTGGCTTCCTGTCGCATAACATCTGATCGATATCTTTCAACTTGAAGTTGAGACTCAAGAAGCCGAACTGATTCAGGCAACGAGTTCGAAGAGCTAGTGCCAGCAGTGGTAGCCAGTAAGTCGAACACTACATCAAGACAGGACTTTGGGGTTGTCTTAGTGTCTTCAATATAGTTTTTATCAGCTTTCTTGGAGACCAACAGGGATGTCTCACTATCTTGAACCTTATCTGCATTACTTCCTTTACCATTGCATAATAGGGTACTCTTCTCCAATATTTTATCCGCATTCTAAAAGAGAAACAAACAAACACATCTCAGGTTTACAATGTAGTATATGAAACTCATTTTGCTAAACCAGTTCAGTAGTAAGGTGGACAGGATAACAGCATGAAACAAACATATATCTATGTAGTATGGTCACTGTATGGTCTATATCATTCTAGTTTATGTTGCCAAATCAAGATAGGTACAGTTCGAATCATATCTATTTAAGACAAAGCAGCATAGACAGAATATAAGTGTGGGAAACTACACAGCAATAACAACACTTGTAATGTGCATGGCATGAGAACATAACCGTTTATTCAATTGAAACTGAAATCAACATAGAGCAAGTTACAGCAACAAACAGCCAAACACGTTGAAGAAACAGGTTTAAAACATACCTATTGCACCATTGGAGTTTCAATTGCATCCTTCAAATTTGAAATTGGTTGGTATCAGTAAATACAGTGATGCAAGAGTAAAGTAGTATGAACCATAGCTACGGAACCTGACCTGAGAACAATTCTTCTTCTGCTTTAAGTGTTGACTTCGGGTTCGGGGTGGTGGTCCTCGTGATTTGGGCACTGCAGTTGCCTTACTAACTGCTCGTGTTTGGGTGCTCTGTGGTGGAGACGGTGCTGTGTCAACGGGAACTGGGTGTCTATTTGCTGGGGTTGGGGTTAGAAGGGGTGTAGCTGGTTCTCTGTCCAACTGGGTAGGGGTACAATCTGCATGAGTGCGGGTTATGTGTGGTGGGGCTGGTTCTTGGGCAAGTACAACCATGGTTCTATCTGCATCGACAGGTAGCACGATCTTTTTTGAAGACCGTGTTTTTACTCCCACAGATACTGCCATCACTCCCTCCAATTGAAATGGCTGATAAACAAGAAAAGTAATTGAATGTACAGACATTGTAAGATAGACAGGTGCAATGGATAGTAGGGAATAAAACAGGGCATGAAATAATTCACATTTATGTTGTCTAAGCAAACAGAATAGCAGGACATAATTTCACATATATGATGGCTAATTAAATAGGATAGCATGACATAATTTCACATGTATGATAGCTAACTAAACAGGATAGAATGACATACTTCAAAATATGATGACTATGTAAATAGGATGACATGATATAACTATACGATGTGTCTATTAAAGTGGTTGGCATGTCATAAATCACAAACATGTCGTCGATGGAAACATGATGGCATGATATAATTCACGGATAGAATGACATAATTTAAAATATGATGACTATGTAAACAGGATGAGATGATATAACTATATTATGTCTTTAGAAAATGGGTTGGCATGCCATAATTCAGATACATGTTGTCTATGTAAACATCATGGCATGACATAATTCAAATATATGATTTATATACTATGGAAGTGAGCAGAGGGCAATCGCATATATGATGTGTCAACTAAGGAGATGGCATTCAATATTGTGTATATGATGTAAAAACTAAGCATTTCAATACAAGATATGCATTATATGAGTAATATAACCCTGCCAAGTTTGAGCATACACCTCAGGGGGATAATAGGACTGGTCATCTGCCTCTGAATCCTCCTTTGAAGAGCTATCTGTAACCAGCAAGATATTTGCTTCAGCAGGTAGCATTGTCTGCTCTGAAGACCTTGTTTTCACTCCAGATTTCTCCATCACCAATTCAAATGGCTGATGCACAGGAAGAGCAGTTGAATATATAAACATTGTCAACGAAAGCAATGAGAAATACAAAAAAAGGACGGCATGATATAATTCACATATATGACGCTTGCCTAAACAACATGGCATTGCATAATTCATACATAATGCCTTGCAACAAGATAACATTGCATAATTCACATATATAATGTCTTGCAACAAGATGGCATTGCATAATTCACATATATGGTAATTAGACACTAAACAGGTGGGATTCACACAAAGCATGTCTAAACTAAGCAAATAACATAGCAATGCAAGATACCATACACACGATATGAGCAACATAACCCTGCCAAGTTAGGGCATGCACCTCGGGGGGGAAATATGACTGGTCATCTATCTCTAAATCCTCCTCTGAGGAGCTATCGGTAACCAGCAAGACATGCGCTTTGTCAGATAGCATTGTCTGCTCTGAAGACCTTGTTTCCACTCCAGATTTTTCCATGACCATGCCGAATGGCTGATGCACAGGAAGAGTAATTGAATGTACTAAAATTGTTGACAAATTTAACATGTAATAAAAAAATGATGGCATGATATAATTCACATATAAGATGACTGGCTAACCAGGGTGGCATTGCAAAATTCACATATATGATGCCTGGCTAGACAAGATGGCATTGCATGATTCACATATACAATAAAGAAACTAAACAGATGGCATTGACACAAAGCATGTCTAAACTAAGCAGATGACATCTTTAATGTATACAATAAGCAATGCAAGGCACCATATGCATGATATTACCAACATCAGCATGCCAAGTTAGAGCGAAGACCTCATGGGGTAAATAGGAGTGGTCTTCTCCTTCTCAATCCCCCTCAGAACAGTTATCTTTCTCTTGATTACGATCCGGAATGGGTGGAGGGGGGCTGCCTTTGCGCCCACCATGGAACGACATCTGGATGAAATTTTATTGCCACGCAAGGCTCGTCTCTTTTGCTCTACATGATCAGTTCCATTGTGTACAATATCTGGCATGCATAGGAATAAAACATAGTGAGATTATGTAAGGAGTGCATGCACAAATCCAGAGTGATGGTAGCAAACTGTGGATAGACCCAAAACCAATGATAGCAGGCAGATAATAGCTTTAGTTAAAAAATACAGATAATGGCTCCTTTAATGTTTGTTTGCACCCAACATGAAACTCATAGTAGACACCGGAGATTATCCAGATAGTAGACAGATAGCACTGATTGCTGCCCCAATATGTACCCCACAACCATTTAAAAACTCAAGTTTCAACTTTAGTTTGGACCTGACTCGGAGTCTAATAGGTGAACACGACGATAATGTAGCATGTCATCATATTAAGCGACGCATAACGTAAGCAGGCACGAAAGAGTGTGACCTCTCTTGCGGACCCGTGTAGTCCTCAAGGTCATCTGCTTAGTTGATGATGGTAATGCAGTTGTCCTGGATGCCGGCGGCGGGGAAGAAGATCTGAGGCGGCGAAAGACAGTCTGGAGAGCGGATCCCTACTGCGGTGAACCCTTCCATTGTTGGAGCAGCTGAGCTGGGGTGGAACACAGTGCCGCAGGAGTAGGACAAACCACACAAGGTTTTCTTTGACACATATCTGTAACAGAAGTAATTGAGTAAGGGCATGTTTGAATTTGAGGATTCTAACAATGCAGGGATAGGAAATAGACAGGAATAGGATAGGAATGCACGTGCAAAACAGAGAATTTAAATACACATGATTTTTGCCAATCTGGGTGTTTGATTCTCAACAATTGGAAGATCACAGGATGTAAAAAAGCATGGTGAGATTAAGTCAAACCACCATAAAATGTTCGGTTATAATGCTATTATGCTACTATCTCTTAGTATTGTGCTTGATGAATAGGAATATGAAAAGGAGGAGAAGTGGAAATTAGAATTCCTACGGTTTTTCTTTCAAGGAGACACTAAAGGAACAAATCCTACAGTTTTCCTTTGCTCCATTCCTTTGCACCAAATTCATGAAAAGTAGTACCATAGGAAACTTTCCAATTTCTATGTTTTTCATTCACTTTTCCTTTCAAGCACTAGCGATTCTAGTAGGCAGGCTTGAGCAAGGAAAATCCTACACTAAAAAATGTTTTTGTGCTACTTCTATTACTTTGGACCCAGGCCACTGCCATACTAGCTCAACTCCCAGGCCCATCGACAAATGCACAGCTCAAACGCGCAGAGATAAATAATGATGGCATTCAAGAGAGTCCATCACGGATAGCTAAGTTGCCTGGTACCTCACTGCTTGTCATATAGTAGGATAAAATAATCGTATTTCCCGTTACTACGAGTGCTCAATGGACAATATATATAACATGTAGTGTAGAAAAGAGATGCAACAAGTGTACAACCTCTTTGGCGAAGCCATGTCGATCTCAGCGTGATTGGGTTGGCCGGTGAGGATGCTCTGGCTGACTTTGCTGTCGGAGGAGGGGAAGAAGATCTTAGGCATCTGGAGATGGAGCCCGAGGTACTGCTCCGCTGTGATGGAGGGTTTCGTCGTTGGAGCAGCTCCGGTGAGTTGGACGACGCCGAGGCTGAAGCAGGACAAGAGAGACAACAAACAATGTTAACCTGAGTGGAATTCTAATAGCATCTCCAATACATGACGTAAAAATACATAACCACAAAGTGCTAGATGTAAAATACATCAGCCGCTCATCTCTGAACTTAACTGTCGAAACTGAACTTACCTGTCGAAACTGAACTTCACTGTCGAAACTGAACTTAACTGTCGAAACTGAATTTTGCTGTCGAAACTGAACGCACTAGCAAGGTGAGGCTACATGTCGGTCGACTGAGTTTTTGATCTCTAGTCAGTCGATTTTGCAGCCGTTGGATACGAAATTAAGGGCCTGCAGTTCATCTTCAACCTCCACCCGCCTGAGCCGCCAGCCACCACCGGCCAAACAGCAGCCCCCCGCCGCCCGCGGCCGGCGGTGCGCCGCCCCGCCCGCCCCAAAAACACTCCCCACTGCCGG
>NC_041389.1:129100623-129123285 GCF_002162155.2 Triticum dicoccoides
TCTCCGGCGATCCCCACGCCACCGCCCCACCACCACGGGCAACCACCGCCCCCATCCTGAACCCTAAGATAGATAGTGGGGTACCTCTTCGATGAGCCCCCCTCCCCGCTGCGGCTGGTAGCTAAATCGGAGCAGCATCGCAAGCAAGAGCAAGAGCGAGAGCAGCAGCGCGAGCAAGAGCAAGAGCGAGAGCAGCAGCGCGAGCAAGAGCAAGAGCAAGAGCAGACCAGGAAGGGGACTAAGAGCAAGAGCAGAGCAGCAGCGCGAGCGAGAGCTAAAGCAGCAGCAGCTCCTACTGATGTGTACGTCGCTGCCAAGGGAGCGACGCCATGGAGGAAGTGGACGGCGACACCGTCGTGGATGGAGCCGCGCCGTGTCGGCTCGGGCCCGAGCGCCAGCAGCACCGTGAGATCGAATCAAGAAGAAAATGTGGCGATTAGTGTACAACCTCTTTGGTGGCGCCCATTAGGCCGCAGCTTCATCCGAGGAAACGGTGATGATGATGCTCTTCCAGTGGTACAGGTGAAGACGGCGGTGTGGGAATGGAGATGGCGCGAAAGACGAGGGGAACGTCGGGGCAGCTCCTTGGAGGTGGAGGACGGGGTGGCTGAACCGTCGGGACGATGAGATCGACGACGGATCCTCATCCGGTATGGTGGATGAGGGACGTCGAGGTGTTGTTGTGGACGACGTCGTCGGGGAAGAGGCTTCGGCTGGGTGGCGGACGGAGCAGGGTGTGGGGTTTCGTTGCGGGTTTTCGCGGCCTCGGTGTACGAATGGGTGGGCGGATGGGATGGCAGTGGGGAACCATGGCTTAGAGACGCGCTTGTCCGAAATGTGGGGTAAGTTACAAAAGTACCCCCCACACCGATTTGAGGCGGTTCTTTTGGTTCAGGGTTACCACGGGCATTTCGCGTGTCGGGATTTCACAGGAGGTGGGAGTTTTCGTGCATGTTATAATTTCGGAATAGCAAGGCGCGGATTGAGATGGAGGGAGTTGTCGGAGCACAACGAGACAAAGATATATCTTAAATATTTCTGGCTAACAAGGCGCGGGTTGAAGAGGCGGGAGTTTCGCAGCACGATAGACAGAGACGCTAGCTTCAATTTTCAGCATGACAAGGCACGGCTTCAAATTTTGGAAGAACAAGCTTAGCGTGTACCCCAAAAAAGACAATTTGCACCTCAACACGCACAACACACACACACAAACACCATTCAGACTAGAGTAAGTTACACATGCATTGCACGCATGAGATTTTGCAACCAAATTATGAATAAATATCACATTATAGCATGCAAGCTTTGAGCATATATGCATGATGTAGATGTTTGTTTAATTCTTATAGTTCATTTCATTCAAAATCATCTAGTTTTTATAAGAAAGCTAATCTATTTTAATATTCATGGAATTGTGTGCTGAAAGACATAAAGTAAAAACAAATAATGGCAAATCATGTAGAAAAACATTTGGGCAATTTCTGATATGGAAGATTCTAGAACAAATAAGAAGTGCTTGTGTTTTGATGTTTGTGCATTATGCTTAAGTTCAACCATGGAGTCTTCTAGATTATACATGTGGCGAAATCAGGTGGAATCTAGATGATATCCAACGGCCAATAGTTCTCAAATTTGCCATCTTTGGACCATGGGATTCGCCTCATCCAACGACCATCTTTCAAAGTTAAAGTTACCCACACACAATATAAAAATATATATAACATAATATATATAGGGGTATAGATATAGATATGTGATGCGAAAGCCGCCCATCATCTCCAATTAGAATAGTGTGTCCATGCACGGATGCGACGTGGCCAAATGATGTATGCCATCGGTATCTCAAATTCAAATCAGTCTGACTTTGTTCAATGTGTATACATTACAACATGCTCGTTTCCAAACCACACCGCGCAGATCTCCGTTATATTCATGCATGCATGGGTTTCAAACATATGGATCTCTTACTCAAATATTTGAATTCAACTTTACATTGATTATGACCTCACCTATTCTTTTACACCCACACAGTAGTCTTCTCTTTATAATTGTACCACTAACTTTCTCTCGTGCATGCATGAACACACACTACCAGTCGGCATTATCCATCGCACGCATGCAATCTTTTTCTTCAGGTCGGTCTCCCATGAAGGCACACACCCACACACACCCCCCTCTCCATCATATCGGGCATTCTTCACGCGTGCATGTGCAATGATCGATGTTCCTCTATATATGTGTGTATATAGCTAGGTCTTTCATAGTTGTCCACACAAACCGATCAATCGATATATCTAGTGAGGTCTCACCCTCTTTCCCGCGTCCACATCGATCAATCTATACCTCTCTATATAGGATTAACATATATAGCTAATACACCCACATTAATTATATATCCAACGTCCCCCTCTCATCATCCATGCCTTCCACTTCATCTCTCAGACGCGTGCACAATGGCGAAGACAGGGGCAGTAAGGGCCCTGCCCTCCCCCTAACATCACTATATATCGAGGCTAATATGAATGTGATCATTAGACAATTGCTGCTAAAAAAGGTTTAATTTACTGAATTGACCCTCCTCGTAAAGGATTAGCAATGCTTGGCCCCCTAGCTCATTTATTTTTCATGGCTCCGCCACTGTGTGCAACAGCGCATGTGTTCGCCCCCTCTCTCTAAATATCGATCTCGCACTTGTGCATTCCTTCATAATATCCCTCCACTCGGCCCCTCGCACCATCTTCTATCCCCCCACCGGATTTTGCCACATGTACAATCTAGCAGACTCCATGGTTGAACTTAAGCATAATGCACAAACCTCAAAACAACAGTGGTTCTCTTTTGTTCTAGAATCTTCCGTATCATAACTGCCCAAAAAAAAATTCTAGTTGAATTTCCGTTATTTGTTTTTACTTTATGCTTTACAACACACAATTCCATGAATCATAAAATATATTAAGGGCTTCTTTGATTCAAAGTATTCTCAAAGGAATTTTGGAGGATTCTAATCATTAGGAATTTTTCCTATCTTGGTTGTTTGATTTTTAGGATTGTAAACCATAGGAATTTTTCCATATGATTCATTTGCACTAGATTTCATAGGAAACATCCCATCCACTCAAACCTCTTTGAAAGAATTCTGCATTGTTTCCATGCACAATCAAACACTCGTACAATCCTGCAGGATTCAAGACGACATTCCACTATAATCCCATGTTTTTCCTATTCCCGCGTTCTTAGCTTTTTTATAAAAACTAAGAGGGTGCTTGGATCCAAGGGACTTATTTTAGTCTGACTAAAAATAGTCTCTTTAAGAGACTAAAGTTCCAAGCACCCCTAACTAAAGAGGGGCTAAAACTAGTCTTAAGACTAAAAAAATTAGTCAGGGGTACCCCTACTAAAATGTGGATTAGTCCTCTCTCTCCTCATTTAACTCCTCTCCTTTAACACGGGCGAGTTCTGGATTGGAGGGTTTGGAGGATATTAAATGCTCATTAACTTGATTTTAGTCTCCTTAGTATTTGGATCCAAGCATGGATGAGGCTAGCATGTTTTAGTCTCACTACTTTTAGTCATGGGACTAAAACGTATCCAAGCACCCTCTAATTGATTTTGAATGAGAAATATAAGAATTAAACGAAGGGCTACATCAGGCATATATGACTCAGATCTTACATGCTATAGTGTGGTATTTATTCATAATTTGGTTGCAAAATCTGATGCGTGCAATGCACGTGTACCTTACTAGTACTTCGAGTATGTGCAAAACACGTAAATTAGAATACCAATGGCACGCTACACAGTGTCTCTCTTACAGTTCATGAAGCCATGTGGCACATGTGGAGGCGTTGTCGCGACCTCCTTGCATGGATTGATCACAGTGACGTGAGGGCGGATGCAATTTTGTACCAAGATCCAGCCCATGTGATAATTTGACGCGTGTAAAGTTGTTCACTTCATTGATGGTCAATTAATACAGCGCATGCAAATTGAGTGGACGTGAGGGCGGAAGAAAGACATTATTACTCCACTGCGCGCATGCGAGTAGTTAAATCGTGGGTTTCTAGTAGTACTTCCATTGGTCTCCTTCGTTTTTTGTGCCAATTTTTGACAATAACATAATATTTACGCATTTGAGCAGTGTAGTACTTGAAATTTATGTTCCGCTAAACTCATTGGGAGCTGTTTTGGGCCTCGAAACCAAAACCATCAATTAATCTTTACCTTGTTCCCATCACATTCGAAAGCCTGCTCACACCTACTAGTACGTACCAAACTTGAACGTGTTCCCACTATGCAGGTATTAGTACTAGTGCTAGTACTTAGGTTATAAAAAGGGGAACTACCTAACCGAAAATTACTCTACCTTTCCTCCGCATAAGTGCTTCTTCTTCGTCCGTCGTTGCCATGGCCGGTGAGCAGAGATCTAGGTCGAAAACTACTCGTAACAAGGGAGCGGCAACCAAGATTGCGGAAAAAAAAGAGGGCTCGCCGCCACGCAGAGACCTTGAAAGATCTCTCATGGGCAGCCGATGGCTCCCAGGAGTGCCCTAGCCGTGGAGGCGAACATGCCGAGCCGGCAGAGCTGGAGTCGTTATCCCTCGACGACATGCCCGATCAGCTCAATAAGCACCTCAATAAGTAGAAGGAGTTCATCCAAGGCTTGATGGAGTTGCTGAGGAGAGCCTCGACGACATGCTCGCTGAGCTCAATCAGCAGGGGGAGTTGACCGGCGGCTTGGTGATGCTGCTGAAGAAGAGCATTGCCTCGGAGAAGAAGGCGACCGGTGAAATCGTGCGACTTCAGGAGGACAAGGCGAAGCTCTGCCACAAGATCGACCTGTTAATGGAGAAGAACGCCGGCTAGAAGAAGCTGCATGAGAATAGTAGTTCATCGATGAAGATGCTGCAGACCTTCGTCATGGAACAGAAGGAGGAGTTGGCGAAGCTCCGCATCAAGCACCCGGCTGCTGTCAAGGTACATAATGCGGCCGTGGAACAGATGATGAAGGCTCGCGTCGAGAAATCCCGCGTCATGGACAGAATGAAGAAGATGGTGGAGGAGACACGCAAGGATATGGAGGTCGTGGAGGCGATGAAGAAGCAGTTACGACTCCGCGGCGAATTAGATCATTTGGGGTGATAATCTTCCTTCTTCTTTTGCTACTGTGTTTCATCTTTTGCTTCGGGTGTTTCACCGCACGTGTCACGTTCTCTACGAGGCATTAATAGAACAATGTGTTTTTGAGGGAATGAATAGAATGATGCTAACAATGAGAAGACTAGCAAATTAGATCATTTTTTATCGCCATATGGCACTGGGCTGCCGTGTTTCGTGCTCCTCCGTCGCAGTACTACTCCAGTGGAAAACTTGAGTATACCGCACGGTTCTTTGCTCCTCCTCATCAGGTCGTCGGTGCATTTATACGAGCAGTCAAATCACAAGGCCCCACCTTCCAGCAGTAATGCGCTGTCAAATCACAAAGGCCCTCGCCTCTCGGGAAACCGACCAAGCTAGACTGCCCCGCCCTCTAGCCTTTTAAAAAATGTATACTTTTGTACAGCAGTAGTATCGATGGATTGCGCCATGGAGCAAAACTTGAAATTAAAAAAAGGTGGTACATATAGAGAGCGCTCGTCGCCTAATTATGCATATAGTACTATTAAAAAGGCTAGTCACAATAATGGTGTCCAGCACAACCCACCCCTCAAATAAAACTAAGCACCCTGGAATTCTTTGACAAAACTAAGCACCCTGAAATTCTTTGACAACTAAACTGCTGGCTATATGATGTTGGCCATATATATTGTACGTATATAATGTGAAGAAACGAGTGGTAGTACTATACCAACTAAAAGATGAAATGTAAGAAATACTAGTATGTACGTACTGAAGAGTTAAAGTAACAAGAAGAAACATAACATAGTTCTGCTGGGGGCTCAGCACAACACACCCCTCAAATTAAACTAAGCACACCTAAAATTAAACTTTGCAACTAATCCGGTAGACACTGCATTAGAAGTTTAGAACCACCATGAGCAACGACACTGCCACCTTACTCGGAGTCCTCGTCCATGCCCTCGACTTCGTCCTTGTCCCTCTTCCTCTTGGCCGATACTTCTTTGCTTGAACCGCCAACTTGGCTGTTGCTCTTCATCCAACCCTTCTAGATATTGAAACAAAGGTAGCCATCCATTGCAGCATAGTGGATGTGGTCTATATCTAGTACATTCCGCTGCCATGCATGACGATGAAACGTGTATGGAGGTTTCTCCAGTTTACCATACTAAGGATGAACCATGCCTCCTGCCAGGGTCAGCATTGAAGGCTGATGAGAGGACACCAGCTGATTCTTTTGGAGGTCGAAGGTGTTGCCTACAACGAGGCCTATCCGATGCAGGACTTCTTTGTCGTTACCAAAGTCTACAGTAACGAATTTGACTAGGTTGCTCTCGAGGAAGTCCTTAAAATCCTGGCACTCAACATCATCATGGCATATGTGGTAGACCAAGCATAAGTCATGCACGCAAACCTGGATCACGGTGGGCTTCTTCCTCTTTTCGTCCTTTAGATCCTTCTCTCGTCCCATGATTGTGGTGTACTCAAGATCTAGCCCAGCGACCCACTCATCATCTAAGTCTTCGAACATGCATCTGAAGCGAGAAAGGCATCCTTTCACCGTCGCGGAAGAACGGGTGTAGATGACGTCGAACTCATCACCGGTGATGGTTCTAACCTTGTACTCATCGCCGATCGGGGAGATTTGGGACGCCATGGATTTGGGAGGAGGGTTAGGATTAGTGGAACTGCCGTAATGTGAATGGACGGGACGACTAGGAGCGAACCACCGTAGTATTAAAGGACATGCGGGGACGAGTAGGAGCGAACTGCCAGCGTGCGAATGGCAGGGTAGTGGCTTTCCATTCTCCCATGATACGGGCTTCCCAGAGCCCTTGGATCTGAGATCAAACTGTTGCATGGCGTAATTCTAGACCTATGGGTGAATATCCTATCCTGGAGGGTTATTCTGCAAATTTTCAGCAACTTAGCATGCGACCGTTTGATCTCAGATCCAAGGGCTGCCAGCAGCCCGTATCATGGTCACGCCTACCATGACCATCGCGTCGCTCGCGCGGTCGCGCCCTTGGAGATTTAACACGGTGCGTTAGGCTATCTGATGTTGGCATGTCATACATAGTCATCACTTAGTCACTCATACTACAACAAGGTTGGCTATAAGGTTGGCTATAAGTGTATTTTTTTACTCCTCTCTATCTCTTTCTTCGTACTCCCTCCGTCCCATAATATAAGAACGTTTTTGACACTAGTGTAGTGCCAAAAACGTTCTTATATTATGGGACACAGGGGTACTAGTATTTATTGCATTTGCCAAGGAGTGACCTCTTCCAATGAAATGGTGTTTCTAAGTTTGCTTCATTTAATTAGCTATAGACTCAAAATTGTCTTTTCACCTAGGTACACGCGCTTAGCACCATTTCTTCCTTGGGTCACCAAACTAGTCTCTCTCTTCTTGATTAACTTGCCACATCAGACTTTATGCCTATGTGGCAAGCTTAAGCACCTATAGGAGCAAGTCAGGTGCCCGTCCGTTGCACGGAAGAGTGAAATGCATTAATCGGGGTGTTGTTTATTTTGACAAAGGATGTGTGGGTCATCTCATGTGTAACAGGTATCGATAGGTTTCTTTAGATATTATTTCATCTCTAGAGCTCAGAAACATCCGGGTGAAATAGATGAAAAAGTATCTTTTGCAAACAAAAGCGTTCAACTGTTCAACCTTCATCCAAAACTTGTGAAGAAATAACTCTTATTGTGCTTTGCAGGAAATGGTTCATCATAAGTCTTTCACCGGTACTGTAGTAAAAATTCATACATGGAAGATTCTAGACTAAACCATAAATGGATACACTTTTATTCATGCGCGATACTCCAATAGAGCAAGATCATGCATGGAAGTCTTCACATGCTTAGACAGCGGATTACATTGAGCGAATACTAATGATCAACATTTAACTTAGTAATGCATATGTCCAGGTGAACCTCCTTGGAGTCCCCATGCACAGTGTTGGGGGTCAAATAATACCATGCGTCTTCCATGTCCACATCGGCGGGAAGGTCCCAGCTCGGCAGAGTCCAAGTCAGCTTGACGTAGCCAGTGTCGCTGCCCACGGACCTCCGAGCGGTAGTAACAGTGAGCATGCACCCGTACATCGGCCTCGTGTCAGTGTCAATATCAGCGGCATCGCCCCTGACACACACTACAGAGATGTGGTGGCGGCCTGCGCGGGCCTCGCCGGTGACCACGATCAAGAGGAAGACGCTGCCGTCCTCCTCCGAGACTAGCAAGCGGCGCTGATCCTCTAGTGACTCCAGCAAGGTGAATGGGTAGCACGTCTCGTACTTGATGTTCTTCCCCAAGGGCTAGTAGTGATCGCTGCACGCCTGCGTCAGGTGATGCACAATGTCCGCCGGCGAGCCCCAAAACGACACTGGGCACTCATAGCAGTGGACGAATGGCTCCTTGGAGGCATCGACCAGGCCGTCCATGAAACGGGAGTGGCTGTAGGGGACGTTCCGCCAGTTGAATCTATGAGCAAGTTACTACGAGATTTACTACAAAATAAATCATGACGACTATAACAGAGATTAAACTAATCATGCGGACTAGCATAGTAGATGAACAGATTGACTCTAAGACACAGACTAGAAACATGAATTCTACCATGATTTCGAACAGGAAGGACAGAAACACATACGGTGCAACAGGAGCAGCACCATTGGCGTTGAGGTTGTCGCCCATGTTGTTGAGGAAGAGGTTGCCGAGGTCGGGGAAGAAGTCGTCGTCGGTGAAGTCGTGGCTGCTAGCAGTCGCGAGAGTGCGCTCCCCAAATGTCAACAGCGCCCGTCGAATGGAGCGCAGGAGGGAGTGGCTGTAGGGGATGTTGCGGCCGCCGAATGGAGCGCAGGAGTAGCCCACGAAGCAGTAGACGGTGCTCCTTCCTAGTCTCTATTCTTATCTCTATCTCTAATACTCTTCTTTGTTTTTTATAATATACTAGTTGTAGTTGTCAAATCAAATAGTACTGCGCCGTCCACTACACGCCCGGCTGAACACGCCTCCTCGCCTCCATTAAACCCGCATGCAAACCGAGAAACCTACTCTAGCCCGCGGGAGGAAATTTGCCGGTTGCCGCGGGAGGGTTATTCTACAAATTTTCAGCAACTTAGCATGCGACCGTTTGATCTCAGATCCAAGGGCTGCCAGCACCCCGTATCATGGTCGCACCTACCACGACCGTTGCATCGCACGCGCGGTCGCGCCCTTGGAGATTTAACATGGTGCGTTAGGCTATCTGATGTTGGCATGTCATACATAGTCATCACTTAGTCACTCATACTACAACAAGGTTGGCTATAGGTGTATTTTTTTACTCCTCTCTATCTCTTTCTTCATACTCCCCCCGTCCCATAATATAAGAACGTTTTTGACACTAGTGTAGTGCCAAAAACATTCTTATATTATGGGACACAGGGAGTACTAGTATTTATTGCATTTGCCAAGGAGTGACCTCTTCCAATGAAATGGTGTTGCTAAGTTTGCTTCATTTAATTAGCTATAGACTCAAAATTGTCTTTTCACCTAGGTACACGCGCTTAGCACCATTTCTTTCTTGGGTCACCAAACTAGTCTCTCTCTGTTGATTAACTTGCCACATCAGACTTTATGCCTATGTGGCAAGCTTAAGCACCTGTAGGAGCAAGTAAGTACAATAGTGTGCTTTACATGGCATTTTTTCATATGTGGAGGAAAGAGAGTCAAGGAAAAAGTTGAGAAGTGGGCTCTCATGCAAGAGCCAGCCTCTACTACATGGTCGAGCATTGGGAGAGGCACCTGTATGGAGGTGGTCAGGAATCGGGAGACTCACGCCGGTCGTAGAGCCGCAGTTAAAATGATAATGGCAAGTCAAATCACAGGGCCCCACCTGTCCAGCAGTAACTCGCTGTCAAATCGCATAGCCCTACGTTTGCAGCAGCCTACTCCCTCGTCTTCTCGCATCTCTGTCGAACCGACTAGGCGGAACTGCCCCGCCGCCTACCGCGCAGGAAAAGCCCCGCCCTCGACTTTTAAATAGTATATAGTATACTAATTTTGTATCCATGGATTGCGCCCGCGCCATGGAGCAAAGCGTCTAGAAAACGGCGGTACACATGTATGGAGTATACAGCACGCTCGTCGCGTTCGCGTTGCACCCCAGACGGTCGGTCGGTCTGGCACGCTGCTCTCCGAATGGAACGCGCGTCATATTGCGTTCGCACACACATGTGGGATGGCAATTGAGAACCGACCATAGGCACACTCCCCGGCCCCGCAAATCGGGTGACTTAATAGAAGAGGGAGACGAGCGATAGTACTAGAGAAGTGTTGTACTACGTTGGTGCCTGGACGATCCCTGCAAGACACGGAAGATCAGTTCGTCCATGCATGTGACCAGACTCCAGCAGACACGTCTGGAATGGCTATCGTCTACATATCGTGCAGGCTGTGTTGTACATGGTTGTAGTTGTGGTGAGAAATCTAAAAGAAGGTTTCTTGTCATCTCGCAAAATTAGGTGTCATGTGCGTCGGATCACTGTGAGGGTTAAACAGCGACAACTGAGTTGGGTTAGTCATTGGGGGCACATGCACGAACAGTGACTACTCGGCTGCCATCTAGGTCAAGCCGGCTATGTTTATTAGGACATCTATCAACGGACCCCTTTTCTACGAGTTTATCTTTAATTTGAGCTTTGTTCCTCGTCTAGTTTGTCCGTCGGGATTCATGTTGTCTCCTTTAGGCAGTGAGGTTATGATTTCTTGTCATGTGGCATTTTTCGTGTTATATGTTATAATCCGGCGCTTCAGATCAAAATGACGACAACTGCGCCTCCGGGCCACGTGCATGAAGACTTCTCAACAGTCATTGGCGAGGTCAAGCCGGCTCCGGTAGACAAAAGAAAACTAAGTACTAGTCCACTATATAGGCAGGAGCCTCCGCGCTTGCTTGCTAGTGTTGCTCTCTTCACACTGTCTCGGCCTCTCCAGATCTAAACACGACAGCGGTGGCCACACACTCTCTCTCTCTCTCTCTCTGCTCACCGCTGGTCACAGATCCAGCCGGATCCTCTCCGCCGAAGAAGGTGAGAAGGTGCAACGTTCACGCGGTCGTCCTCAGCGATGGCTCTTACCCACTGTTGGGCGCGTCCCGATCAGCCTGCCTTGTCGTTCTCTCCCAAGCACCGCTGGCGAGGGAGGGCCTTCGACCCCTTCTTCCTCGCTGTCGTAGTGTGAGCAGATCCGGCCTCCCGCCGCCCACCAAACACTACTAGAGAAAACCTGATACACAGAATCTTACCAGCAGCGCGGTTTAAAATAAGGCGCTACTGCTACTTAGCAGTAGCACGCGTACACAAACCGCGCTACTGATACCCACGTAGTAGTGGCGTGGTATATAAACCCACGCTACTACTAAGTGGTCTCCAGCGTGCTCACCGGGACAAGCAATAGTAGTAGCGCGGTGTATAAACCCACGCTACTACTAAGTTGATAGTAGTAGCGCAGTGTATAAACCACACGCTACTACTATGCAACCCCGCACCACTGCGAACTTAGTGGTAGCGCGGTTCACCGGCATGCGCTACAACTAAGTGCACCACACCTCCCTCTCTCCCTTATCCCCTCGTCACTTTCTCTCTCCCTTCCCTTCGTCCATCGACTCCGGTCCAGATCCAGGGCCATGGTGCGCCCTCTTCCCCATCACTGCCGGCCACCATCCCCATGCTTTCTCTCCCTTGTCCCGTGGATCCATCTCTTCCATGGCTACCTCCCACACCGTCTCATCCTTCCCCCATCTCATCCTGTTTTTCTTGTTTGGGAGCGACGAGGGGTTGGCGAGGCTGGAGGCGAGCTCGTGGAAGAGCGGGAGCAGGGCCGGCAAGGGGAGGGCGAGGAAGAAGGAGAGCGCCACCACCTGGGTGGGCGCGGCGCAGATGCCGTGGAGCGCGACCACGGGGTAACTACATGTTTCGGCTGGTCGCGGAAGAAGCACTCGCTCGTGAGGATGATCTACCGCAACTGGTCCCTGCTCTCCTCCATGGTGGTCATCTGGGGCAGCGTCGGCGCCGCCGGCCTCGCCGGGATCTTCCTCTTCGGCGGAAAGGTAACCAGCCAACCCACCACCCACCGCGCTGCTCCCTCCCCTGACGGCCCCGGTCGTTTTGGCCGGTTGGCCGCTTGGTCCGCGTGTCCGCCTTGGTAGATCAAGTTAGATCCGTTTGCTGCGCGCGCTAGACTGTGATATGGCGGCTCGTTCGCCTCCCTCCCGGTAGGGGTTGGCGTTCCAGCCTACCCCGTTGGTAGTTCTAATAGATTGGTTTCGGCTGTTTAGCCGCCGATTTCTGTGGGTTCTAGCCAAGAGGGCACGAGTTCCTCGTTCAAGCCTGTCATTTTGCTGATTGATTCGGGTGTCTGTGCTAATGGTGAGTACAGTCGCTATTGTTTCGAAAACGATTTTTGCTGTGCCTGCTGGTGCTCAGAATGAGCTGCCTTGCTGCGATCCGTCATGTGGAGCAATCATTGCTTGCTGTCCGAGGAGTCCTTTGCGTACTGCGAAACTAACATGGTAAGATTGAGCTCTAGCTAGTGCTTTGATGACTTGTGTAAGACATTGAACTACAACATGGTAGAGATTAGGAGGCACTTAAATACACCGTTAAAAGGCCCAAAAACGCCTTCAAAGATATAACAAGGCATTCTAGAAAAATGCTAGAGACAGTTCCGAAGGGAAAGGCTTATATAGGCACTTTGAGAAAATGCCTTCGATGCTCAGACTTTTAAGGGCATTTCTGAAGAATGCTTCTGAAGATCTTTGAGGGTGTTTTGAAATACGCCTACAAAAATAGAACATTGCCCATCTGGGCAGAGATTTCACTCACACAGTCACACACGCACGCGAGGCGCCTGTCGACTTGACTACTCTGCGCTTGCTTGCTGGGCCTAGCTCCTTCATTATATATCTTGTTTTGATAAGGTGCTTAGTTATATCTGAACTACTGAGCTGGTGCTAGCTCAAGCCGGCCGACACACACCCACACGTCAAACTGAATCACACTACAATATGTTAGAGAACTCTTAAGATGTAATATGTTGCTCTCCTTTTAAACAGGCCAGAATTTAGCTCGGCAAGTAGTATGGGACTAAATAATTGCTAAACCGGCCAAAAAAGAACCAGATGACTCAAACCAGCGACCTAAGCGAACTAGGCAAACGAATGTGCCAACCAACCACTCACTGTTTCATATTTATTAAAGGAAGTTTTAACATTTTATAGCGTGTTTGTCTGGCCAGATGGGTCCTGCGAGTGGAAGGCCCGATACGTACATATTTCATAGAATAGGGGCTAATTTGAAAATCTAGCCAAGATTTCGAGGCGTTTTCCTCTAGAATGCCTTCAAAGTGCGTGCTGGCGATTTTCAGAATGCTCCCTATGATTTGATATATTACGGCATTTTCTGAAAACGCCTTTAAATCTGTAGTGGTGAATTTGCAAAACGCTCTGTAAGCTATTACATATTACTCCGTTTTTCAGAATGCCATTAATTAAGCATGTTTTGAGGCGTTCTTCAAAAGTGCCTGCTAACGGGGGCCTTTGAAGGCGTTTTGCCCAGACGCCTTTAAAGAGAAGTAATCTAAGGCACTTTTTTAATGGCTTCTCTATCTAACGTGGCTTCTCTGTCTTATGCTCTATTTGTCAGTGAAAAATCTTGCACCTTGACCGACAGAATTAAGAGTGACTAGAATGGGGAAGGACCTCTGCTGTATTAGCTAACAGTAACACATTAGCAGTACCTAATGATGTATGGTTCCAACCGTCAAACCCACGATGGAACTGGTTACTTGAATGTGAATGGCCAACTCCATGCCAGCTGTCTTTTAATCTTACTATGCTTTTGCATTATCTTCTTCAGTGAGAAGTTGTTATATGCTAGAAGACTAGCTTCAAACTCAATTTAGAACAGACCTAAATGCATTCTTTGTCCAGTAGTTAATTTGGACATGCCACTTTCTGGCTTGCTCATAAATATCTTGGCTATTTTGACCCTCAAGCCATCCATTAGTCCTATGCTGCTGTACCAATGCACCTGATTTTTATTCTACCAGTTAATTCAAAAAATGTCTCTAGATATGTGCTTCATCCACTTACTGCATATGACATCTCCCTATATTTTTCTGAACCATTTAACTGATTTTTGTTGTAGTCCAAAATTATATGTTTATGTTTATTGCCTTTTTTAGTGTGTTGATATTTGAAAGGGAACAGGGCAACGTGTTGCACTCTTGCTTTTGTTAGAGCACTATATTTTATTGTTAACCATGCTATGGTCCAAACTCATTTTTATTCTGCTCATATGATATTGCTCATCTTTTGTTTTCTGTCCCGATGCCTCCTGTATTTAGAGTAGAAATATTTTTAATTTAGTGTTTCTTGAACATGGCCAGGGCAATGGATAAAATCTACTCTCGAGAGTTGACAGAGGGAGCACATGCTAAGTTGACTTTTTCCTACGGATTTGTTTATCATGAAGATGCTTGCAAGGATGCAAAGGGAGCAGATCATTTGGAGAGATGCCACTGTTTGGTGTTTTTATGCATTTTGGTTTGCATGTAACTGTGTTTGCACTAGCTGGGAGTAAGTGACTTGGCAAGAAGTGTAGGTGTTTTAATTAAAGGCCTGAAAACCATGACAATTCTGTATGCTCTTACAGGATGTGCTCTAATGTCGCTGGTTTATTATAAATCTTGGATTAGTAATGATGTGTAATGCTGCTGGTTTATTGCAAATATGTGTTTGTTTTAGTTGTTGGAATTGTATGCATAGAATGGAATTGGTGGCTCTTTTTTTTAATTCCTAATTAGTTAGTAGTAGCGTGGAAAAAACCAAACGCGCTACTACTACTTCGTTAGTAGTAGCGTGGATTTGAAACCGGGCTACTACTAACTTTTTAGTAGTAGCATGTGGGAAAACCTGCCGCGCTACTACTATTTCATTACTAGCAGCGTGGGTTTGCACCTGCGCTACTACTAAAATGTTAGTAGTAGCGTGGGTTTACCCGCGCTACTACTAACTATTAGTTGTAGCGCGATACTAGTAGCGCGGGTACGCGCGCTGCTAGTAGCCATTTTACCCGCGCTGCTAGTAGCCTTTTTCCTAGTAGTGTAGCGACATCCCGGCGACCATCGGGTATAACTTCCTTCGAAACCGGCCTTGCTCTACTTCCCGAGCTCATGACGTCGCTGCATTTGTATCTTTTACTATTTCTCAGGCCCCCTCGTAGATAGGATCGATCGGCTGTTCGAAAACCACCTAATTTTTTTACGTTTAAGAGCTAAAACTAGTTCATACACTCGAATCTAGTACTACTTGGTTCAAACAAGGAAGAAAGGGTGTGGGGGTGGGGGAGGATTTGTTACCTGGATCTAGGACTTGGTCGAAAGAGGAAATAATGGGGGCGAAAAGTAGCAGAGACTGGCTATCCAACTGGTCTCTAGGTCTAATAGGGAAATAAAGGGAAACACAGTACAAACTCAATATAAACCCGATCTATTGGTTGAAAAAAGGAAAGAAAGTGGGGACTGGGGGACAAGTCAACAGAGTTAGTCCAGCACTAGATTTGCTAGTCTCACACAGTATAAGGTGGCTATACCGAACAAAAATGGGACCAACCCAGATATCCTGTTCTGATGTTTGTTGCCCCGAGCCACTCTTATGTAATGCCACTGGTAAAATGTAGCAGTCGCACTGTTAAAAGTAAGGACACGTTAAACCAATGTTGTTTTCAATGTAATGCCTCCAGTAATATGAATCAATGGCACTTCTTTACATGTCCTACTAAAATTTCCCATTAAGATAAGTTGGTTCTTTTCGTTAGAAATGCAGCTGTCCTGGTCCGCCTAATCTCCCGTGCCCAAAGTAATGTCGTATTAACGGTTGTCATAGTTAATCCTAATGCCCACACTAATATCTAGCAATGCCACTTCTTTACAAATTGCTACTGTCCTTGTAGGATTGCCATTCAGATAAGGAACATGCTTCTTTTCATTTGATGCATGTTTCATCACTTGTTAGTCACCCTTCTTTCCACCTTTTTTGTGCAAACAGAGATATACATTTCACGCTTGATCTTAGTTGAACTGCACAAATGATATCCAAATTATAGTTGAGCATTCCAGGAGCTTCACAACCAACCTTGATGTTGCTCGATTTTATTGCAACTAATGAAGAAGAAGCTCTGTGGGTTTCGTTTTCTGATGGAAATGGAACTGGGGTTGGAGCCCTTTTCTTAAAAAACATGAAGAAGAAGCTGCTAGCTCACAGGACATTGCTTCATTTTAGGTGAACTGCACCAAAAGGTCCCATGAATTGAATCATCCATGTTGGTGACTGAAAGAGCCAGCTTCAGCATCCCAGTCTAAGCACCCCCGGCCTCCATCCTTGCGACGCACGGTACACCTCATTTACCACCTGCTCGACCCTAGTGTCACTGATAAAATGAAGTAATAATACAGTTAAAATAAAGCGAGTGTCATCTCTATCATTTCATTTCCAATGTAGATAAAGAAAGTGCTTCTCTTTGTTAAAGTATGTTTCATCAACTAGTCCCATTGTTAATGTTTAAGCGTTTCTGCAAACTGGGGTGCTTAATTTTAGTTGATATGTACAAAAATAGAGATTTGAATGTCTCAATGTGCCTGCTTGTACTACCGCTATACACTGATGTTCATCACTGACAGAAGGTGTATCTGGGAGACTTGGGACGATGTCCAGTATGAGGCGTACCGTATGAGGCGTCGCAGGGCCCATCTCGCCCTCGCAGCACGGCATACTATGATACTATCGCAATATTTTCTTCTATTTATTTTGTGTGTTTCATCAACTAGTGCCACTATAATGTAATCACGCTTTTTCATTATCTGTGCAAACAGGGTTATTCAGCTGCATTTTGGTGGAACTGCACAAATGTATGTATGGAACCGGCATATATGCAGAGTGCGAGGTGTGCCAAGTAAAAATTATCGACACCAACCATGCTGCATGCACACATTTGCATCCACCACCACTAGTGGGATGTGTGGCGCTCTCTGTGGACGGATCTTTCTCGGTAGCAAATCCTCTAACCAAATACTAGTAGCTTATATTGGCAGTTTTCTAGGGAGTACTCTTTTCTGAAAGAAGCACTAATCTGTTTTTCTTTATTTGTACACTGTGTCACAACTTTGACCCAAAGGTCCAGAGCTATTCTAGGGTGATTGGCGTAGTACTCGGAGACTGATTGTAAGCATGATTTTCATTAGCTGTCACACTGATTGTAAGCATGAGCAGGTGGAAGATTAGGTTAGTGCGAAGCTTACCTTAAACCCTACCACCACCGTTGAAACAAGGCGAGCATCGAGGGAACCGTGGAGAACGGCGGGGAAGCGACGTCGTGCCATCCGGCCTTCTCTTGCGGTGGGAGAACGAATACTCCTGTGGCTCTGGTTGGCTCTACACCCTCACGAACGGCACACCATACTCGATCGATTCGTTATCCTCTGGGTGCTCGACCTTCAGCATGTACGCCCACCACCTCTGCCTGACTGTCGCCTCGGGCGAATCTGTCTGCTCCATCGCCCATAGGAGATACTCGATGAACTCGGAGGACTGCAGCGTGACTACTGCCGAGGAGTACATGTACATCGCCGCCCTCATCGCCGCCGTCTCGCTCATTCGCATACATTGCCACATGGCCCGCACCGTCCTCTAAATCTCCCACTCATTGTCAAACCAACTAAGGATCTCCTTCAACCTGGCTAACTTTGCCTGGTCACCGCCGGCGATCTGCCTAATTCGCTGCTGCATCCTCTCCATAGATGTCCTTCTGAGTGGTCCAGTGCTAGCTTTGGAAGATGGGAGGAGAGACGGTGGTCTTGCAGTAGAGAAGAGGGAGAGGTGAGATGGTGGTTTTGGAGTGGAGATGATGGAGAGGAGACGAGGTGGTTTTGCAATGGAGAAGATCAGAAGAGGGAGAGGCGAGACGGTGGTTTTGGAATGGAGATGATGGAGAGGAGAGAAGGTGGTTTTGGAATGGAGATGATGGAGAGTAGAGGAGGTGGTTTTGCAATGGAGAAGATCAGAAGAGGGAGAGGTGAGACGGTGGTTTTGGAATGGAGATGATGGAGAGGAGAGGATGTGGTTTTGCAATGGAGAAGAGGGAGAGGAGCGTGCAACAGCAATTTACGATTGGGCGAGAGGGCCGGTGTCGGTGTCAAAACCGGCGGATCTCGGGTAGGGGTCCTGATCTATGCGTCTTAGGCTGATGGTAACAAGAAGCAAGGCACACAATGTTTACCCAGGTTCGGGCACTCTCGATGGAGGTAAAACCCTACTTCTTGCTTGATTAATATTGAAGATATGAGTAGTACAAGAGTTGATCTACCACAAGATCGTAGAGGCTAAACACTAAGAGCTAGCCTATGATGGTATGATTGTAATTGTGATCGGCCTTCTAAGGACCAACCTCTCCGGTTTATATAGACACAGGAGAGAGCTAGGGTTTACATGGAGTCGGTTACGGGGAAGGAAACATAATATCCGGATCACCAAGCTTGTCTTCCACGCAAAGGAGAGTCCCATCCGGACACGGGACGGAGTCTTGAGTCTTGTATCTTCACACTTCAATAGTCCAGACGATGTATATAGTCCGGCTGCCCGGATACCCCTAATCCAGGACTCCCTCAGCCGGCGTGTTGTGAC
The DNA here is from genome assembly GCF_002162155.2 of Triticum dicoccoides. Classification (NCBI taxonomy): domain Eukaryota; kingdom Viridiplantae; phylum Streptophyta; class Magnoliopsida; order Poales; family Poaceae; genus Triticum; species Triticum dicoccoides. The sequence goes on from NC_041389.1 coordinate 129,119,469, forward strand.
TGGATCAAAATCAAAATCAATTAACCCTTCAATTAATAAAGCGACCCCACATTAACTAGTCTCCCTTTTATTCTGGGTCATAATTGACCATGATTTTCGCACATAAAATATATGTTATACGTTGCAAAAATAATATAATTTGAAAGTACATTCAGATACGAACCAAACGAAACAATTTTTGGTGACATGCATTCACATTTTGCTTGTCAAATACAGTACATGGTCAAACTTTGACCCAAAATACGCAAAACAACAAAAAAATACTTCCAAGACCAGCGCCGCTCTTCCGCTCTTCTCCTCTTAAACCACCGCTGCTCCTCTCCTGTTCCAATCTAAATCCAGCGCCGCTCCTCTCCTCTTCCATTTCAAAACCACCGCCCCTCCTCTCTTGTTCTAGTCCAAAACCAGCGTCGCTCCTCTCCCGTTCTAATCCAAAACCAGCGCTGCTCCTCTCCTCTTCCATTCAAAAACCACCGCTGGCGAGTGAAGGTGCTGTGGAGAAGTAGATTGAGGAAGGAGTACAACCGATACGTGAGGATCGCAGACGGTGACCCTGTGAAGCTAGCTAGGATGTTGGAGATACAGTCATGGTTTGACAACAAGGACCAACTAGCGGCGATGGCGACATCCATGGCCAAATATCTGCAACAGAGCGAAAAGGCGGCAATACTCCCGGAGGGAGTCACGCCGGAGTACATAGAGCTGCTCCTCTGGGCCATGGAGCAAGCAGATTCACCAAATCCGATCGTGAGGGAGCGGTGTTGGGAGTATCGATCCCAGATGGAACATCCACCAGAGATTGAAGGATCGAGCATCTACAGGGTGCCGTTTGTGAGGGTGTCCTGCCAGAGCGAGCCAGTGGAGTCTTCGTCGACCAAACCTAACTGCAAGAGGAGAAAAGCAGTTGGCCCGATGACGCTTCCCCGCCATCGTCTCCCTCGCCGTTCACATCGTCTCACAGGGCGGTTGTCTGCCGCCGAGGAATAGGAGGGGGCTGCCCCCCCCCCCCAGCCCAATAGTCGGGCAGGTTGTGAATTGTCAGGAGGAGCTTAGGGTTGTTAGTATTGCAGGTTGTGAATTGTGTTTTGTGTTGTGTATTTTGAGAGTACTTTCAGATATGAATGTCTTTTGAATTTCATATTTGCAGAATGGAGCATATGAAGAATTTTATGAATTCTAGAGGTCTATTTTTAGCACTTAAAAAATGTAGTTTCATAGGAGTATAAAAGTGCAGACGAGAAGAAACTGCAAGTTTCAGTTTCAGATAAGAAACTGCAAGTTCAGTTTCAGATATGAAACTGCAACTTTCAGAGGCAGAGCATTTATATTATCACGGCCTTTTCAAACAGGGTTAACATCATGTTGGAAGTTTTATTCATGGTCGAAAATGGAACTACCAGCCAGTTAACATCATGCTGATCAACATTCATGCATATCACATCTTCATATGATGCACAGTGAAAATTCCCACACAATGTCGAGTGTGCGAAACACAGAGAAAATGAGGGACAAAGTTTTGGCAAGTGTTGGACGTGGTTTTGGGCTGCCCCGTCTAGGCTTTCATTTTTAACATGCGCAGCCCACGACCTCGGATGGGAGGGCCTGTTTGTATTTTCTTAGGGCCGTCATGTATCGACCGGCCTATGGACCTCCCATCCGAGGTTTTATTTTTGGCAGCCCAATTTATGTATTTTTTTGAAGAAAATGCAGAGGTCTGTTCTATTTTTCTAGATAAGAATAGGAACGCCAGGTCCAACTTATGTTTCCCTTCTAACTATATTATATATATTTAAATTATTTTATATGTTATTATATATTATTTTTATTGTCATCATATATTTAACAGATACTTACATATGTAAGAAAACAATATCCCACATCTTATTAACTTATAAAAATAATTTCTTAACAAATAAAATCCTGGATTGTTTGGCACGAAAATCCTAGTGATTGTGTACAAAAGCTTGGTAAGATTTAAGGACGAATGTAATAATATCACTTATTATTTAAATATATTTATAACAAAATGCTCAGCCCCTTCTTTATTTTTTTGGTAACATTGCTGGCCCAACCCAACATTATAATTAGAATCAGCCCAGCAAAATCGTGTATTTCAAGAAAGTGCAAATGGCATGTAAATTTTTAGGAAATAAAATAAATGGGCCGCATGGACGCTACATTATTTGTTCACCCAGCCCAGCTAATGGTTGTAATTCAAAAAAAGATCAAACTGACTGTAAATTCTACCGCGCAAAAAAAAGACTGTAAATTCTGAAAAAAAGGTTGAATACGTGCCACATTTTTGGAGGCTGAAATATGGACCAATAGGTCGAAGCCAACGCAAGTCGTTGTCAATTTAGTCAACAAATGATTCTGACATGTTAGCCGTTGGATTTACATCCAACGACCGGCATCCATCTTCAATCTCTCGTCTTCTTCCTCCAGTGTCGCCGGGACCACCTCCCGCCTCATGCTGCTAGCAGCTCTGCTTAGCACGCTTCGCTATGGAGCGCTACTCCACCGTTGGCCAGGCCATCCCTCCACCCCTCCACACCTCCTGTTCTTCTCCACCGACTGCCGAACCACACCGCACTAGAACCAGTTAACCCTCGTACACCTCTCCGTCTGTGACTCTACTCCCGTGTCTTCCCATCTCTGGCTCGTTGCTGTCCGGGGCCTCGCCGTCGTCCACCACCTTGGATGAGCTCGGCGCAGCGTGGTCAACGTGGTCAATGAACGACACCATCGGAAGTAGACTGTGCATGGAGAGGCTGACAGCTGGGTCCACGGCCGCACACAAGGAAATGCCTCCTTATTACGCGCAAAATAATGATTCCTCCATCTGACATCTGGGACCCACCGGAAGGGCCTCTATATTTCACGAAAAAACGTGCCCCCCGCTGACATGTCGGACCCACCAGCTATCTTCGCACGCAAGGAAGTGCCTCCTTATTATGCATAAAAAAATGAATACTCCCCCTGCCAGCTAGAACCCAGCATACTGGGAGGCTGACTTGTGGGCCTACCAAGTTGACGGGGACGGAGGGCTTTTTCAACTTAGTCAATATGAACGATTCTAGCTCCTGTTACCGTACGATGTTCATCCAACGGTCGTAGTGCTTCTTCAACCTCTAGTCTTCTTGATCCAGCCGCCCAAACCAGCGCCGGTCGTGCCGCGTGCTCCTGCCTCCCGTGGCCGGCTATGATGCCGCGGAGGCCTCACTGCCCCCTACTACTCCCACCGCAGGCCAGGCCATCCCTATACTGACCCACACCCCCTGTTATTCTGCGGCGACAGCAACCTCACACCACAGCCGAACCAGTGAACCCTCATACTCCTCTTCGCGTGGGCATCCACTGCTGTGTCTTCCCCGGCTCCGAGTCGTCCCCTTCCTAGGCCTTGCCGTCGTCCACCGCCGTGGTGCTCTCAGCCCGGCGTGGTCAACGTGGTCTAGGAACGACTTCCATTAGACGTGGACTGTACATGGAGAGGCTGACAGCTGGGTCCACGGCCGCAGCAAGGAAGTGCCTCCTTATTACGTGCAAAATAATGATTCCTCCACCTAACGGCGAGGACCCACCGGACAGGCCACCATATTTCGCGAAAAAAATGTTTCCCCCCGACTGATGGGACCCACCAGCTACATCTTCGCATGCAAGGAAGTGCGTCCGGGCAAAAAAAAATGATTCGCCCCCCTGACTGCTCGGACCCACGAGCTACATCTTCGCATGCAAGGAAGTGCGTCCGGGAAAAAAAAACGATTCACCCCCTGACTGCTGGGACCCACCAGCTTTATCTTCGCAAGAAAGGAAGTGC
>NC_041389.1:129123643-129124680 GCF_002162155.2 Triticum dicoccoides
GCAAGGAAGTGCGTCCGGGCAAAAAAAATGATCCGCCCCCTGACTGCTGGGACCCACCAGCTACATCTTTGCACGCAAAGGAAGTGCGTCTGGGCAAAAAAAAACGATTCGCCCCTCTGATTGCTGGGACCCACCAGCTACATTTTCGCACGCAAGGAAGTGCTTGACAGTCGGGACCCACCTGGTCGAAGCATACGTAGCGTTGTCATTCTAGTCGTAAACGTGTACGTACATATATACTGGTCGATGTAGAGGTGCGCACGTGTCGTAGTAGAGGCGCGTACGTGTCGTAGGAGAGGCGCGCACGTAGCATGTACACATACGTATAGCGGCCAGGGTGCAAGAAAGAAAATACGGCCACGTATGTACATACGGGCGGGGTCTCAAACGCCTACTCGCGCATACGTACGGCGAGGGCTCGTGTACATGGCTGGGTCGGAACAGAGAAACAACATCGGCGTCGTGTTCATGGGGAGGCAACAGAATGCGTCGTGTTCATGGGGAGGCAACGGAATGCGTCATGTTCATCGGGAGGCAACGGAACGCGTGGGAGCCAACCGGCTGGGTCGGAACAGAATGCGTGGTCGTGTTCATCAGGAGGGCTTGGATGGAACAGGCGATGGAAACGAGGCCTGGCATACCGCACAACAGAGGAAACTGACCTCCTACGTTCGGAACAGGGTCTTGTTGATCGGGAGGGGTGTGGTATACCGCAAAACAGAGGAAACGGACCTTCTACGGTCAAAATGGGGGTCCTGTTGATCGGGAGGGGTGTGGCGTACCGCAAAACGGACGAAACGGACCTCCTACGGTCGAAACGGGGGCCCTATTAATCGGGAGGGGTGTGGCATACCGCAAAACGGAGGAAACGGACCTCCTACGGTCGAAACAGGGGTCCTGTTCATCAGGAGGGGTGTGGCGCACCGCAAAACGGGACTCCATGGGATACTGTTCATCTCCACCGTCGACCTCCTCCAGCCTTCACGGGCTACCGTCGACCTCCTCCAGCCTCCACGGGCTCCTGTTCATCCAGCCTC
>NC_041389.1:129125093-129213917 GCF_002162155.2 Triticum dicoccoides
AGCAATAGTAGCAAAGGAATCGCTCGATCAGGTCCAATTAACAGCCATCGATCGATCGCTCGGGTTCAGTAACGCGTAGCCTGCAGTGCAATCGCTCGGGTTCAGTTAGAGCCCAACACCTCGCTCGGGTTCAGTTAGATCCAATGCCTCGCACACACGTGCGTACGTGTATGAGAGAAACGCGCATCGCTCAGCCCCCGACCTCCCACTGTAACCGGCAACTCCCCAAAATTTTCCTCCCCCTCGCTTCTACCATGATTTTTTCTGTCATGGACGGCCCAAAGAATGTCATGCAGCTGCGTCTCCGGCCCGCCCAGGACGAAAAGCCCATTTTCTGTCATGATTTTTTGTCATAGAAGTAGGAGCCCACCACATCTATGATGATACCGGGTTTTGTCACAATTATCATCATAGAAGTGTCATATGTATGACAAAAAAAAATCGTTCGGCCCAAAACGTCACGAATGTGTCTTTTTTTTGTAGTGTTACTTGCAGAGGGGCCTCGGATTTCCAATCCATCCATTCCTCCGCTGGCTCCTGGAGTATTACGGCCTCCAGCTGTATAACTTCACTCCTACCTCCATACTGCACATCGCAGGTTATGTCGCCCTTTGTGAGCTATTTCTGGGCTACGAGGCTCATTTCGAGCTATGGAAGAGGTTGTTCTGCCTCGTCCCTCGCAATCAGGAGGGATCAATATACCAAGTGGGCGGAGCCGAAATATGGCGCATCGCCGGGACCGATACCTATCCGTCACTCTGAAGACGACATCCGAAGACTAGCCTTCGGAGTGGTTTTATATAGAGGACCCCCCTTCCGGACCCTATTCGGATGGGTCTTCCTGAGTTTACCAATGCCCCATTGAAGAAACGCCGTAGCTGGCGTCCCCGGATCCCCAGGAGGAAGATAGCAGAGAGGTCCTTTATCTGATGGGCAGGATAAAAACGCTGGCCAAATCTGGATTGACAATAATCGAGGTTATGTCACTATGCATAATGCGGGGGGTGCAGCCACTCCAGTATCGGGGGCATCCCATGTGGCACTTCAATGGAGAGAACGATGCCACCCGCTGCGATCGGAAAGGTCCGGACTGCACCACTGCCCTAGCGAAAATATTGTCCGATTTGTATAAAGGAGAAGAAGAGGAGTTCATCCGCATTAAGCCACGAGATGGATTTTCCATGTACATCCCCCTAGCTGGGTGAGCTGCTACCTTTTACCCAACTCTATTCATTCCCGAAGTCTTTCATCACAAATATTTACCTTGCTAGTTCATAACAGGAACTGCAAAAAGCTGTGAGGGAGGTCCACAGCCCGCCTCCACAGTCAGAGGACCACAACCGGGCCCTCGACCCCGTACTTGATGAAGATCCGGACATATTTGTGGAGCTTGTCGACAGGATGTTTTACCAGGCAAGCTATGACGGTACCTTGGTGGCCATCATTGCCGACTATCCTGGCCTACTCCCTGCATCATATGTAAGTAAAACCGGAGTCCTAACTTCCGAGAAGGATCCCTTCTTTACACCTTACCCACTGCACATGTATTGCGCTTTATACGGAAGGCCATCGGGGCGCCGTGCCGAACCCGCGGCAACTCACCAACAAGGGGCGCCCAAGCCGGGTAGGCTTAAAAGGTAGGCGGTCAGGACCAAGACGCTGTCGCAGAGGTATGACTTAAAACCTGCTATGTGATTATCGTCTTTGAAATATAACAATGTCCATTGTGCCCTGGCAGAAAGAGTACTCGCTGGACTATGTCCGGAGATCCTGCCGGCCACGCCTCCACCAACTGGACTCCAGAACCGGCCTCAAGGGTGGAGGCTAACGCGGGGACAACGTCGGACGGTCCTCCTACAGAGGATGCGGATAGGATATCTGCTACGAATTCCGAAATGGAGAGCGCTATGAATCACCGGTGCCGACGGGCCGTACTCCGCGACCCTAACTTCTCCGAAGAGGCGTTCAATGCCTTCAACTCGGGAGATGCGCATGTCTGAGCTGCTCAAGATGGGCTTGCTAGAGCCACATACCAGTATTTAAAGGATATACGGGTAAGAAAAATCTGATAATTATGTATATCAATAGCACTTGAGACTTGAAATAGTTGACACAACTGATTTAAGGATCATTGTATGAATAGGTTCTTACAAAGAAGAATACCCATTTGTCTCAAGAGCTGGAGGAGTGCAAAGCCCAGCTAAGGGCCGCAGTTGGTGGAATGGAGGAATCCAAGAAGGCCTCATCTGGTAATACTTGTCTCGATCAAAAAGAATGTAATTACGTGTACCAGTTAGTATTTGGCATACTTGCAAATCTAACAATAGATTCTGCAGACAATCCCGGAGTGAATCCGGAGATCGTACAAGAGGATGAGCAACGAGCTCAACGACAGCTAGAGGCTGGTGAGCGCGTGCTTACACGGGTTAAGTGAGAGAAAAACAGTCTCCAGGATGCCAATACCCGGCTGGGTGTTGAATTGGGAGATGTTCGGGCCCAGCTTGCTGACTCAGTGAAGGAGAATAAGAGGCTTCGACGCGGCTTTTTTAGTATGTGCTCAAATGAACCTTTATACAGTTCGGCAAAGAAACGGGCTAACAGAGTTACGTCTGTAGGTATACTGACAGGTCGTCCCGAATAGGAGATGCCCGGATCCGCAGGCGATCTTCTGCAAGAGCTTTCACAACTTCACGAACAAGTTCGGCAGGTGATGCAGGGTATTGCCCATGCCTTGTGGCCGTCCGCCTCCCTGCGAGGAAGCATGGGGGAGATTGTAGAGCTGCTCAAGGGAGCGCGGCGGAGCTTCCTATTATGGAAGATATCAGCCTACCGACAAGGTGTGAGGGAAGCCTGGGCCATGGTAAAGACGCGGTACACCAAGGTTGATCCGAATCACATGGCCCTGGTCGGACCTGTAGGGTCAGATGGGAAAGAGATTCCCGTTAGTCTGGTATATGACCAGGTAGGATTAGCCACAAAGTATTCCCAACAGGATTGTAGGCTAGTCAGCCTGTTGGATGGTATAGAAGAAGAATTTAGCCAGTCTAAGTGACTGTGTACTTCAATTGACATATTTTGTCCCTAGCCGGATTGTAAATCATTAATCATGGCGGGCCTTTTCGCTTCAAGCTCCGGACCCGACAGTCCGGAGTGTATCCGAATACCCGCTCAGTTATGTAAACCGGGCTACGCGTGGAAACCAGGCGTAGGGGTCATAAGTGCTTGAATAGACAAGTAGCCAACTACCTATGTTATATTACACGGATAGTAAGAAACATCTTCCAGGGAGAATAGTTCCGTTAAGGGTTCCTTTCCCTGGGTACGCATGCATTAATGTGCATGTCCGAACTACGAACAGAGACGTAGGATATGAAACATCTGGGGGTTTATATTGTAATAGGTAAGAAACTTCTTTTGTTCACTGAGGGAGTCCCGGATTAGGGGGTCCTCGGACAGCCGGACTATAACCTTTGGCCGGACTCCTGGACTATGAAGATACAAGATTGAAGACTTCGTCCCGTGTCCGGATGGGACTTTCCTTGGCGTGGAAGGCAAGCTTGGCGATACGGATATGTAGATCTCCTCCCATTGTAACCGACTCTGTGTAACCCTAGCCCTCTCCGGTGTCTATATAAACCAGAGGGTTTTAGTCCGTAGGACGAACAACAATCATACCATAGGCTAGCTTCTAGGGTTTAGCCTCTCTGATCTCGTGGTAGATCTACTCTTGTACTACCCATATCATCAATATTAATCAAGCAGGAGTAGGGTTTTACCTCCATCGAGAGGGCCCGAACCTGGGTAAAAACATCGTGTCCCTTGTCTCCTGTTACCATCCGCCTAGATGCATAGTTCGGGACCCCCTACCCGAGATCCGCCGGTTTTGACACCGACATTGGTGCTTTCATTGAGAGTTTCGCTGTGCCGTCGCCATCAGGAAGGATGCCTCATCCCGTCTTTAAAGACGGCACTGTTGCTAAAGGAGCTTTGGCTATCGGCCAAACTCTCCGGCTAGGCGGTTTTCTTATGACCGCCTGTTCGGCCGCCGCCCCGATGATGACTTCGCGGGTCATCGAAAGCAATCTCCACATCAACTCGGAACTCGCCAAGCAGTTAGATCCGATGGTGCTCTCTTCCTTAAATGAGCTCTTGGATCGCATCGCCGCCCTGGGAGTCGCTACAAACTACGATCAGATTGGGCTTAAACCCGATCCGAGAGAGATTAACTCTCCCCAGGTCACCCACCGCGTTGTAGTGGTGGAGGAACAATGCGGCAAGCCTTCATCTATCTTAAGGACTAGTTATGTCCAGATTCCCGATCCCTCCAAGCCGGATACCTGCCGAGGGGAGGACATCACTCAAGCCCTGAACCTAAAGTCAGGCAGCGGGCTAGATTCATTGGACAACATCCAAGAACCCAAGCTTCCGAGTTTGGAAACTCCTTGGCCCTTGAGTCTCAGATTGGGTGAGGTTCCGGATTTAATTCCACCCGCCCACCCAAATATAAGCGATCTATGCCAAATTCGGCAAGAGCCCGCAGAAACAGTACACCATTACTGGGCCAGATTCCTCCTGGTCATGAACAGGATAAAGGACTGCCGTGAGGAGGATGCAATTTCATTCTTCTGCAATAATTGCACGGACAATGGAATCCTCAGCGCCATAAGTTGCCGTGAAATTACACGCTTCGTCGACTTGGCATCCATAGTACGAAAGTACTATGCGATGGAAAGCGCCTGGAAAACTGAAATAAAATTTTGGGACAATCCGGCCCTGAATACAACCCCAGTCTGAAATAAAAGGGTGCATTATCGCCAGGCACCTGGGTTAAACACCAAAAAGCAAAAACCCTCTATATGGCATGGAACCGAAATGGAGGGATGGCTCAATGGACCCTGTAAAATTCATAGTACAGAGGGCACCACACCAACTCATAGCCTTAGAGCATGTTGGATACTCCGGCAGGTGGCCAGAAGTGGCGAGGACCTTCTAACCCCATAATTCACAGAGCACCAGCCCAGGGATACCAGTACGGTATTAACAGTCTTCGAGACTTTCGCATCAAATAATATGCGGAAACGAACACTCCGCAGCCTTGCCGAAGTCTACCAAGTAGCAACAATAAACCCATGGAGTGACACGGCTATTACCTTTAATGCCAGTGATGAACCTAAATTCCGAACAGCCCGAGCACCAGCCGCATTGGTCCTCAGTCCAATAGTGGACGGCTTTCGCCTTACCAAGGTACTCATGGACGGTGGCAGCGGATTGAACCTCATTTATGAGGAAACCCTTCGAAAAATGGAAATAGACTAGAGCCGCATTGAGCGAAGAAACACAACCTTTAGAGGAATAATCCCCAGTCGGGAAGCGTGCTGTACAGGAAAAATCACACTGGATGTGGTGTTCGGCACGCCGGATAATTACAGGTCCGAGGAGGTCACGTTTCAAGAGGCCCCATTCAGTAGCGGATACCATGCTCTATTAGCGCGAGAGGCATTCACAATTTTTCAGGCTATACCCCATTAAGGGTACATGAAGCTCAAAATGCCCAGACCCAACGGAATCATCACTCTTGCTAGTGACCGGACATAGCACTCTGCGCCGAAAATAAGACAGTCGCACTGGCCCTTGAGGCACTATCCGAAGCCCTAGCGGCCGAGGAACTGACTGCGATGCGCTCCATGGTGAACAGGGACGATGTGATACTCGATAAAAGATCCAAGTCCACCTCCTTTAAACCGGCGGACGAAATAGTCAAATTCCAAGTCCATCCAACGGACCCTACAAAAATGGCCTCCATCGGGGCGCAATTAAACCCTGATGTAGACGCCGCACTACGAGAATTCCTACGCGAAAATTGGGATATTTTTGCCTGGCACCCTTCAGACATGCCAGGAATCCCACGCCGGCTGGCCGAGCACAGCCTAAACATCCTAAAAGGATTCAAGCCTGTCAAGCAGGCTCTTCGGTGTTTCTCTGAACCTAAGAGACAAGCCATGGGAGAGGAGCTAGCCAAACTACTGGAGGCCGGATTCATCAGACATATAAAACATCCCGACCTGGTGATGCTACGAAAGAAGGACAAATCCTGGCGCCTATGCATCGATTTCAAGGACCTCAACAAGGCTTGCCCAAAGTATCCCTTCCCCCTCCCCCGCATCGATCAAATTATCGATGCTACCGCAGGACACGATTCATTGTGTTTCCTAGACGCATACTCCGGCTACCATCAAATTAAGATGGCAGAGCCAGACCAAGCCGCAACGGCATTCATCACCCCATACGGCCCATTCTGCTTCAACACAATGCCCTTCGGGCTCAAAAACGCCGGCGCAACATATCAGCGCATGATTTAGACATGTCTGGCAAACCAGATCGGCAAAACAGTGGAGGCATACGTAGATGACGTGGTCGTCAAAACCAAGCATGTCAAAACTCTAGTAGACGACTTGAGGTCGATAACCTCTGAACAGATGACATCAAGCTTAACCCAGAAAAATGCGTTTTCGGCATACCAGCCGGAAAGCTCTTGGGCTTCATTGCATCCGGTAGAGGAATTGAAGCAAACCCAGCCAAGATCCGAGCTCTGTCACAATTGGATATTCCAAAGGACCTCAAACAAATACAAAAATTGACTGGATGCATGGCGGATCTAAGCCGCTTTATCTCACGCTTGGGAGAAAAGGCATTACCCCTTTATCACCTCCTCCGGCGCACCGAACACTTCGAGTGGAAGGAAGCCGCCACGGCCAGACTCGAAGAAATAAAAGCCATATTGGCAACAAACCCGGTCCTGGCCGCGCCTAACATTGGCGAACCAATGCTATTATACATTGTGGCAACTTATCAAGTTGTAAGCGCGGTGCTCGTCGTTGAACGAGAAACGGACGGACACAAATCCCCCCTTCAAAAACCAGTTTACTACGTGTCCACTGTCCTCACTCCATGCAAGTCACGGTACCCGCATTATCAAAAGATAGCGTACGCGGTGTTTATGGCATCCCGGAAGCTGCAACACTACTTTCAAGAGTGTTCGATAACAGTAGCCTCCGAAGTACCTCTTAACGATATTATAAACAACCGCGACGCGACGGGCTGGATTGCCAAATGGGCCATTGAGCTCCTCCCGTTCGACATAACCTATAAGCCACGGCGAGCTATTAAGTCACAAGTTTTGGCCGACTTCGTCGCTGAATGAACTGAAGCCGAACTCCCTAAAGAGTACGATACATATTCCAACTGGATCATGCCTTCGACGGCTCCAAAATGTTAGCTGGTCTGGGGGCTAGCGTCGTTCTGACGTCCCCAACAGGAGATACAGTTCAATACGTACTCCAGATAATGTATACAGACTCCAACAATGCAGCCGAATACAAGGCCCTTCTACATGGTCTCCGGATGGCAGTCTCCATGGGCATCCAACGCCTAGAGGTGCACGGGGATTCGAACCTCGCGATATCCCAAATAAATGGAGACTTTGATGCCAAGGATCCGAAAATGGCAGCTTATTGCAACACCGTCCTAAAAATGTCAGCTCGGTTCGAGGGGCTCGAATTTCACCACATAGCCCGGGAAAACAATCAGGCAGCAGACGTCTTGGCACGCATCGGCGCAAAGCGCGATGCAGCCCCCCCCTCCCAACATTTTCTTGGAGAGACTATTCAAGCCATCCGTATTATGGGAAGGGGAATCCGGAAATAACAGCCCGGACTCAACCACACCGCTCGACACTGAACATTCTAACACAACGGGAGGCTCTGCCAACGAAGTAACATCCTTAGCCCACGTAATAATGGCAGTCATTGCCCCATGGACAGAACCATTCCTAGCCTACCTAACCAGGCAGGAACTTCCCGAGGACCAAAACGAGGCACGCCGCATAGTGCGGCGATCTAAAGCCTATAAAGTCCATGAGGGAGAGCTTTATAAGAAAAGCACCACCGAAGTCCTTCAAAGGTGTATCTCCAAAGAGGAAGGGCGAAATCTTTTGGCTGAAATTCATGCCGGACTCGGCGGGCACCACGCCGCAGCCCGGGCCCTTGTAAGCAAGGCCTTCCGTACAGGATTTTATTGGCCGACGGCCCGGGCATATGCTCAGGACTTAGTCCAACGATGCGTCGGTTGCCAGCTCTTTGCTAACCAAAGCCATATGCCACCCACCGCCCTCCAAACTATACCCATCACCTAGCCCTTCGCGGTCTGGGGGCTTGACATGGTTGGACCCCTTAAAGGAGGAACCCACAAGCAAAAATACCTATTGGTCATGGTGGATAAATTCACCAAATTGATAGAGGCCAAGCCTGTTAAGACGGCCGAATCCGGACAGGTGATAGACTTCATATCAGGGGTCGTACACCGTTATGGCATCCCCCATAGCATCATCACTGATAACGGGATGAACTTTACGGCCAACGAGGTCAAACTCTGGTGCAAAAACATGGGCATCAAGCTCAAATACGCTTCAGTCTATCACCCACAAACTAACGGTCAAGTCGAGCGAGAAAATGGCCTAATCATGAGCGGCATCAAACCCAGATTAGTGCAGTCCCTCAAGGAATCTAACACGCACTGGGTAGAGGAGCTCGACTCCGTACTCTGGGGGCTGCGGACCATGCCGAATCGCACCATCGGATTCACACCATTCTTTATGGTATATGGCGCAGAGGCAGTTCTGCCCTGCGACATAATTCATGACTCACCTCGCGTGCACATGTACAAAGAAAGAGAAGCTGAACTAGATCGGCAGGACAGTTTGGACGCCTTGGAGGAGGAGCGTGACGTGGCAAAAGCCCGTTCCGCATTCTATCAACAGCAGGCTCGAAGATATCAAAGTAGAGAAGTACGGGCCAAAACTTACAATGTTGGCGAGTTAGTTCTATGCCTGCCGGACAAGAAAAAGGACAAACTCAAGCCCAAATGGGAAGGTCCCTTTATTATTGACCAAGTCTTGAGTGGTGGAGTGTACCGTCTGCGAGATGCATCGGATAACTGACTCGAGCCGAACCCATGGAACGCGGCCCGTCTCCGAAGATCCTACGCCTAGCGCCGGACTCTGTGTTTGTCTCCTTCCTCTGTCTATTTTTTACACATTAGATGTCTTATATTTCTCTCCTTCTCCCTCCCTTTCTCTTACAGCCTTTAAGGGCTCATTCGCGCCTTGTTCGCACACAATTGACGCGCTATCCGCGCTCATTATACCTAGGGGCTTCTTTAACAGAAGCTTGTTTATACGGGCCTCATGCCCAACACATGTGTCACACTTCCGCATGTACCTTTTATTCACCATAATATGCATTGATATGACTTAAGTTTTGGCCAAGCTGGGTTGCCTGGCTCCTGTGCTTACCCCTACGTTCCTGATTGTTCGGCTAGGCGGTAAAGGGAGCACCTCAACGATTGTTACTGCCGGGCCAGCCGGATGTGTACCTCAGACTGGGTGAAGCCCAAAGCTAGTGTTCTTAAGGGAATATTCGGTCGGTGAACTAAAGATGATTTCTCACTCATTTATTTATCCGCCCCCAGATGCTTTTCTGCTTTTTTCGCAGTCCGGACATGCACTTTAGGGCATGCCTCCCAAGGAAAGGAACCCCTAACGGAACTATTTTCCCTGGAAGATGTTTCTTACTAACCATGTAATATAACATAACTAGTTGGGCACTTGTCTGTTCAAGCACTAATGACCCCTACGCCTGGTCTCCACGCATGCCCCGGTTCTTACATAACCGAGAGGGTATTCGGACACACTCCGGACTATCGGGTCCTGAGGTTGAAGCGAAAAGGTCCGCCATGACAAACGATCTACAATCCGGCTAGAAGGCATTTTACATGTCATCTTAAATTACATAGTCAATTTGACTGGGTATATTCCTCTTCAATACCATCCAACAGGCTGTCTAGTTTACAGTCCTGTTGGGAATATTTGGAGGCCAACTCTACCTGGCCGTACACTAAACTCACAGGGATCTCCTTCCCATCGGGCCCCACAGGTCTGACCTCGGCCATGTGGTTTGGGTCAGCCTTCGTGTACCGCGTCTTCACCATGGTCCAGGCCTCCCTGGCGCCTTGACGGCAGGCCGATATCTTCCATAATCGGAAGCGCCACCACGCTCCCTTCAGCTTCTTTGCAAGCTCTCCAAGGCCTTTGGGCATGGAGACGGATGGCCACAAGGCCTGGGCGATGCCTTGCATTACCTTCCAAACTCGTTCGTGCAGTTGTGAGAGCTCGGGAAGAAGGTCACCCGTAGAACCGGGCATTTCCTCTGCAGGCCGACCTGTCAGCATACCTACAGACATAACTCTGTCAATCAACTTCCTTGCCGAACTCTTTTTTGAAGTTCGTTCAAGCACTTACTAAAAATGTCGCGTCGAAGCCGCCGATTCTCCTTCACGGAGTCCGACAGCTGAGCACGAACATCCTTTAGTTCCTCTCCCAGCTGGGTGTTGGAATCTTGGAGATTATTCTTCTCTTGCCTCACCTTCGTAAGCACGCTCTCACCGGCCTTTAACCGGCGCAAGAGTTGTTGTTTGTCCGGATCCACTCCGGCGCCATCTGCATTGTTATTGTCAGATTTGCACACATGCCGCACTTCACAACATACTTATCTTTCGAAGCATATATTACCAGAGGGGGTCTCCTTGGCCTCCCCTGCCGCGGCTAGAGCGGCCTAAAGTTGGGCTTTGCACTCTTCCAGCTCCTAGGATAGTTGGGTATTCTTTTCTGTAAGATCCTGCATAACAAATGATCCTTAAAATCAGTTATTCTAATTGTTTCAAGTCTCGGGGGCTACTGACATATATAACCATCAAATTTTCTCACCCGTATGTCTTTTACATACTGCTCCGTGGCTCTGGCTAGACCATTTTGAGCGGCACGGAGGTACGCATCTCCCGTATTGAAGGCATCCAATGCCTCTTGGGAGAAACAAGCGTCACAAAGAACTGTCCGGCGATGCCTGTGGTTCATGGCACTCTCCACCTAGGAATTGGTGGCAGACAGCCCGTCCGCATCCTCTGTCGGAGGAGCATCCAGTGCGCGCCTCATGTTCGCCTCCACTTCCGGACCCGGCCTTGGAGCCTGGCTGGTGGAGGCGCGATTGGCAACCTCTCCAGATATAGTCCGGCGAGTGCTCTTTTTCCTGAAGAGAGCACGAGTGTTAGTATGCCTTGAGGGAATAAAACCTGGGAATAAAATGGCACGCCATACCGTTGCGCTGGCGTCTCAATCCGGACCGCACTTCTTTTCAGCCTGCTGGGCCTTGCTGCCCCTTGTTGGCTAGCCACCGCAGGCTCGGCCCTCCACCTCAAGGACTTCCCCTGCAAAAATGCCATTGGTATACGGTGATCCAAAATAAGCACGGATTGATCGTCTTAAAAGTACTAGGACTTCAGTCTCGGTTACTTGTGAGGCTGGAAGTAGTCCGGGATAATCGGTCGTAATGGCCACTAAGGCATTGTCCTTGCTCAACTGATGAAACACCCCATCGATAAGCTCCACAGATAAGTCCAGGTCCTCTTGGGAGACCGGGTCGAAGGACCGTTCCCGGTCCTCGGGTTGTGGAGGAGGGCTGTTTATCTCCTTTACAGCCTGGCGTAGCTCCTGCATTGAAATTGCTAGACTGAATACTTAACTATGGGGATATGAAACGGATGGGCGAGTGAAAGTGTTCGCTTACCCAGCTTGGAGGATTGTACATAGAAAATCTGCCCCGTGGGTTGACACGGAGGAATTCCTCCTCTTCTCCCTTGTACAAAGCATACAAGATCTTTATTAGAGTAGCAACCGATTCCGGCCCCTTACGGCCGCACCGGGTGGCATCGTCCTCCCCGTTGAAATCCCACATGGGGTGGCCTCTATACTGAAGCGGCTGCACCCCCCGCATAATGCATGTGGCCATGACCTCAATCATGGTCAGTCCGAAATGAGCTAACAACCTTATCCGGCTCATCAGGTAAAGGACGTCCTTGTCATTTTCCTTCTGAGGGCTCCGTGGACGCCAGCTTAGGCGCTTCTTCAAAGGAGCATTATCGAACTCAGGGAGGCCGATCCGAACAGGGTCCGGCAGGGGGACATCTTCTATATAAAACCATTCTGAAGGCCAGTCATCGGACGCCTTCTTTGGGGTTCCGGATAGATATCCGGTCCCGGCGATGCACCATAGTTCGGCTCCGCCCACTTGATATATCGACCCCTCCTGAGAACGGGGCACAAGGCAGAACGGCTTCTTCCACAACGCGAAATGAGCCTCGATGCCCTAAAACAGCACGCAAAGGGCTACGAAGCCCGCAATATGCAATATGGAGGCACGCGTAAGGTTGTGCAACTGGAGGCCGTAGAACTCCAGGAGCCCCCGGAGAAACGGATGAATTGGAAATCCGAGCCCTCTTATCAAATAAGGGACAAGGCATATCCGCTCTCCTTTGGAGGGATTGGGGACGCTCTCCGCTTGCTCTCCACCATTATAGGTGGCAAGCCCAGCTCGAACCGGGACCATGTAGGCTGGGGGAGAAACCCCTTGGCTTGGAGCGCCACTAGCTTGTTGTGCGGGATGGATCATCTCTCCCAATCTCTAGGCCAAGGGCTGGGAGGGCGAGAGGAGGAGCTGCGTCGACTGGCCATGATGGAATGGATCTCTGTCGAATGCGCTCCGATGAATGCTCGCGAAGGGAAGATGGTGTGATTCGGATCTAAATCCCCGTCTCTTTTATAGGCAGCTCATTTGCGCAGCGTGGGGGGTAAATGAAAAAACACCCTGGCTTTTCGCATTCGTTTGGCACGTGGAAGATGGCCATTATTGGACGTAGAAGACAAGGAGCGCAACATTCACCAGAAGTCGGACACTATTCAATAGATATATGGAATTTGGAGAAGAACCCGCCTTCCAGTACCGAAGACAAATCTGCGCGCCGGACTCATCGTCATTGAAGCCTGGTTCGGGGGCTACTGAGGGAGTCCCGGATTAGGGGGTCCTCGGACAACCGGACTATAACCTTTGGCCGGACTCCTGGACTATGAAGGTACAAGATTGAAGACTTCGTCCCGTGTCCGGATGGGACTTTCCTTGGCGTGGAAGGCAAGCTTGGCGATACGGATATGTAGATCTCCTCCCATTGTAACCGACTCTGTGTAACCCTAGCCCTCTCCGGTGTCTATATAAACCGGAGGGTTTTAGTCCGTAGGACGAACAACAATCATACCATAGGCTAGCTTCTAGGGTTTAGCCTCTCTGATCTCATGGTAGATCTACTCTTGTACTACCCATATCATCAATATTAATCAAGCAGGAGTAGGGTTTTACCTCCATCGAGAGGGCCCGAACCTGGGTAAAAACATCGTGTCCCTTGTCTCCTGTTACCATCTGCCTAGACGCACAGTTCGGGACCCCCTACCCGAGATCCGCCGGTTTTGACACCGACATTCACCGACCGAATATTCCCTTAAGAACGCTAGCTTTCGGCTTCACCTAGTCTGAGGTACACGTCCGGCGGACCCGGTAGTAAAAATCGCAAAGGTGCTCCCCTTATGCCCTAGCCGAACTAATGGGAATGTAGGGCATAAACATAGGAGCCAAGCAACCCAGCTTGGCCAAAACCTAAGTCATATCGATGCATATAATGGCGAAGAAAAGGTACATATGGAAAAGTGACACATATGTAGTGGGCATGAAGCCCGGAAGATAATTATATTAAGCTTCTGTATAAGAAGCCCCCAGGTATAGTGAGCGCGCATAGCGCATCAAGATTGTGTAGTCGAGTCACACTTGAAGCTTTTTAGGGCCATAAAAAGGAAAGAAAGAGGATATAATTTAAAAAAGGCAGAGGTAAGGAGACGAACACAGAGTTCGGCGCTAGGCGTAGAACCTTTGGTGTCTGGCCGCGTTCCATGGGTTCGGCTCGAGTCGATTATCTGATGCATCACACAGGCGATACGCTCCTCTAGTGAGAACTTTATCAATAATGAAGGGACCCTCCCACTTGGGCTTGAGCTTGTCCTTTTTCTTCTCCGGTAGGCGTATTACGAGTTCGCCAACATTATAAGTTTTGGCCCGTACTTCTCTGCTTTGATACCTTCGAGCCTGTTGCTGATAGAATGCGGAAAGGGCTTTTGCGACGTTGCGCTCCTCCTCCAGGGCATCTAGACTGTCTTGCCGATCAAGCTTGGCTTCTCTCTCTTCATACATGCGCACCCGAGCTGAGTCGTGAATGATATCACAGGGCAATACCGCCTCTGCGCCGTACAACATGAAGAATGGTGTGTATCCGGTAGTGCGATTTGGCGTGGTCCGCAGTCCCCATAGTACGGAGTCGAGCTCCTCAACCCAGTGCGTATCTGATTCCTTCAAGGATTGCACTAGTCTGGGTTTGATGCCGCTCATAATAAGATTATTTGCTTGTTTGACTTGACCGTTTGTTTGGGGGTGATAGACGGAGGCGTAATCGAGCATAATGCCCATGTTGCCGCACCAAGTTTTCACCTCGTCGGTTGTGAAGTTGGAGCCATTATCGGTGATGATGCTGTGGGGGACACCATAACGGTGTACAACCCCCGACATGAAGTCTATCACTGGTCCGGATTCGGCCGTTTTAACTGGTTTGGCCTCTATCCCTTTGGTGAATTTATCCACCATGACCAATAGGTGTTTTTTCTTATGGCTTCCTCCTTCAAGGGGTTCGACCATATCGAGCCCCCAGACCGCAAAGGGCCAAGTTATGGGGATTGTTTGGAGAGCGGTAGGTGGCATATGGCTTTGGTTTGCGAAAAGCTAGCAACCGACGCAATGTTGGACGAGGTCCTGTGCGTCTGCTCGGGCTGTTGGCTAGTAGAAACTTGTACGGAAGGCCTTGCTTACAAGGGCCCGAGCTGCGGTGTGGTGGCCGCCGAGTCCAGCATGAATTTCGGCCAAGAGCTGCCGCCCTTCCTCTTCGGAGATGCATCTTTGGAGTACTCCGGTAGCACTTTTCTTATAAAGCTCTCCCTCGTGGACCTTGTAGGCTTTAGAGCACCGCACAATGCAACGTGCCTCATTTTGGTCCTCGGGGAGTTCTTGCCTATTTAGGTAGGCTAAGAAGGGTTCTGTCCAAGGGGCGATGACAGCCATGATTACGTGGGCTGAAGGTGTTATTTCAGTGGCGGAGCCTCCGATTATGTCAGTGTGTTTGGGATTTGGTGTTGTGGTCGCATCCAGACTAGTATTGCTGGTCTCCCCTTGCCACACCACGGGTGGCTTGAACAGCCTTTTCAAGAAGATATTAGGTGGGACGGGGTCGCGCTTAGCGCCGATCCGGGCGAGGATATCCGCCGCTTGATTGTTTTCTCGGACCACATGATGGAATTTGAGCCCCTTGAACTGATCTGACATCTTGAGGACGGCATTGCGGTAAGCCACCATTTTTGGGTTCTTTGCATCAAAGTCTCCATTTATTTGACATGTTGCTAGGTTCGAATCCCCACGCACTTCTAGGCGTTGGATGCCCATGGATACTGCCATTCGAAGACTGTGCAACAGAGCCTCGTACTCGGCTGCATTGTTGGAGTCTCTGCATAGTATTTGGAGTACATATAGGGCTGTATCTCTGGTGGGGGATATCAGGACAACGCCCGCTCCCAGACCAGCCAACATCATTGAGTCGTCAAAGTGCATGATCCAATTGGAGTATGCGTCGTACTCTTTAGGGAGTTCGTCTTCTGTCCATTCGGCGACGAAGTCAGCCAGTACTTGCGACTTAATGGATCGTCGTGGTTTGTATATGATGTCGAACGGGAGGAGCTCGATGGCCCACTTAGCAATCCAGCCCGTGGCATCGTGGTTATTTATTATATCGTTGAGTGGTACTTCGGAGGCCACCGTGATTGAACACTCTTGAAAGTTGTGTCGTAGTTTCCGGGATGCCATGAAGATCGCATATGCTATCTTTTAATAATGTGGGTACCGTGACTTGCATGGTGTGAGGACAGTGAATACGTAGTATACCGGCTTTTGAAGCGGGAACTTATGTCCGTCCTCCTATCATTCGATGACGAGCACTGTGCTTACAACTTGGTGTGTTGCAGCTATATATAATAGCATGGGTTCGCCGATGTTTGGTGCGGCCAGGATTGGGTTGCTGGCCAAGAGGGCCTGATACGTCTCCAACGTATCTATAATTTTTGATTGTTCCATGCTATTATATTACCCCTTTTGGATGTTTATGGGCTTTATTTTACACATTTATATCATTTTTGGGACTAACCTACTAACCGGAGGCCCAGCCCATATTGCTGTTTTTTTGCCTATTTCAGTATTTCGAAGAAAAGGAATATCAAAAGGAGTCCAAACAGAATGAAACCTTCGGGAGAACGAACATGATCCATGAGACTTGGAGTGCAAGTCAAGAAGCAGCCGAGGCGGCCACGAGAGGGTAGGGCGCCCCCCCCCATAGGGCGCGCCCCCTGTCTCGTGGGCCCCTCGGGCGGCCACTGACGTACTTATTCCTCCTATATAAGCCTACGTACCCCGAAAACATCCAGGGAGCCAATGAAATACAATTTCCACCGCCGTAACCTTCTGTATCCGCGAGATCCCATCTTGGAGCCTTCGCCGGCGCTCTACCAGAGGGGGAATCGACCACGGAGGGCTTCTACCTCAACACCATAGCCCCTCCGATGAGTTGTGAGTAGTTTACCACAGACCTACGGGTCCATACTTATTAGCTAGATGGCTTTTTCTCTCTTTTTGGATCTCAATACAATGTTCTCCCCCTCTCTTGTGGAGATCTATTCGATGTAACCTCTTTTTGCGGTGTGTTTGTCGAGATCCGATGAATTGTGGTTTTATGATCAAGTTTCTCCATGAGTAATATGTGAATCTTCTCTGAGTTCTTTTATGTATGATTGAGTTATGTTTGCAAGTCTCTTCAAATTATCAGTTTGGTTTGGCCTACTAGATTGATCTTTCTTTCCATGGGATAAGTGCTTAGCTTTGGGTTCAATCTTGCGGTGTCCTTACCCAGTGACACCAGGGGTTGCAAGGCACGTATTGTATTGTTGCCATCGAGGATAAAAAGATGGGGTTTATATCATATTGCATGAGTTTATCCCTCTACATCATGTCATCTTGCTTAATGCGTTACTCTATTCTTTGTGAACTTAATACTCTAGATGCAGGCAGGAGTCGGTCGATGTGTCGAGTAATAGTAGTAGATGCAGGCAGGAGTCGGTCTACTTGTTGCGGACGTGATGCCTATATACATGATCATGCCTAGATAATCTCATAATTATTCGCTTTTCTATCAATTGCTCGATAGTAATTTGTTCACCCACCGTAATACTTATGCTATCTTGAGAGAAGCCACTAGTGAAACCTATGGCCCCCGGGTCTATCTCTTATCATATTTGCTTCCAATCTACTTTTATTTGCATCTTTACTTTTTGCATCTATATTATAAAATACCAAAAATATATTTATCTTATCATACTATCTCTATTAGATCTCACTTTCACAAGTGGCCGTGAAGGGATTGACAACCCCTTTATTGCATTGGTTGCGAGTTATTTGTTTGTTTGTGTAGGTGTGTGGGACTTTTGAGGAGTCTCCTACTGGATTGATACCTTGTTTCTCAAAAACTGAGGGAAATACTTACACTACTATTGCTGCATCACCCTTTCCTCTTCAAGGAAAACCAACGCAAGCTCAAGACGTAGCAAGAAGGATTTCTGGCGCCATTGCCGGGGAGGTCTTCGCTCAAGTCAAGACATACCAAGTACCCGTCACAAACTCATGTCCCTCGCATTTACATTATTTGCCATTTGCCTCTCGTTTTCCTCTCCCCCACTTCACCCTTGCCATTTTATTCGCCCTCTCTTTCCCAATCTCCTCCGCTCTTTTTCGCTTGCCTTTTTCTGTTTGCTTGTGTGTTGGATTACTTGCTGCCATGGCGCAAGAGAATACCAAATTGTGTGATTTCTCGAATACCAATAATAATGATTTCCTTAGTACACCGATTGCTCTTCTTAATGATGTTGAGTCTTGTGAAATCAATACTGCTTTGCTGAATCTTGTTATGAAAGATCAACTTTGTTGATTTATGTGATATGCAAAAGAAGAAAGATACGGATAACAATATTGTTAAATTGAAGTTATTTCCGTTTTCACTTAGAGATCATGCTAAAGTTTGGTTTCGTCTTTGCCTAAAAATAGTATTGATTCTTGGAACAAGTGCAAAGATGCTTTTATCTCTAAGTATTTTCCTCCCGCTAAGATTATCACTCTTAGGAACGATATTATGAATTTTAAACAACTTGATCATGAGCATGTTGCCCAATCTTTGGAAAGAATGAAATTGATGATTCGCAATTGCCCTACTCATGGTTTGAATTTATGGATGATCATACAAAAAAATTTATGCCGGTTTGAACTTTGCTTCTAGAAATCTCTTAGATTCGGCCGCGGGAGGCACGTTTATGGAAATCACGTTAGGAGATGCTACAAAACTCCTTCATAATATTATGGCTAATTAATCTCAATGGCACACCGCAAGATCTTCAAGTAAAAAAAGTGCATGCTATAGAAGAAATCGATGTTTTGAGTGGAAAGGTGGATGAACTTATGAAATTGTTTGCTACTAAAAATACTCCTCTTGATCCCAATGATATGCCTTTGTCTACTTTGATTAAAAATAATAATGAATCTATGAATGTGAATTTTGTTGGTAGGAATAGTTTCGGAAACTTTAGTTCTAGATCGTTCCCTAGTAATTCCTCTAATAATTATGGAAATTCCTACAATAATTCTTATGGTAATTTTAATAAGATGCCCTCTGATTTTGAGAATAGTGTGAAATAATTTATGATCTCTCAAAAGAATTTTAATGCTTTGCTTGAAGAAAAATTGCTCAAAGTTGATGATTTGGCTAGGAACGTTGATAGACTTTCGCTTGATGTTGATTCTCTTAAACTTAGATCTTCTCCTCGCATGATATCAATGAGTCTCTCAAAGCCATGAGAATTTCCATTTATGAGTGCAAGGAAAGAACCACTAGATTGCGTGCTAAGAAAGATTGCTTTGTAAAGGCATGGTCTTCTAGTTTCCATGAAAATAATGATGAAGATCTTAAAGTTATTGATGCGTCTCCTATTAGATCTTTGTTTGGCAATATGAATCTTGATAGTTATGGGACTGATGATGAGTCAACTTTACCTAGAAGGCGTCCCAAGAATTCGGAGTTTTTAGATCTTGATGCTAAATTTGGTAAAAGTGGGATTGGAGAGGTCACGACTTTAAATAGTATTGAACCCACTATCTCAGATTTCAAGGAATTTGATTATGATAATTGTTCTTTAGAAGGTTGTATTTCCTTGTTGCAATCCGTTGTTAATTCTCCTCATGCTTATAGTCAAAATAAAGCTTTTACCAAACATATCGTTGATGCCTTGATGCAATCTTATGATGAAAAACTTAATTTGGAAGTTTCTATACCTAGAAAACTTAATGATGAGTGGGAACTTACTATAAAGATTAGAATTAAAGATCATGAGTGTTTTGCTTTGTGTGATTTGGGTGCTTGTGTTTCCAAGATTCCGAAAACTTTATGTGATACTCTAGGTTTCCATGATCTTGATGATTGCTCTTTAAATTTGCACCTTGCGGATTCCACCATTAAAAAGCCAATGGTAAGGATCAATGATGTTCTCATTGTTGCAAATAGAAATTTGGTGCCCGTAGATTTTATCGTTCTTTATATAGATTGCAATCTTTGTTGCCCTATTATTCTTCATAGACCTTTCCTTAGAATGATTGGCGCGATTATTGATATGAAGGAAGGGAATATTATATTCCAAATTCCATTGAAGAAAGGCATGGAGCACTTTCCAAGAAAGAAAGTCAAATTACCTTATGAATCTATCATACGGGCTACTTATGAATTTAGTGCCAAAGGTGGCACTACTTAGATCTAACTTCGCTTTTATGCCTAGCTAGGGGCGTTAAACGATAGCGCTAGTTGGGAGGCAATGCAATTTTCTTTGTGCTTTTTGTTTTTCTTCCTGTTTAGTAATAAATCTTGCATCTACCTTCTATTTAGATGTGTTTTTATCTTTTAATTAGTGTTTGTGCCAAGTAGAACCTGTAGGATAACCTATGATGATAGTTGATTTGATTCTGCTGAAAAACAGAAACTTTGCGCGCACGAATTTAGTTTTGTTAAATCACAGAAACGTGATTTTGTGTTGATTCTTTTTTATGCTGATCAATAAACAAATTGTCTAGGACATCCTATTTTTGTAGGATTTTTAAAGTTCCATAAGTTTGCGTTAGTTACAGATTTCTTCAGATTGTTCTGTTTTTGACAGATTCTGTTTTTCGTGTGTTGTTTGCTTATTTCGATGCATCTATGGCTAGTAAAATAGTTTATAAACCATAGAGAAGTTGGATTACAGTAGATTTAACACCAAAATAAATAAAGAATGAGTTTATTACAGTAACTTATGTGGTGGTTTTGTTTTCTTTCACTAACGGAGCTTATAAGATTTCCTGTTGAGTTTTGTGTTGTGAAGTTTTCAAATTTTGGGTAAAGCTTTTATGGACTATGGAATAAGGAGTGACAAGAGCCTAAGCTTGGGGATGCCCATGGAACCCCAAGATATTCAAGGATAGCCAAAAGCCTAAGATTGGGGATGCCCTAGGAAGACATCCCCTCTTTCGTCTTCGTTCATTGGTAACTTTACTTGGAGCTATATTTTTTTTCGCCACATGATATGTGTTTTCCTTGGAGCCTCGTGTATTATATTAGTCTTCGTTTTTTAGTTTACCACAATCATCCTTGCTGTACACACCTTTTTGGAGAATCCTACTTGATTGAATTTTCTAGAATACTCTATGTGCTTCACTTATATCTTTTGAGCTTGATAGTTTTTGCTTTAGTGCTTCACTTATATCTTTTAGAGCATGGCGGTGGCTTATTTTTGTAGAAATTGCTAGTATATCATGCTTCACTTATATTATTTTGAGAGTCTTTTAGAACAGCATGTTATTTGCTATGGTTATAAAATTGGTCCTAGAATGGTAGGCATCCAAGTTGGGTGTAATAAAAACTATCATAGGAAGTGAATTGGATGCTATGATCAATTTGATACTTGATAATTGTTTTGAGATAGGGAGGTAGTGATATTAAAGTCATGCTAGTTCGGTGATTATGAATTTATGCTTGTGTTGAAGTTAGCAAATCCCGTAGCATGCACATATGGTTAAAGTTGTGTAACAAATTTGAAACATGAAGTGTACCTGGCTTGTGCATCCTTATGAGTGGCGGTCGGGGACGAGTGATAGTCTTTTCCTACCAATCTATCCCCCTAGGAGCATGCGCGTAGTGCTTGATTTTTGATGACTTCTAAATTTTTGCAATAAGAATATGAGTTCTTTTGACTAATGTTGAGTCCATAGATTATACGCACTTTTACCTTTCCACCATTGTTAGCCTCTTCGGTACCGTGCATTGCCCTTTCTCACCTTGAGAGTTGGTGCAAACTTCGCCAGTGCATCCAAACCCCATGATACGATATACTCTATCACACATAAACCTCCTTATATCTTCCTCAAAATAGCCACCATACCTACCTATTATGGCATTTCCATAGCCATTCCGAGATATATTGCCATGCAACTTTCCACCGTTCTGTTCATCATCATCATGACATAATTTACTTTTGTCATATTGCCATTGCATGATCATGTAGTTGACATCGTATTTGTGGCAAAGCCACCATGCATTAATTTTCATACATGTCACTCTTGATTCATTGCACCATCCCGGTACACCGCTGGAGGCATTCATCTAGAGTCATATCTTGTTCTAGTTTCGAGTTGTAATTCATATGTTGTAATCAATGAAAGTGTGATGATCATCATTATTAGAGCATTGCCCAAAGAAAAAAAAAAGAAAAAAGAAAGGCCAAAAAAAGGCCCAAAAAAGAAAAAGAAAAAAAAGAAGAAAAGAAAGAAAAAATAAATAAAAAGGGCAATGTTACTATCTCTTTTTCCACACTTGTGCTTCAATGTAGCACCTTGTTATTTATGTAGTGACTCTCATATATTGTGCTTCAAAGTAGCACCATGTTTTTCATATAGTGAGTCTTATAAGTTGTCTTTTTCATACTAGTGGGAATTCTTCATTATAGAACTTGGCTTGTATATTCCTACGATGGGCTTCCTCAAATGCCCTAGGTCTTCGTGAGCAAGCAAGTTGGATGAACACCCACTAGTTTTCTTTTGTTGAGCATTCATTTATAGCCCTAGTGCATCCGTTGCATGGCAATCCCTACTCCTCATGTTGACATCAATTGATGTGCATCTCCATAGCCCATTGATTATCCTCGTCAATGTGAGACTTTCTCCTTTTTTGTCTTCTCCACACAATCCCCATCATCATATTCTATTCCACCCATAGTGCTATATCCATGGCTCACGCTCATGTATTGTGTGAAGGTTGAAAAAGTTTGAGATTATTTAAGTATGAAACAATTTCTTGGCTTGTCATCGGAGGTATTGAAGTTGGGAACATCTTTGTGTGACAAAAATGAAACATAGCCTAACTATATGATTTTGTAGGGATGAACTTTCTTTTGCCATGTTATTTTGAGAAGACATGATTACTTTGATTAGTATGCTTGAAGTGTTACTGTTTCTTCTATCAATATGAACTTTTATTTTGAATCATTTGGATCTGAACATTCATGCCACAATAAAGAAAATTACATTGAGAATTATGCTAGGTAGCATTCCACATCAAAAATTCTCTTTTTATCACTTACCTACTCGAGGACGAGTAGGAATTAAGCTTGAGGATGCTTGATACGTCTCCAACGTATCCATGCTATTATATTACCCCCTTTGGATGTTTATGGGCTTTATTTTACACATTTATATCATTTTTGGGACTAACCTACTAACCGGAGGCCCAACCCGTATTGCTATTTTTTTTTGCCTATTTCAGTATTTCGAAGAAAAGGAATATCAAACGGAGTCCAAACGGAATAAAACCTTCGGGAGCGTGATTTTTGGAACGAATGTGATCCAGGGGACTTGGAGTGCAAGTCAAGAAGCAGCCGAGGCGGCCACGAGAGGGTAGGGCGCCCCCCACCTATAGGGCGCCCCCCTGTCTCGTGGGCCCCTCGGGCGGCCACCGACGTATTTATTCCTCCTATATAAGCCTACGTACCCCGAAAACATCCAAGGAGCCAACGAAACACAATTTCCACCGCCGTAACCTTCTGTATCTGCGAGATCCCATCTTGGAGCCTTTGTCGGTGCTCTGCCGGAGGGGGAATCGACCACGGAGCCCCTCCGATGAGTTGTGTGTAGTTTACCACAGACCTACGGGTCCATAGTTATTAGCTAGATGGCTTCTTCTCTCTTTTTGGATCTCAATACAATGTTCTCCCCATCTCTTGTGGAGATCTATTCGATGTAAACTCTTTTTGCGGTGTGTTTGTCGAGATCCGATGAATTGTGGGTTTATGATCAAGTTTATCTATGAGTAATATTTGAATCTTCTCCGAATTCTTTTATGTATGATTGAGTTATCTTTGCAAGTCTCTTCGAATTATCAGTTTGGTTTGGCCTACTAGATTGATCTTTCTTGCCATGGGAGAAGTGCTTAGCTTTGGGTTCAATCCTGCGGTGTCCTTACCCAGTGATAGCAGGGGTTGCAAGGCACGTATTGTATTGTTGCCATTGAGGATAAAAAGATGGGGTTTATATCATATTGCATGAGTTTATCCCTCTACATCATGTCATTTTGCTTAATGCGTTACTGACGTGATGCCTATATACATGATCATGCCTAGATAATCTCATAATTATTCGCTTTTCTGTCAATTGCTCGACAGTAATTTGTTCACCCACCGTAATACGTATGCTATCTTGAGAGAAGCCACTAGTGAAACCTATGGCCCCCGGGTCTATCTCTTATCATATTTGCTTCCAATCAACTTTTATTTGCATCTTTACTTTTTGCATCTATATTATAAAATACCAAAAATATATTTATCTTATCATACTATCTCTATTAGATCTAACTTTCACAAGTGGCCATGAAGGGATTGACAACCCCTTTATTGCGTTGGTTGTGAGTTCTTTGTTTGTTTGTGTAGGTGCGTGGGACTTTTGAGGAGCCTCCTACTGGATTGATACCTTGGTTCTCAAAAACTGAGGGAAATACTTACGCTACTATTGCTGCATCACCCTTTCCTCTTCAAGGAAAACCAACGCAAGCTCAAGACGTAGCAGGGCCTTTATTTCTTCCAGTCCAGCCGTACCCGCATCTGTCCACTCGAAGTGAGGTAGTGCCTTTTCTCCCAATCGGGAGATAAAGTGGCTTAAGGCAGCCACGCATCTAGTTAATTTCTGGATTTGCTTGAGGTCTGTTGGGGTAGCCAACTGTGACAAAGCTCGGATTTTAGCCGGATTTGCTTCAATTCCTCTATTGGAAACGATGAAACCCAGGAGCTTTCCGGCAAGAACGCCGAAAACGCATTTTTCCGGATTGAGCTTGATGTCATATGTTTGGAGACTGTCGAACGTAAGCCTCAGGTCGTCTATTAAAGATCGTGTCTGGTCTTGATGACCACGTCGTCTACGTATGCCTCAATTGTTTTGCCGATTTTTTTTCTAGGCATGTCTGAATCATGCATTGATAGGTTGCACCAGCATTTTTGAGCCCGAAAGGCATGGTGTTGAAACAGAAGGGGTTGTATGGAGTGATGAATGCCGCTGCGGCTTGATTGGACTCCGCCATCTTGATTTGATGGTATCTGGAGTATGCGTCGAGGAAGCACAATGAGTCGTGTCCTGCGGTAGCATCGATGATTTGATCGATGCGGGGGAGAGGGAAGGGATCCTTGAGGCAAGCCTTATTGAGGTCCTTGAAATCGACACATAGGCGCCAGGATTTGTCCTTCTTTGGTACCATCACCAGGTTTGCTAGCCAGTCCAGGTGTTTTATTTCTCTGATGAATCCGGCTTCGAGTAACTTGGCTAGCTCCTCTCCCATTGCTTGTCGTTTAGGTTCTGAAAATCGCCGAAGAGTCTGCTTGACCGGCTTGTATCCCTTCAATATGTTTAGGCTATGCTCGGCCAACCTGCATGGGATACCTGGCATGTCTGAAGGGTGCCAGGCGAAGATGCCCCAATTCTCGCGCAAGAGCGCCCGTAGTGCGGCGTCTATTGTGGGCTTCAGATGTGCCCCGATGGATGATGTTTTTGTAGAGTCCGTTGGGTGGACTTGGAATTTGACTATTTCGTCCGCTGGTTTGAAAGAGGTGGACTTGGATCGTTTGTCGAGTATCATGTCATCCCTGTCCACTGTGGAGCGCAGCGCAGTTAGTTCGTCGGCCGCGAGGGCTTCGGATAATGCCTCAAGGGCCAGGGCGCCGGTTTTATTTTCGGCGTGGAGTGCTACGTCCGGATCACTCGCTAGAGTGATTATTCCATTGGGCCCGGGCATCTTGAGCTTCATGTACCAATAATGGGGTATATCTTGGAAGCTCGCGAATGCATCCCGGCCTAAAAGGGCGTGGTATCCGCTACTGAACGGGGCCACTTGGAATGTTATTTCTTCGGACCTATAGTTCTCCGTCGTGCCAAATACCACATCGAGTGTGATTTTCCCTGCACATCGTGCCTCCCGACTAGGGATAATTCCTCTAAAGGTCGTGCTGCTTTGCTCAATGTGGCTCTTGTCTATTTCCATTTTGTTAAGAGTTTCCTCGTAGATGAGGTTTAATCTGCTACCACCGTCCATGAGCACTTTAGTAAGACGGAAGTAGTCTACAATTGGACTAAGGACCAAAGCGGTTGGTGCTCGGACTATTCAGAATTGAGGTTCGTCACTGGCGTTGAAGGTTATGGCCGTGTCGTTCCATGGATTTATTGCTGCAGCGTGGCAGACTTCGGCGAGGCTGCGGAGTGCTCTGTTGCGCCTGTTATTTGAGGCGAAATTCTCGAAGACTGTCAATACTGTATTGTTGTTTTCTGGGGGATGATGCTCTGCGGTTAATGAGGAGATTCTCGCCTCTCTTGGCCACCTGTCGAAGTATCCAACATGCTCTAACGCTGTGTGTTGGTATGGTATCTGGTGTGGTGTGAATTTTGCATGGCCCATTGAGCCATCCCTCCAATACTGTTCCACGCCCTATAGTGGGCTTTGGTTTCTTTGTAATTGGATGGGGTGACTTGCGAGAGTGCACCCTTTTAGTTCGGATGAGGGGTTTAGTGAGAGACGGAGGATCCCAGAATTTTGCTTGCGTTTTCCAGGCGCTTTTCCATCGCATAATACTTCTGTACTATGATTGCCAAGTCAGCGAACTGTGATATGTCACGGTGACTTATGGCATTGAGGATTCCCTTGTCCGTGCAATTTTTGCAAAAGAATGAGATTGCGTCTTCCTCGCGACAATCTTTGACCCTGTTCATTACAAGGAGGAATCTGGCCCAAAAGTGATCTACTATCTCTTGGGATTGTTGTCTAATGTGGGAAAGATCGCTTGTATCTGGGTGGGTGGGTGGATTTAAGTCTGAACCCTGACCCGATCTGAGACCCAGGGGCAGAGGGACTTCAGAACTTGGCAGTTCGGGTTCCGGGATGTTGCCCAATTTTTCTGGCCCGTTGTTTGATTCTAAGTTTGGAGTTTGGGTCATGTCCTCCCGCAGACGGGTATCCAGCTCGGAGAGCTCGGGAATCCGGACATAGTTCGTCCTCGGAATAGAGGAAGAATCGCTGCATTGCTCCTCCACCACCGCTACCTGATGGGTGACCGGCGGAGAGTTAATCTCTCTTTGATCGGGTTTAAGCCCAATCCGATCATAGTCTGTAGCAACTCCCAAGGCAGCGATGCGATCCAAGAGCTCGTTCAAGGACGAGAGCTCCATTGAATCCATCTGCTCGGTGTATTCCGAGCTGACGTGGAGTCTGTTTTTGATGACCCAAGAAGTCATCATCGGTGCGGCGGTCGAAAGGGCGGTCATGATGAAGCCGCCTAGTCCTAGGGTTTGGCCTAAAGCTAGGGCTCCCCCAGAGGTGAAGTTGTCCTTGATAATAAGGCGAACCATCAAACCTTTTTCGATGTCACAGTGGAACTCTCAATGAAAGCACCAATGTTGGTGTCAAAACCGGCGGATCTCAGGTAGGGGGTCCAGAACTGTGCGTCTAAGGCTAATGGTAACAGGAGGCGGGGGACACAATGTTTACCCAGGTTCGGGCCCTCTCGATGGAGGTAATACCCTACTTCCTGATTGATTGATCTTGTTGATATGAGTATTACAAGAGTTGATCTACCACGAGATCGTAGAGGATAAACCCTAGAAGCTAGCCTATGATTGTGATTGTTGATGTCCCACGGACTAAACCCTCCGGTTTATATAGACAATGGAGGGGCCTAGGGTTACACAGAGTTGGTTACAGAGAAGGAAATCTACATATCCGAATTGCCAAGCTTGCCTTCCACGCAAAGGAGAGTCCCACCCGGACACGGGATGAAGTCTTCAATCTTGTATCTTCATAGTCCAACAGTCCGGCAAAAGTATATAGTCCAGCTGTCCGAGGACCCCTAATCCAGGACTCCCTCAGCAGGAGAGGAGCAATGCAACACTGGAGGAACTCCTTGACCACTCAGGGCGCAGTCACACCGAGATCCCTCAACCTCCTCAGTCGGAACGAGACGAAGGAGAGCCAGGGGCTCACGAGTCTCCCATGGCCCCAGCCAGGATTGGGGACAGCGAGCAACGACGGGGGCGAGAGCAGAGGACTGAGCACTCTGACATCCACATATAGCCACCGCGTCCAGAACCCGCTCGTGGACAGCGGGAGGTCAAAATCAATCCCCGAGGCGACTGTTTCTGCCACGGCCTGGAAGCTCACGCACCCCAAGCATTGCAAAGGGGCTGGATAGGCGCAGCAAGAAGAAGTGGTGCAAGAGGGCGACAAAAGGAGCAATGCCCACCATAGCTTCGCAAACAAAGGCGAAGACAGCGAGGAGGGTAATGGATTGGGGGTCAAGATGCATCATATGGATCTGATAATGGGAAAGCACTGCACTGAAGAAGGCGGAGAAAGGGGGAACCAGGCCAGCCCACAGGGCGTCAACAAAGAACCGAACCTCGGTGACTGTCCTGTCAATGGAGGCATGGGATGCAGGCCAAGCCATCGTATTTCCGCACTCGTTGAAGCTGGAGGTGAGTGCAGGGAAGACCTTGCCCATGGCCTCCAGATTGAGCACCAGCGACCGGCCAACGGAGGGCTCGATTGCCGGGGGTGGATTGGTTGAGGACAGAGGCTTCTTCCCCTTCTCCTTGCTAGTTGGCGCCATGGCAATGGGGGGGGCAGAGCTCAAGTCAGATTGGGAGCAGAAGCAGGGGCTCGAGGAAGAAGGGGGAATAGGAAGCACGCTGCCAGCAAGGAGGAAATAACTGTGTAGAGCGCCGTGGCCGCCTAGCCAGGCGGATATTGGGGCAGCGTGGGAAAGCAGAGACGCCCACGTCCAATAAGTCGCCATGTGTCGACCAAGGCCGCAGGCTGTGGGGGGGCCACGACGCTCCGTACTTGCCCTTTGGCTTCGCTTCTAAGCCAAGCCCGAGCACGCCTTGGGCCCGGGGGCTACTGTCGGTGTTCTGGGAACGGGGGTCCCCAGACTTGCCTACCTGTGACCTGCTACGTGGCTCAACCAGTGGCCCAGTACGGCCCTTCTTCATCAACCAACACTCAAGACCCTCGCGAGGGGCCAAGCCTCGTGGGGTGGACGATGCAAGGCCCCCTCACGAGTGGCCTCACCAGGCAGGCTCGCGAGGAGGCGGAGAGATCAAGGCAAGGGGTACCTCGCGAGGTGCCTGTGACGCAAGCCATGACGATCAGGGCCAGACGGGCGCCAGGCGGGCACCAGCACACGCAGTGTCCTCATTTCCTCTTTGGTGCAAATGGGGAGAGTGCAGGCGCGGAGTACCGAGGCATCAGGCAAAGGTTTCCATATCGGTGCAACGAGACCAAGACCAGCAGAGCAGCAGGTCAGAGGTCACCGCGGAGCCCAAGACGGCGTCATCACCAGCACCTTTGGCAGGCGAAGACCACCTTTAGTCAGGGTAGCGTGTACAAGCTCTCCCCTTTCGAAATGGCCATTGTTCGATCCCTTCCCGCTCAATATTTGGGAAGAGGACCAGGGCCTCTATAAATAGGGCTAGCCACCACAGTAGAGAGGGGAGGGAAGTTCATCCGCACACCACACCAGCCCAAGAACACCTCTCCTCGTGAGGCTATTCTTCCTCTGTACTGTTCATCATCAGCCCAAGAGGCAATCCACCACCACACACAGGAGTAGGGTATTACACCACGACGGTGGCCCGAACCTATATAAATCTTGCGTCTCTTGTGTTGTTCGTCGATCTAGCTTAGGGATCGCGGCGAGGCTGAGCGCGAGATTTGGTAGGAGGAGATCTTCGTGCGCACCCCAGTGTTCGAACCTTAAGGGTTTTGCCGGAACCCGATATTCGACAAGGTGGGCCCAATGGGTCCAGTTGGCTGCGTTGACCAGTCAACTACGTTGACTGGGCAGCCTAGTGTCACTGACATGTGGCCCCCACCACCTTTAGAAAAAGTTTTTTAAATAAATCGGCTGCTAATTAATCTGTTAGCTAAATAGTCACTGAGAGTGGGTATCCCTAGCTAATGAAGTTAGTTAGTTAAATATAAACCCTTGTTAATTAGCTCTGTGCATGATAGGTGGGATCCAGGCGTCAGTTTGACCAGTCAACTGGCTGGTTGACTGCCGACGTCATGCTGACGCAATATTTCTTTTGTTTTAAATAAATCCTGTAATTTTTAAAAAATGTTTAAAACTTTGGAAATTAATAGAAAATAAACTGTAAGTCAGATTGTCGGTGTTTTGGATATGGGGGTACCCAGACTTGCCTGCCCGTGGCCCATGGCGTGGCTCCATCGACGACCTGGTACGACCCAACTTCAGCATCAACAACTCAAGACCCTCACGAGGGGCCAAGCCTCGCTAGGCAGACGACACCAAGACCTCCAAGGGGATTGACCCCCTCAGGCTGGCTCCCGAGGAGCGGAGATTTCTATGCAAGGTGCACCTCGCGAGGTTCGGTTGACGTGAGCCATGACGACCAAGGCCAGGCGGGCGCCAGCGGGCGCATGGTACCAGTTTCCTCTTTGGTGCAAGGGAGGCATGCAACAGGCGCAGAGTCCCAAGGAATCAGCCAAAGGTTTTCATTCCGGTGCTACAAAGACCAAGACCGCCAGGACGGAGGACATCACCGAGCCCACCACAATGTCACAACCAGAGACTTTTGCAGGCGAAGACCACTTTAGTCAGGATAGGATGTACTTGTTGTCTCCCTTCAAATTTGGCTGTTGTAGGATCCCTTCCCGCCTACATTTGGTAAGAGGACCAAAGCCACTATAAATAGGACCTAGCCACCACCAAAAAGTCAGGGAGAGAGTCGGAGAGAGAATCGGGGAGAGATCGAGTCCATTCCACCCTCGCCAGCTCACCAGAGCTCAAGAACACGCCTCCTGAGGCTGTTCTCCACTATACTAGTTCTTCCACAGCCCCTTGAGGCAAATCCACCACAAAGCAGGAGTAGGGTTTTACACCGAAAGGTGACCCGGACCTAGGTAAACAGCCGTGTCTTCCTTTCCCTTCGAGCTCGATGCGATAGGCTATGAGATTAGCGAGTAGGCAGGCTGGCAGGTTGAGATTTCTGCACGCACCCTAGAGTTCGAACATCTCAAGGGCTTGCGGAACCCAAAATCTGACACGGATGAAAATGTTTTGTACATGAAAGTTTCTCAGAAAAACGTGGCGGTCCCAGATACGCTCTCCGTTCGTCTGCCACACATCCCTAGCATAGCAAACATGGACCCCCTCTCTTTCATCTATCCAAAAAATGCCTAACACCGGGAAAACATTCCCAAATGTTTTCCCGCTCCATCTGCAACATGTAGTATCACGTTAGAACACCCCTAGCTCTGCGTTTTGTAATGTCATGCACTTGTTTGCTTTGTATTTACCGTTTCTTCCCCCTCTTCTCCTCTGATAGACCCCAAGACTGTTGCTGATGCCACTGTGATCGACTACGTCACCGACAACCCTTTGTCCTTTTCAGCGGAGCTTCTAGGCAAGAAAAAAAAAACCTTGATCATTATGATATCGCCCATTCCATTCTATCTCATGCTTGCATTAGATTTTGCTACTGTACTTGATTGCTCCTATTCTGATGCATAGCCTGCTATTGTAACCTGGTCTTCTACCTTACCTGCTTATCCTAAACTGCTTAGTATAGGTTGGTTATTGATCCATCGGTGGCCCCTCACCTTGTCCCTGTTGCACCCGCTTTATGACTGATGACTCAATCAACATGATCGACGTCCAGAGCCCGACACATCACATCACACCCCCTCTTAGTTGTACGACTCTGCAGAGCTACTATCGAGTGTCGAGGTTGATACCTCGTATAGCACTTTTGGTGTTAACTCTGTAGTGTAGCTAATCGGTCATGGTCTTCGAGGGTGATTCCTCCTTCACCACTCCCGATAACGACTTTGTCATGCAACCCGTCAAGTGTAGACCATCGAGGGTGATTCCTCCAAGTCCACCTTGACGGTTGCATCAAGTGGGACATCGAGGGTGATTCCTTGGGTTTCCCCCTTGGTGTTTTGGACACATGGTTACTTTGACTTTGCCACAGAACCATGACTTCGGTGTCGGCCCCGAGGGGTACCCGCAAGAGAAAAGTGCAGTCGGGTTGACCGGGAGTGTACCCGCGAGTTGATGTGTAGTCGGGTTGATCTGGAGGATACCAGCGAGTTTTCCACATGGCGCGGCCGAGCATTCTTAGCTGTTGCCGCAAATCTGTGAGACGGGCTGATAATCCCCAAGTGCAGGGAATAATCATAGCAATTCCCCAAGGTGGAAGTGATAAGTATGGAGTGTCGAACCCATAAGGAGCTAAAGGTAAGATCAATATTCTCTCAAGCCCTATCTGCCACTGATACGACTCTACGTGCACCGAACGTTTGCTTCCAACTAGAAACAAGAAATAAAACTGTGTTGTGGGTATAAAGAGGATAACTTTGTATGATATCGGAGAGCTAAAATATAAAAGTAGGTGCTGTTATCATAAAGTTAGAATATATTACTAAATAATATAAATAGCGAGTGTGGAATAATGGTGGATCGGTGTGCGGAATTGTCCTAAGCAATTGGTAACAAGATCGATAGTCGTCATTGCAATTTCATATATCAACTAACATACTTTTCATATTTGGATCATATGCTCTTATGATTGGAAATCTAGCAAGCATCCGCAAATACTAAAGATTCATTAAGGTAAAACCCAACCATAGCATTAAAGCATCAAGTCCCCTTTAATCCCATACGCAACAACCCCCTTACTTGGGTTTAAGCTTTTGTCACTCTAGCAACCCACTATAAGCGAATCATAAACGTATTGCAACACCCTATCGCAGGAATCCCTCACGCTTGCCCGACACGGAGGGCACCATAGGATAGCACCAAAATAAAACATACAACTCGTACCAATCTAGATCATCAATCAACTCAAAGACAAAAGATATGTACTCAAAACATCATAAGATGGCAACACATCATTGGATCATAATATGTAGCATAAAGCACCATGTTTAAGTAGGGATTACAGCGGGGTGCGGGAGAGTGGACCGCATAAAAGAGATGAGGATGGTGATGATGACGGTGATGTTGATGAAGACGATCACCGCGGCGATGATTCCCCTCCCGATGGCACTCCGGTGCCACCAAGAGAGAGGAGGAGAGGTTCTCCCCGTTGTGCTTCCCCCTCCATGGCTTTCCCCCTCTGGTCCTTGTCCTTCATGGCGATGATGGCCCCTCCGAGATCCTCCTCCATGGCCTCCGGTGATGATGGCCCCCTCCGGCAGGGTGCCAGAGAGGGCCTAGATTGATTTCTTGTGGCTACAGAGGCTTGCGGCGGCGGAACTTTCGATCTAGGTTAATTCCCGAAGGTTTCTCTATTTATAGGAATTTTTGGCATTGGTTTCACGTCAGGGAGGTCTCCGGGCTGTCCACGAGATAGGGGGCCACGACCTAGGGGGGCGCGGCCCCCACTCTCGTGGGCAGCCCGAGACTCTTCTGGCCCAACTCCGGTGCTCCGTGGTCTTCTTTTGGTCC
The DNA here is from genome assembly GCF_002162155.2 of Triticum dicoccoides. Lineage (NCBI taxonomy): Eukaryota > Viridiplantae > Streptophyta > Magnoliopsida > Poales > Poaceae > Triticum > Triticum dicoccoides. The sequence goes on from NC_041389.1 coordinate 129,158,296, forward strand.
ATAAAAAATCCTCAAAAATTGGCACGTCAATTGGACTCCGTTTGGTATCCCTTTTCCGTAAAACACAAAAACAAGGAGAAAACAGAAACTGGCACTGGGCTCTAGGTTAATAGGTTAGTCCCTAAAATCATATAAAATGACATATAAATGCATATAAAACATCATAGATGGATAATATAATAGCATGAATACTTCATAAATTATAGATATGTTGGAGACGTATCAGCATTCCCAAGCTTAATTCCTGCTCGTCCTCGAGTAGGTAAATGATAAAAGAAATAATTTATGAAGTGTGAATGCTAGAAGGTGCACAAGTTTGATCAATGATAATTTCAATCACCTTTTCTAGCATCAATATGTGTCATAATAGTAGCTTATCTCATAAAACTTTTCATGATCAAGTAACAATCTATTCACAATGTCAAGTATGGTTCAGAAACTTCATTGAGAACTAACAAACTATAATCTCAGTCATTGAAGCAACTGCAACTTATCAAAACATCAGAAAGAGTCAAGAATAGAGCTTTCCAGCAAGCCCGCCTACTCAACTATCATATAGTCTTCTACAATTGCTAACACTCACGCAATACTTGTGGTTATGGAGTTTCAGACGGACACTGAGAAAGATAGGGGCTTATTGTGTTGCCTCCCAACGTGTTCACCTTTAAGTGATGTCAACAATAATAGCCCATGCTCACTTACATCCAATTGGATATATATATCATGATCTTTCAAACACGAGGGGCTTGCCAAAGGATAAAATGTAAAAGGGAAAGGCGAGGATCACCTTGACTCAAGTATAAAGTAAAAGATAGGCCCTTCGCAGAGGGAAGCAGAGGTTGTCATGCGCGTTTAGGGTTGATGCACAAAATCTTAATGCAAAAGAATGTCACTTTATATTTCCCCTTGTATGTGGACCTTTATTATGCAGTCCGTCGCTTTTATTACTTCCACAACAAGATCGTACAAAGCTTATTTTCTCTGCACTAATAAGTCATGTATATTTAGAGAGCAATTTTTATTGCTTGCACCGATGACAACTTACTTGGAGGATCTTACTCAATCCATAGGTAGGTATGGTGGACTCTCATGGCAAAACTGGGTTTACAGGTATTTGGAAGCACAAGTAGTATCTCTACTTGGTGCAAGGAATTTGGCTAGCATGAGGGAGAAAGGCAAGCTCAACATGTTTGGAAGGTCAATGACAATATACTTTAACTGAGATGTCGGAAAACATAAACCATTACGTTGTATTCCTTGTCCAACGTCAACTCTTTTAGCATGTCATACTTAATGACTGCTTCACAATCATAAAAGATGTCCAAGATAATATATTTGTATGTGAACCTCTCTTTCCTTATTACTTCCTATTAATTGCAACGATGACCAAAACTACGTTTGCCAACTCTCAACAACTTTTATGCCTCATACTTTCTATGTGTGAAGTCATCACTAACCATGTTATAAGCATATGAAACATATAAAAATTCAGATTTATGACATTCAATTCATTCCCCCATTTACTCATAGGATATACATGAAGCACATGAGTAAATGACAAACTACTCCAAAAGATATGAGTGAAGGACACTGAGTAGTCAAATAATTAACTAGCCATGGGAGGGTTCCCTTTTCTATTCAATAATTTCAGATCCAATGATTTTATTCAAACAGCAAGTAAAACAAAATAAAATGACATTGCAAGGATATCACAACTCATGTGAAGAAACAAAAACTTAGGTTCAACCGATACTAACCGATAGTTGTTGAAGAAGAAAGGTGGGATGCCTAACGGGGCATCCCCAAGCTTAGATGTTTGAGACTTCTTAGAATATTATCTTGGGGTTCCTTGGGCATCACCAACCTTGAACTTTTGTGTCTTCTTAATTCTTCTTATATCATGGCTTCTCTTTTTATCAAAAGCTTCATCCACACCAAACTCAACAAGAACTCGTGAGATAGGTTAGTATAAACCAATGCAAAAACCTTATCATTTTATACTGTAACAAATCACTAGAATTATTATTCAACATTTCATACTAAATGCCTCTGCATATTTAATACTACGATCCTCAAATAGAATCATTAAACAAGCAAACATATGCAAACAATGCAAACATAACAGCAATCTGTCAAAACAGTACAGCCTGTAAAGAATGCAAGAGTATCAATACTTCCCTAACTCCAAAAATTATGAGAGAAAATTCCCACTGTATTATATTTATCAGAGCTCATTATGCAAAAAGTTTCAACATTATATCATGCCCTGACTTTTCTAGGGAAATTTTGCAACAGTGGCAAACTTTCTGTTTTCAAACAGCAACATGTATACTAGCAAAATAATCATGGTAAAGGCTATCCTTGACATTTTTATTGAAAATAAAGATGCAAAACACTATTCTAAATAACATCAAGATAATACTAACAAAATAAAATGACGCTCCAAGTAAAACACATATCATGTGACGAATAAAAATATAGCTCCGAGTAAGGTGTACCGATAGTTTTGAAGACGAAAGAGGGAATGCCTTCCGGGGCATCCCCAAGCTTAGGCGCTTGAGTATTCCTTGAATATTACCTTGGGGTTACTTGGGCATTTCCCCAAGCTTAGGGTCTTTCCACTCCTTATTCTCCTCATATCGATATCTCACCCGAAACTTGAAAACTTCAATCACACAAAACTTAATGGAACTTCGTGAGATAGGTTAGTATGATAAAGAGTAAACCATGCACTTTGGTACTGTAAAAGACAAGGTTCATAATTGTTTTCACATAATTCCTACTGTACCATATCATTTCTACCATTTATATTGAGAAATATAAGCCATAGAAACTAGAAAACAAGCAAACTATGCGATGAAACTAGAATCTGTCAGAAACAGAACAGTCTGTAATGATCTGAACAATAACCATACTTCTGCTACTCCAAAAATTATGAAATAAATTGGTGGACTTGAGGAATTTGTCTATTAACCTTATGCAAAAATAATTAACTCAAAATCACTCTCCTGTAAAAAAAATTACAGCTAATCTCGTGAGCGCAAAGTTTCTGTTTTTTACAGCAAGATCACATTAACTCTCACCCAAGTCTTCCCAAAGGTCTTACTTGGCACTTTATTGAAACAAAAGCTATAAAACATGATTAATACAGTATCCTAATCATGTGGACACACAAAGACAGTAAGGGTAAATATTGGGTTGTCTCCCAACAAGCGCTTTTCTTTAATGCCTTTTAGCTAGGCATGATGATTTCAATGATGCTCGCATAAAAGATAAGAGTTGAAACAAAAAAAGAGCATCATGAAGAATATGACTAGCACATTTAAATCTAACCCACTTCCTATGCCTAGGGATTTTGTGGGCACACAATTTATAGGAACAAAAGCCAACTGGCATAGGAAGGCAGAACAAGTATAACTTCAAAACTTTAAGCACATAGAGAGGAAACTTGATATTCTCGCAACTCCTACAAGCACATATTCCTCCCTCGTAATAATTTTCAGTAGCATCATGAATAGAAACTTTTTTATCATACTCAAATAGAACCTCTTCCTAAATAGTGGAATACTAACTAAAGTTGACACTCTTCCAAATCCACTTTTATAAATATCGTACGAAGATTCAACACCCTCCAAGATAGTGGGATCACTAATTCCTAAAGTTGACACTCTTCCAAACCCACTTTAAATTATAGTATTATTCATACTCCAAAAGATATAAGTGAAGTTCCTGGAGCATTCTACAATTAATATAGACTAGCCAATATCCAAGCTCAAAATATATAAGTGAAGCGTACGAAGCATTCTATAAAACCATACTCAAACGATTTAAGTGAAGCACAAAGAGCAATTCCATAAGACCATACTTAAAATATATAAGTGAAGCACATGAAGTATTCTATAAATCAATGAATATCTATCTCATACTAGCATGATTCTTAAAGAAAAACAAAAACACAAAGGGCACAAACAATGTGAACAAAATAAAAACTGAGGTATACTGATATTTGTTGAAGAAGAAAGATGGGATGCCAACCGGGGCATCCCCAAACTTAGATGCTTGAGTATCCTTTGAAATATTTACTTGGGGTGACTTGGGCATCCCCAAGGTTGAACTCTTGTCTCTATTTATTCTTCTCACATCGGTAACTCCTCGTTCTTCAAATACTTCATTCACAAAAACTTAAATAAAAACTTTGTGAGATCCATTAGTGTAATAAAGCAAACTACCACTTTAAGGTACTGTAATTAACTCATTCTTTGTTTATATTGGTGTTAAACCTACTGTATTCCAACTTCTCTATGGTTCATACCCTACATACTAGCCATAGGTGCATCAAAATAAGCAAACAACACACGATCAGAATCTGTTAAGAACAGGATAGTCTGTAGTAATCTGGAAGTTTAGTAAACTTCTGTAACTCCCAAAATTATGAAATAAATTTGAAAATTTGAAAAATTTGTACATAAGTAATGTGCAACAAGTTTCAGACCCATTTGACTTTCCAGTAAAAAATGTAAATTCATGCACTACAGCCAAAGTTTTTGTTTTTGTTCTGCACAAAGTAAGCAAGCAATTTTATCATACTAAAACCAAAGCTTGGCACATTATTTTTATAATACAATGGATATATATATAAGGGGATAATTATTTACAGAGAAACTTCCATCAAAAATTCTACATTGTTTCCGTGAGCATGAATCACAAGTGCTCAAGGTCGACCCTCACTTCTTTAATGCATAACTTTCCAATCACTTCTCTTTTTGAAAAACCTTTTTAGGCATGAGAGGCAAGTAAATATTTTTGGTATTTTCATTATTTTTAAATTTTTTGTATGTTTCACCCACAACTAAACAGAAACAAAAAGAAAAAACAAAATCTACTAAGTAAAGAAAGCAAACAAGCACACACGAGAATATCAACCTCACGCTATTGCTCCCCGACAACGGCGCCAGAAAAGAGCTTGATAATCCCTAAGTGCAGGGAATCATCGTAGCAATTCCCCAAGGTGGAAGTGATAAGTATGGAGTGTCGAACCCACAAGGAGCTAAAGCTAAGATCAATATTCTCTCAAGCCCTATCTGCCACTGATACGACTCTACATGCACCGAACGTTTGCTTCCAACTAGAAACAAGAAATAAAACTGTGTTGTGGGCATAAAGAGGATAACTTTGTATGATATTGGAGAGCTAAAATATAAAAGTAGGTGTTGTTATCATAAAGTTAGAATGTATTACTAAATAATATAAATAGCGAGTGTGGAATAATGGTGGATCGGTGTGCGGAATGGTCCTAAGCAATTGTTAACAGGATCGATAGTCGTCATTGCAATTTCATATAAGGGAGAGGCATAAACTAACATACTTTTCCTACTTGGATCATATGATCTTATGATTGGAACTCTAGCAAGCATCCACAAATACTAAAGATTCATTAAGGTAAAACCCAACCATAGCATTAAAGCATCAAGTCCCCTTTTATCCCATACGCAACAACCCCCTTACTCAGGTTTAAGCTTCTGTCACTCTAGCAACCCACTATAAGAGAATCATGAACGTATTGCAACACCCTATAGCAAGAATCCCTCACGCTTGCACGACACGGAGGGCACCATAGGGCAGCACCAAAATAAAACACACAACTCTTACCAATCTAGATCATCAATCAACTCAAAGACAAAAGATATCTACTCAAAACATCATAAGATGGCAACACATCATTGGATCATAATATGTAGCATAAAGCACCATGTTCAAGTAGGGATTACAGCGGGGTGCTAGAGAGTGGACCGCGTAAAATAGATGAGGATGGTGATGATGGTGGTGATGTTGATGAAGACGATCACCGTGGCGATGATTCCCCTCCTGATGGCACTCCGGTGCCACCAAGAGAGAGGAGGAGAGGTTCTCCCCCTTGTGCTTCCTCCTCCATGGCTTTCCCCCTCTGGTCCTTGGCCTTCATGGCGATGATGGCCCCTCCGAGATCCTCCTCCATGGCCTCCAGTGATGATGGCCCCCTCCGGCAGGGTGCCAGAGAGGGCCTAGATTGATTTCTCGTGGCTACAGAAGCTTGTGGTGGCGGAACTTCCGATCTAGGTTAATTCCCGAAGGTTTCTCTATTTATAGGAGTTTTTGGCATTGGTTTCATGTCAAGGAGGTCTCCGGGCTATCCACGAGATAGGGGGCCACACCCTAGGGGGCGCAGCCCCCACTCTCGTGGGCAGCCCGGGACTCTTCTGTCCCAACTCTGATGATCCGTGGTCTTCTTTTGGTCCATAAAAAATCCTAAAAAATTGGCACGTCAATTGGACTCTGTTTGGTATCCCTTTTCTGTAAAACACAAAAACAAGGAGAAAACAGAAACTGGCACTGGGCTCTAGGTGAATAGGTTAGTCCCAAAAATCATATAAAATGACATATAAATGCATATAAAACATCATAGATGGATAATATAATAGCATGAATACGTCATAATTATAGATACGTTGGAGACGTATCACGGGCCAACGGGACCACATATCATGGATCATCGATCATTACCACGCGCTCCCAAGACACTAACGATTTGGATATTTGATCCAAGTAGGCCTCTGGCCTTTTTCGCACTGACCGCCACACGGAATAAGGGCACTCTGTTTCGTATGTATTAGCCGAAGCTCTTCAGACATTAGCGACTGAGTGGCGCGCTCCGGGTTGGACTGCCTAAGCACCTGCCGCGTTCGCAACATGCAGGAGTGCAAAGGGCAATGGCCCTGAGACCCCTGTGCGCTTAGGATGTAGACCGACGTACTGGCCTCTTTGTTGAGCCTAGGTAGCGTTGCGACGTGTTGATCAGCCAAGGTCGGGCATGACCTGATGGTGTGTCCGACCGGAGTTGATCGAACGTGTTGGGTATGTTTGAGCACCCCTGCAGGGAAGTGTTCTATCTATTCAAATAGCCGTGTCCACGATAACGGACGCTCCAAGTTGTATCTCGATTGATACAACTAGAACTGGATGCTGAGCAATGAGAAATGGATATGATGGCTTCGGGATTGCTTTTCATAGGGAGTCGAGAAAGGATCTCTGGGCGCTAATGTTACAACATACTTGTTAAATATAATATGATATTCTATCCTCTTCTAAATGTTGCAAGATGCTTGAAGATGCTAGTCTTCAATATGCTAGGTCTTCCCCTTCTATTCTGGCATTCTGCAATTTAGTCCACATATACGTCCCTTCCTTTGATACTAATGCATACTTAGTATAGATCTGATGCTTACGAGTACTTTGGATGAGTACACACGGTTGCTTTGCTACCCCTTTTTCCCCTACCTTCTTCTTTCTGGATGTTGCTACTAGATGATGGATCCCAGGAGCCAGACGCCACCACTGACGACTACTACTACCTCGAGGGTGCCTACTACTACATGGAGACCGCAGACGACCAGGAGTAGTAAGGAGGCTCCCAGGCAGGAGGCCTTGCCTTTTCGATCGTGTTACTTTTGTGCTAGCCTTTAACTTATGTATGTACTCAGATATTGTCGTTTCCGCGGACTCATTTGTATTCGAGCTGATGTATTCGACCCCTCGAGGCCCCTGGCTTGTAATATAAAGCTTGTATGACTTTAATTTTTGTCTAGAGTTGTGTTGTGATATCTTCCCATGAGTCCCTGATCTTGATCGTACACATTTGCGTATATGATTAGTGTACGATTGAATCGGGGGCGTCACACCGAGAGCGGTGGAGTGCAATGCGGACTGCCATTGTCTCCTCCAACCCACAGGGGATGACACCCTAGTCGACGGGTCCATACTGGCCAGAGTCTGATCCGTTGCCTACCATGGCAGAGAAGCTGGAAACCGTCGGAGTTGAGCTTGGGTGGCGGAGGGGAGTGGAGAGGAGTGGAGTGAAGTGGCTATGGTTTGCTCCGGCGAGCAGATGGGGACAAATATAAGTGGGTCGGATGGGCCAGCATGGGCTGGGTCTGACATGGCGGGTGGGCCTGGGCGCCCCATATTTGGGATGAATATGGGGGCCACTGGTCAGCCTGAGTGTTTGAGGCCCGTTTAAGGCGTCCGTCTGGGTCGAAAAAACGTGACCGATCAGTGACCGGGCGGCCTCCCGTGCGTATGAAAGTGGGTTTGAGAGATCCGACTGTAGATGCTCTAAATGTTGATGGTCGGGTTTAGGGAGGATGTGTGAACCAACTTAGTGTCCCTTTTGCCAACGCTACTTTGTGATTCCTATTGATTTCTGTGATTGATGTCATTGTGTTTATTCCATTGGAGGTCATATGACTACAATGTGATTATGCAATTAATATCATTAGAAATTACATTTAAACACGAATCCAAGAATATATATTTTTACGAGTGCATTAATATTTTGTTAGTTAAATATGTGATCAAACATTGACAAAAATATAATGGGACTAATAGACCCAATGTCACGGTGGTTCAATATGGTCACTGTGTCCAGTTGAAGAACCCATGACCTCCTATTTCTCTTGACATGCAATGTATCCACAACAGCATCTAGCCATGTCATCAGTTCTCCACCATGTCATGCATTCCATTTGCAGCCGTGGGACATGCAGCCATCCACTCAACTTCTTGACTTTAGTTTTTTGTTTATGCCACGATACCTTCCATGCAGAAAATGAAAAAGAATGAATAGTTCTCATATCCCCACTATCCCATGGCCCTTCAACTTCTTCATTAAAAAATCCTCTCGATGAAAAAGAAATGGATGTTTCTTCAAATTACCACCATCTCATGGCCCCTCAACTTCCCAAGGAAATAAATTTAGGAGCTACATAGGAGGAGTTTGGCAATTGTTTAAGCCTTTAAATACCCCACTAGAGGCTTGTTTGGTTGTCGGCATACGGTCCAACCAGACCCGCTGCATGCAGCATCTTTTCGAACACGGGCTATTTAGTTACCTGAGTATACTCCCAAGAGGCCTTTGTGAGCACCTTAACATGCTCATAAGAAAGTTCTGGTGGGGCAGCAAGGACGGGCAACGCAAACCGCACTGGGTTTCGTGGAAGGACTTGACTCAACCCAAAGCTATGAGGGGTTTGGGATTTAAGGACTTTGAGCTTTTCAATATGGCAATGTTGGCGAAACAGGCGTGGTGTATCTTATAGCAACCTGAATCTTTAAGTGCTCGGCTGCTCCCAAGCATTTACTATCCAAACTCCACCATATTGGAAGTGACCATAGGTAACCATCTGAGTCAAATATGGAGGGCGATCCTGGAAAGGAGAGATGTGATGAAGCAGGGCTTGATAAGGTGCATTGGCAATGGTCAAAGTACAAAAATCTATGTGGATAACTGGCTACCTAGGGATGAGATGCTACAACCTTATGGGTGTATTTCAGCTAACCCTCCGGAGCTGGTGTCTGAATTGATAGATACAACATCAGCGACATGGAATATAGGGCTTGTGAAGCAGGTCTTTATGCCGATGGATGTCTTGGTGATCTTGAACATACCTATATGCAGGCAGAATGTGGAAGACTACTGGAGCTGGAACTTTGAATGATAGGGTCTGTTTACCATGAGATCGGCGTATAACATGTTAGTCTCAACGAGGAGGAGAAGGAAGGCTTGGCTGGAGGGCAGAGCCGGGTCCTCAAGCTCCAACAGAGAAGAGGGAGCATGGAAAAGGTTGTGGAACACTCAAGTACCAGGGAAGATCAAGATGTTTCTTTGGCGGTTATCAAAACACTCTATTCCGATAGAGGATGTACGAGCTCACAGGCACATGCCAAATACAAGCACGTGTGCGCTGTGCAGAGGACCTAATTCTTGGAGGCATTCGCTCCTAGAATGCACAGTGGCAAGGTGTACCTGGGCACTAGCTGATGAAGAATCGACCAACAGAATAATAGCAGCCGCTGATCCTAATGCAAAGAGATGGCTCTTCTCTCTGATGGAATCCTTGCCGCAATTGGAGTTCATTAAGATATCGGTAACACTTTGGGCGATCTGGTCATCGCGAAGGAAAGCAATCCATGATGGCATCTTCCAAAGCCCGCAGAGTATGCACTCTTTTATTCAGAGATATTTGGGAGACATAGAAATTATAAGAGAAAGAAGCTCAGGTCAAGTGAGAAATATGGCACATCAGGCGAGCAGAACCGTGCGCCCAAAGACACCCCCAGCAGGGTCAGCCAAGATTCATGTTGATGCTGGATGTCGCTTGTGGGAGGCATGACAGCGGCAGTGTGTAGAGATGATCATGGGGCTTACCTTGGTAGTTCAGCAATAGTTCTCCAAGGCATCATAGAACCGGCCACCCTAGAGGCAATTGCATGCCGGGAAGCACTATCGCTAGTGGAGGACCTGAATATCCAGCGCATACTGATCTTGTCTGATTCAAAGCAAGTGGTAGGCGACATAACTTCGGGAAACATGGGAACATATGGTACGGTTATCAAGGAGATTCATTGTAGAGCTCATCAGTTTATGTGTAATTTCATGTTTGAAAGTCGAAGTTGTAACGTTGAGGCTCATAGTTTAGCAAAACATGCACTTTCATTAGGCCCGAGACATCATGTGTGGCTAGGCCAGTCCTATAATCAGAGATGTATTCCACAAACTATGGATTTTTTGATAGTTAATAAAGCATGGATTATCCCTCAAAAACAAATTTACCTGCCTATGCTGTTGGGCCTTCGTGGCATGATTCTTAAAGCATTCTTGGGCTTGCATCCCTGGAAACTCCCAAACGAGCCAGACCCGAGCAATGCGAGGAAGCGCATGGGTGGCTCCTTGGGAACGCGTTTACCTAATCAACGAGCCAGACCCGAGCAATGCGAGGAAGCGCATGGGTGGCTCCTTGGGAACGCGTTTACCTAATCACATATCCTTTACCTCTCTCCCTCTGCTCCTTCACATAGGCTCAAACTCCGCCGCCGGACCTCCTACCCTTCGCGACCCCGACCTCCTGCGCGTCCGCCGCGCGCCAAGCGCTCCCGCCTGGCGCCCCGGTCGCCAGCGATGTGCCCTGCTCGCTGCCATCGCATTCGATGGTGCTGCAGGCGCAACTTGCCTCGTAAGTGTCCCTGGCGCTCGACCCGCTGCTCCTAGCCACGCCGCGGGCTATGACACACTACTCCCACTCCACCTCCAGACCTCCTATGCCTCCCCTACCCTCCCGGACTCCGCTTAGCCGACCCCGCTGCCGCCGCCTCCTCCCTCGCGCTATCAGCCGACCAACAGTTCGACATCGCACTCTACCACATCGTGCATGCCGAGCTGGCGCGCACCGTCGCGCGCAGCTTTGGCCTCCCACGCCTTCTACGAGATCTACCACGCCGTCACCGGCCACCTCGCTGCACTCTACCGCATGTCCCGTGCCATCCTGGGATTCTACGCGCTCTTCGTCCCCAACTACTGCAGCATGCCCTGGTCGATGCTGAGGGCCGTTTCCTCAATGTCTCCGTCGGCTGAGACCCGTCAGAGGCACCGCCGGAACCCCATGAGTCGCACGACGACACTCTCTCGAACGTCGACCGCCTAAGCTCGCCGCCCGGGGCGACGAGCTGGCTGTCCTCTTCATCCGCGGCGCCATGCGGCAGTGTGTCGAGCCCCATGATTTGCGCGACGCCGTTGGGCGAGCCCACCATGCTAGGGGACTCCGCGGCCTCGACCTAGCGAAGAGAAGATCGACGAGGGCATGGCGAGCACGTGCACGCTGCTGCCGGCCCCCGTGTCCGTGCTGCTGCTGGTGGTGGCCGGCCGTGCGGTGGTGTGCGGGTGGACGCAATGGCGCGCGCACTACGCGTGGCCCGCAGGGTCGCCGTTCATGCACGTGCGTAAGTGTGGAAGGAGGGCGACGCCAGAGCAGCCCGCCATGACATGCACGTGTCACGGTACTGTTTGCATACGAACACGTCACCGTGTACCCTCGACGCCCAGGGGTAATGCACGGCAGCTCACGTCAAAGGAGACCCGCCGGAAGCGCGGTACGCAGGCAATCCGGCGGTCGCTTTTAAGGACCCGAAACTCCGCACGCCCGAAAGGAACCCTGTCAGGGCACGCGGTGGCTATGGGCGACCCTAGGTCAACTTGATCGTTCCTAGGGCCTCGAGGTTCTCCACCCTGCAAGGAAGAAGAACAAGCAAAGAACGAGGAAGAAGAAGAACTAGGGTTAGGGAGAAAAGATAAAAAATAAAAGGTGGTAGATGATTTGTTCGATTGTGTGTTGTTCAATTGGCCGTCATCCCTTAGGTATATAAGAGGCGTCTGGACTTACCGTGCAAGGAAAAAGCATGGATGCACATCCAAAACCCTAGTCAAATCCGGATTGGTTTTGTCCTACCTTTTCAATACTGTTCGGTATAAACTGGCTGCACCTTGCGGGTCTTTTTTGTGGTGGTAAACGACCTCGGATGGAAATGAGTCCAAAAGCAATCTAGACCATTTCGATGAGATGAACAACTTTCATGCTGAACTTTTTTGATTAGAGGTCATCTTGAGGGCCAAATAGCTCGCGCAAAACATCTGTTTGCTCGCGCTACCCATCAGACATGGCGTCTGGTGGGGCGTGCCATATTTCGCCTCCTGACAGGGCTGCATTCCGATAGCTCTAACTTTTGCATACGAACTCGGATTGGGATGATTTTTATATCAAAATCGGTCATTTCAACGATACGAAGACAATTCATGTAGATCAGTTTTCCATACAAGGCGGTCTAGAGGGCGTAATCGGCCGAATAGTGTTCTTGACACAAAATCTTAGTACTTCGAACATAACTTCGGCCTTAGGGATGAGACCGGATGGCTATGGCCCAAATATCAAAGTTTCTCATTTTGACGATACAGAAATTTGTCAAATTGAGCACTTCTTCATTTGAGGTCTTCTTAATCATGCTTTTGACCATGCCAAAATCTGGTGTCAACACATGCCCCCCTATTTTTTGGCTAAGCTTGTCTTCCGAAAAATAACTTGCACATAGCTTGTTCTAAGGACGATGTAAACACTCCATCGGCCATTTTGCATGTTCTTAGGACGATAAGTATATATCGGACATTGCTTGTTTGAACCTCTTGATGCAAACTTGGGTGAAAACTTCTCAGCTTCTGTAACAATCCAGTGATAAGGTTCCATAGATCAAAACCATCCTCCAAACCATATTGTTCTCCCTTTCGCTAGGATTTTGCAAATAATCAAGAATGAACTTCCTCCAATCCTTACTTCGTCTGCATAAAAGTTTCATTAGTGGCCGAAGTTGTGGACTTCGGTTCGGCCGTACCTATCTTGACGAGACGAAGCATCGGCTATTAAGAGAAATGCAGTACACCATGATTCGCATAGTAGCCGGATGTTTGCTATGCCAACTCATTCTAATTATCATGTCTCAATATATGAACAATACTAAAGCAACCCAAGGTAAATTTTATATCTAGACATACCTCAAGGTAAACTATTAGTGATTCGTCAAAACATTGATAACCCTTGGATATTTGTTGCACTATTCATAATGGATCACTGAAAACCTCAATGTGATTAGCACCTATGGCACCAAAAAGCTCCAAACAGAATAACATTGCATATTTGGCTTTGATCATTTGTGCATAAATATTTTAAGCAGTCTGAGGCTTCATAGAATAGCACCATAAGGAGATACATAAACAACACCAAGACCTTGGCTATTGCTAGAAATTTAATAATCAATATATAATCACCATGGTACTAGATAGATAAAGGTAACATCAGTATTATGCATGATGTCGATATGTTGCTCAATAATAAAATCAACCATGATTTGGCTTTACATAAATTCTGAAAACTAATAAGCCAAAGCACACCCAATCAAAACATAAGTCCACTTTGCAGTTTTGGTGAATTGGTCTATGCATAATATCTTCAATGGCATCAATTTGACAGATTTCTATGCAAGCACTTATCTCAATCTCTACTCAAACTAAGGACGATGCTAGAATACCACACCGACCATTCTTAGATATGCTCTTAGGGCGATAGATAAATATCGGCCATTACCACAAGGTCCATGCAGAATTCACCCACCAAAGTATGTATAGCCGAAATAAACAAATGAAATAGCAATAAAATATTTTAACACCTTTGTATTAGCAAAAATAATGTAACTAACCAAATGTATAGTGATTTGGTAATACACTGTCATGATATAGAAAATTATGTTGCATCCATGGACCAAAATAAGTCCATGGAGGGTAATTGATCATACCTGTGGATGAATTCCATGGCAAAGGCATCAATGGCATTATTGAAGAAAATGGATGATGTGCAAACCAAAGATTTTGATGTTGTGATGCACACCTTCGGCTTAATTGTTTGTTGCTTTCATTCTTCTCTTTCTTCACTTTTATTGAACTTGTCGCAATAGAAGCATGCACATCATTTTTGTTATGAATGATCCTCTTGGGAACCCATGCCATATTCGTTTCCTCAAGTTCTTGTGCACTAAGTTTTTGTAATTTCTTCTTTTTGACAATATGATAAGCCGAGTGGGCACCCCGACAGCGATTTTGTTTGAAGCAATGGCAATTCTTGTTTTATCTTGTGCACTCTCAACTTCTTTTCTTCAGATTTGGCACTTTGACACTAAATAATTGGTTGCTTCATCTCATTGCTTTGAGTAGCCAATGTCAACACTTTAATTGGATCTTTCTTATTTGAGATCAAATCTGAAGTAGCACACTTACGACCATCTCTCTTGACCCGGTATACTTGCTTGACCACCTCTTTCTTGAGCTCTGGACCGATTCTTTCTTATTGAAACGGTCTTGAACATATGACTGTTCACTGAACGTTGATCTTCCTAGAGTTGCGAAATAATGGTGAGATGGTCTAAAATATGATGGAGAATGTGCCATTGTATCATACCTTACCCATGATGAATATCGATCTACATGAGCATAGAGAGGCATCCACGGCATTAACATTGGCGATCCAAAATAAGGATATGAACACATTGCATTAAAATTCTCTTCTTGCCAATACCGATCCTTGGATCTGCGCCTAGGGGGTGATCTTGATGCTTTTGCATTACTCGGCCGATAAGCACCATTCTCTTCACTTTTCTTTTGATATTTATCTAATAACTGTGCAAAAGTGACCTTGGATTTCTTGTGCTTGTGCTTATTGCGGCCTCTATCTCCTTTGGTTTTGCTTGCATTGATCTTTGGATTGCTTTGTTGCCCCCCAATCCTTGGCGTCTTCATTGTATCTTCGATAGAACTCATGCCTTCAAGAATATTTTCATTGTGCTCTTGAACAACTTCTTTACTTGAAAACTTGACCCCATCACCAGCAGTTTTTACCTTCTCATCTTTAAAGGAATCGTCTTGAAGCAGCCGATTAAAAAACTTTTTTCCATTAGGACCAATCGGAATAGACTGGTCATCCCTTGGTGTTTCAACAAATTTTACTCCCTTTATAAATGGGCGATTTAACTATTTGGCAAAACATGTTGCAATCCTCAAAATTATGCTTGGACGGATCATGCAACTTGCAATACATTTGTGGCACCCCGGCTCAGAGCAACCGGTTTACCTTGCATTGCCAGCCCAGAGACCATGTCTTCTGGCAACACACAACATCTTGCTACAGAAATCAACTGCTTTATTGATGCTAGCGGAACATGGTTCATATTACAACAAGTTAGGAGGCCAAGCGGCACACACGATGCGGCTGAACAATATGTACATTATTTAATGAACATAAAGGGGGCCTCGATCATGACAACTACGCGGCAGCGGAAGACGACGAAGCGGGACTCCATAGCACAGGGACACCGATGTGAACACGATCTAGACTCGAACATCACTTCATTCCAACGAACCTTTCCTGAAATCTGGCATGACATGCCAGGTCAGTACATTGAATGTAGTTGCAAGCTCACAACAAGCATAAACATAATGACAAACAATATCATGATATTAACCAATTTAATCATCAATGCAAAATCATACTATGGATGCAGTGAATGAATTCTTGTGCCTCAAGTCCCACAGACTTGCTTACCAAACGAGTTACCACGTAACCAAACAATGATCTCTCTCGGATCACAAACGGACCAACAACATGGCCATCAAACGGGTTACCTCGTAACCAAACAGTGATCTTTCTTGGATCACAAACGGACCAACAACTTGGTCATCAACATCAACATGGTTTTCCAACCATCCTCTTTCCAACAGTGCCATGTTATTAATTTAGTGTGCAAGATTTAGTAAAACATTAACCCATGGTGTGACCTACTTTCGAGCGTGTCCGTAACCTTGGACTCGGCTATCGATAGATTAAATACACTCTGCAGAGGTAGCGCACTCACTACAAAAAGAAGACACATCCGTGACATTTTGGGCTGAACGAAATTTTTTTCTGTCATACTTATGACACTTCTATGCGATAATTGTGACAAAACCCGGTATCATCATAGATGTGGTGGGCTCCTACTTCTATGACAAAAAATCATGACAAAAAACGGGCTTTTCGTCCTGGGCGGGCCGGAGACGCAGCTGCATGACATTCTTTGGGTCGTCCATGACGAAAAAAAACGTGGTACAAGCGAGGGCGAGGAAAATATCGGGGTGTTCCCGGTTACGGTGGGTGGTCGGGGCCGAGCGATACGCGTTTCTCTCATACACGTATGCGCGTGTGTCTGAGACGTTGGGCTCTAACTGAACCCGAGCGGGGCGTTGGGCTCTAAATGGACCCGAGCGATTGCACTGCAGGCTACGCGTTTTTGAACCCGAGTGATCAATCGATGGCTGTTAATTCCTTCGCTACTGCTGCTAACTGAAGCCGATCGGTGCTGCCTCTAGATGAATAGTGAGTGTTGTGGGGGGGTGGTTGGATGAACAGTGAGCGGTGGAGGACCCCGTGGTGTTTCCTCTGGATGAACAGGACCCTGATCGATCGAGTCGGTTGGGGCTGGATGAACAGGACCCCGTGGAGGGCTGGATGAACAGTAGACGGTGGAGGGGTGGATGAATAGTAGCCCGTGGAGGGGTGGTTGAACAAGAGCCTGTGGAGAGGGGTGGTTGAACAGTAGCAGGTGGAGTAGCGCGCGGTGGAGGCTGGATGAATAGGAGCCCGTGGATGAACAGGAGCAGGTGGAGGCTGGAGGAGGTCGACGGTGGATGAACAGTGGCCGGTGGAGGCTGGAGGAGGTCGACGGTGGAGATGAACAGTATCCCGTGGAGTCCCGTTTTGTGGTACAACACACCCCTCCCGATGAACAGGACCCCTGTTTCGACCGTAGCGCTCCTACACAAGTCCGTTTCGTCCGTTTTGCGGTACGCCACACCCATCCCGATCAACAGGACCCCGTTTCAACCGTAGGAGGTCCAACACAAGCCCGTTTCCTCCTTTTTGCGGTACGTCAGTCCCCTCCCGATGAACAGGATCCCGTTTCGAACGTGCCCGATCGAACACAGGGTCGTTTCCTCCGTTCTACGGTACGCCGGGCCTCGTTTCCATTGCATGTTCCGTCCAAGCCGGTTGGCTCCCACGCGTTCCCTTGCCTCCCGATGAACACGACGCATTCCGTTGCCTCCCGATGAACACAACGCATTCCGTTGCCTCCCCATGAACATGATGACGACGCAGTTTCTCCGTTTCGACTCAGCCATGTACACGAGCCCTGGCCGTATGTATATGCGAGTAGGCGTTCGATACCCCGCCCGTATGTACGTACGTGGTTGTATTTTCTTTCTTGCACACCGGCCGCTATACATACATGTACATGCTACGTGTGCACCTCTACTATGATACGTGCACGCCTCTACATCCACCAGTATGTACGTACACGTTCGCGACCAGAATGACAACGCTACGTATGCTTCGACCAGGTGGGTCCCGACTGTCAGGCATTTCTTTGCGTGCGAACATGTAGCTGGTGGGTCCCAGCATTCAGGGGGGCAAATCGTTTTTTTTTTGCCCGAATGCTCTTCCTTGCGTGCGAAGATGTAGCTGGTGGGTCCCAGCAGTCAGGGGGAAACGTTTTTTCGTGAAATACGGTGGCCCGTCCGGTGGGTCCCTGCTGTTAGGTGGAGGAATAATTATTTTGCGTGTAATAAGGAGGCACTTCCTTGCCACCGCCGTGGACCCAGCTGTCAGGCTCTCCATATACAATACTCTTCAGATGGAAGTCGTTCCTTGACCACGTTGACCATGCCGCGCGGAGAGCACCAGGACGGTGGACGATGGCAAGGCCTAGGAAGGGGACGACGCGGAACCGGGGAAGACGCGGCAGTGGATGCCCGCGCGGAGAGGAGTATGAGGGTTCACTGGTTCGGCTGCGGTGTGAGGATGTCGTCGCCGCAGCGCCTGGCCAGCGGTGGGAATAGTAGGAGGCGGTGAGGCCTCCACGGCAGCATAGCCAGCCACGGGAGGCAGGAGCATGCGGCACGACCGGCGCTGCTTTGGGCGGCTGGAGCAAGAAGACCAAAGGTTGAAGAAGCACTACGGTCGTTGGATGGACATCGTACGGTCTGTGAAGCTAGAATCGTTCATATTGACTAAGTTGACAAAGCCCTCCATCCCAGTCAACTTAGTAGGCCCACAAGTCAGCCTTCCACCAAGGTGGATCCCAGCTAGCAGGGGGAGTATTCATTTTTTTTTGTGCGTAATAAGGAGGCACTTCCGGTGGGTCCGAACTGACAGTGGGGGGGACGTTTTTTTGCGAAATATGGTGGGTCAACAAGTCAGCCACCAAATCTGTCGGGTCCCAGCTGTCATCGGAAGGAATAGTTTTTCGCATAACAAGGAGGCACTTCCTTCCGTGCGAAGATACAGCCGGTGGGTCCCAGCTGTCAGGGGAAGGAAACAGCTTAATAAGGAGGAACTTTCCTTGCGTGTGACCATGGACCTCGTGGGTCCCAGCCGTCAGGCTCTCACGTACAGTCTTCTTCTCATGACTCTCGCTTGTTGACCACACCGTGTCGAGCGGAGCGAGGCGGTGGACGACGGCGAGGCCCCAGACTAGAACGACCCGGAGATGGGGAAGACGCGGCAGTGGAGTCGCATACGGAGATGAGTGGGAAACTTGATTGGTTCAGGTGCGGGGTGGGCCTACACCCGACAGAGAATAACAGGAGGTGCGGAGTGGAGGGATGGCCTCGCCGTCGGCGGGTTAACGTTTCACTGCGAGGCGCGCAAAACAACGCCGCTGGACGCGGATGCTGGAGCAGACGGTCCCGGCAGCGCTGGGGAAGAAGACAAGAGATTGAAGAAGAATGTCGGCCGTTGGATGTAAATCCAACGCCTTGCTTAGGCTTCGACCTACTGGCCTTTAAAGCCCATTTGCATTTTTCTCGAAACTCGTGACTTGCTAGGCTGGGTGAAAATATTATGTTGGGCTGGACGAAGAATCTATTATATATATAGAAAGCAATTAATGGGCTAACCAGAAAAAAGAGAATTAAGCCTTACGTGATCCTCTTCCATGTCCTCACATATGCCGCCGCCATTAGCTACCGGCGTCATTAGCAAATCGTATTGCATCGGGTATTGCTAGGCGTACGAGTGGCCGGCGGAAGGACATCTTCTATGAAGAATTCATCGCTCCCTGTGTCCCTCGCGTATGGACGTTCTTTCATATAACTCGATATTCGCTGGCTAATCACCAAGCGGACGATAGATATAGATCGGTGTTCGCTGGCTCTTAAAGAAGACAAGCATCTACATCATAGTCACTAGATCGGGATCGCGCCCTGGCGCGAGGTGCCGGTCCCAACGTTTTGATCAAGCGATAATGCCAAGTTTAATTCGGGATTTTAGAACTCATTCATTATTTCAAAAAAATATTCACAAACTACCAACAAAACCCTGTTCAATTTAGAGTAGGGGATCTGAAAAGGTAGGATAGAGGCCTAGGAAGACATCTGGCTTGTGCACCCTATTTATACACGTAAACCTTACAAAAAATCAGCACACATATATAGGAGTATATGCTTGCTGGAAGAATAAGTGAAAAACAGGTGGCATAGAGCAAACTAACTACTATAAACTACAACTGAAATGTCAGAAACATGTGTTCAAGTTATCTCAGTCATTCTGGTCAAAGGACTGGCCATTAGATGTGTTGTTTCAGGCACTTGCAGGAACAAATGTTACCGAGAATGTCAAAAAAGATTCAGCCTGTTGAGAAAAGGACCAAACATCTCTAGAACATCAATTAACCATACAAAGGCTTGTTTGATTATCGTGTGCAAAGCGAACAAGACATGTGTAAAACACATGTAACTTGTCACCTGCATACCCAGCTTAATAGTCCAAACAGTCAAACACATAGAACTACGAGTGCTCATTACATACTGTAGTTACAAAAAGGGCACAACTATCTTGGAAGATATATCAGATGGCTGTTGTGTCGCACATGGTGATTCATCTGAACCTAACTCGTAAAAATGCCAAAGACAGGTCTCAGATCAGAGTACATCAAAAGTATTGAGAAGGTACTATTTTTGAAATACATCTTTACTCTTCATAGTCGCGATTGCGTTTTCCAAATAAACCTTTGCGAGCACCGCACACGGTCTGTTTCCCAGCTCACTTGCTGTTTGATAGCCCAACATATGGTTTAATGATCTGATATATGGAACATTACATCCTAGAGCCGAGGCAAGGTTTATTTAGTATACCTTGCCATGTCTAGCTTTGGAGGAGGTGTCGTCTGCTGTTGGTTGTTGTGCTTTGCATGTCCTAAGAGGATAGTAATATTAGCAGCAACTTATTGACGACCAATAACTTAGAAGAAGCAGATTATTGTGAGTCTATGAGTAATAGATGGGCTGGTAACACATATGTTTGCTATGTAACCATGTACAAGACAATTATCGATCGATCCATTAAATATTGATTTCATAATCTGGAACAACAGTTCTTCAACAATCAGTATATATCAGGAAAAACATAGGAACAATACACTTCCTACCAAAACATATCGCCCTCTAAAATCAGAGTCAATATGGACAAACATAGTAATTATGTGAAAATCTCGATCCTGACTAACAGAGGAGTATTTTAAGATTTTTCTGTAATACATCATGATCCTTTAAATCGCAACTTGTAATGATTTTAGTACATTAGAGTAAGGCCCAGGCAATCCCAATCTTTAGGGTTACGCATTCTGTATATCATCTAGTGGTTTCGCAAGTATTGGTGACAGTGCAGCTAGCCCACAAAAACATGACAGCAATCTTCAGGTCACAAAGAAGCTATTCTATTTCTTTTTACAAACGTACACAAGAGGATCGACTACTTTGGCTCTTATCTACCGGCTTCTTTTTTCTCTAAGGACAGAAGAAAAGACTACTGGTCAGCTGAATCATGACCTCCTTTAGATTCGTGTAATTATAGGATCGACTACTTTGGTTCTATATTATCTACCAGCTTCTTTCTTCTCTGAACACAGAAGAAAAACCTACTGGTCAGCTGAATCATCACCACCTTCAGATTCGTGTAAATATACCCAGGAGCACCAACAAACAAAATTATATTCAAATTCCATGACAGGTAAAAGTACCTAGTTATGATGCATACGGCTTGCCAACAAACTAACAGGTGCTTCAGATTTTTCTAACTATGTGAGTACCCCCTAGTTCAGTCATGGAGTATATTCATTTCATTTCAGTGCATACATTTCATTTCATTTCATTTCAGTGTACAACAACAGAAAAGGAGCAAAGCAACCAGCAATGGAGAAGAGGCACTGACCGTGGACAAGGGAGGAGAGGCTGCCGTTGGGGTAGTAGTCGCTCCTCCTCTGCCTGCTCCACGTCGACGGCCACACGCCCAAGCCTCGACGCCATCTTTGTACTTCCCTTGGCGGCTACAAAACTGGCTAGTAACATGAAAACACATAGCAGCCCCAAGCACTAAATTAGCCTTGTAAGACAGCAAATAAACAAAGCAAATAATAGATCAAATTAACCACGCAAAGCACAACAGCAATAATAATCAAACAATTCGTACATCATACATAGAAGCCACATTTTACATAGGAATGCACCTTCCTGACAGCACATCCATAAGTCGAGTGACAACTACCATTTTCTAGAGATCGTATCTGCCATGCAATTGGTTTGCTTGGTAGCCACTGTAACACAAAATGAGCATCCAGAACAACGGTCCTAGGTTCTACCAGAAACAATACAAGAAACCAAAAGCATATGCCACACTCCACTGAAGGCAATGCACCACGTAGTAGACCGACACAGACAACAACCTTGGCAGAGAAAACTACATGGCAGTTCTCGATGGGAGGGGGATCACCACATCGTAGGTGGTGTGGCTTGCCGAGCGTTTCCTGCAAATAGGTGGGCAACCATATATGAGAACTCCAGCACATGGAAGGGAAGAAAAGGAGGTCATGTAAACATCTGAAAGTTGCATGGTGAGACATTTCTTAGTAAACATTGTCTTTCAAAACAACCTGGTAGAAAAGCTAAGATACAAGGGCAATTTCTATTTTTTGTGAAGCTTACTTGTCCTCTCAAATGCATAGGTAGAAAAATAGATCAACCTCAACATTTAATAGAACTCAACAGAACAACCAACAACTAAATATCTGCTTATCATATAATTACAAACTGGAAACTGGGAACAAACACGGCATGCAAAAAAATCTAGCACCTAAGAAAGGCACTTTGATTTCACTGAATTGCAACCATGATAAGCACAGAGCCTCCTTTTTTCTAACCAGCCGTGTGATTTGTTTAACCCTTAAAGTTAAATGACCAAACAGGGATTAATAAGAACATGCCACATTCTTGCTCATGATTCATGAAAAAGGCACTATCTACACTACCAATTTAAAGAAATAAACTTGCATCAGTTGGGAAACAACGAATGTGTATAGTCCAGTGCAGAAGATATTACTTGCAAACAAAAAACATGCAGAAGAAAAAAAAATACAGCCAATAAATGTATTGCGTGTAACTAAACAGAATTTAGTAAAACAAAGTTGGTTTTCAGACAGCGCAATATTAGTATCATCTCCAAGCAATATCATAGTATGAGAGAGTACCTGTAGGTTGTAGAGTACCACAAGCGAACTGTGCCATCCTCTGAGCCAGTAATTATAGTAGGTAGTTCTGGATGGAAACAGACAACGGACACATTGTGTGCATGTCCTTCAAGTGTTTGAACACAGCTCTTGGTTTGGTAATCCCAAACCTGATCCAAAAAATTAAGTAATAAGTCAGATCAATCCCAATATACCCTCACAATAGCACAATTCATCGTAGAAGACACACCTTTGCAGTCTGATCATCAGATCCAGTAATTAAAAATGGTCGATCACCACTGGTGAAGTAATCAGCACAGTTCATGATTAAAAAAATGATGTCATACGAACCCACTGTCTCCCCGATACTACAACCACTACAGATTATTAATGAGGAAATTAGAAAAGGCAGGGATGGGGATCTGCTATACTTGGGGTGTGCAGAGGCAGCAGAGGCGGAGCTCCTTCCTGTGTGTGTGCCGAATCTCCTCGTCCAAGGCCAACGGCAGCGAGCTCGCCAACCAAACCCTGGGTTAGGGCCACGGGAGGTGGAGGCGAGGCATGCCAGCCGGGATTTTTAAAGGGAACATAGAGCAGCATAAGCATGAGGCATAGAAAAAATGGGGTCACCTTAAGGTCAAGAATCAATGGCCCTCTCTCAGTTCAAATCAGAAGGAAAGAAATACTATTATTGATTAGAGTTATTCTTAATTAGGCAAAGCACTACAACACGGGATCCTAAGCTACAGTTGAGGCATACAAAACTATAAGTGACTGTTCTTTTCATATATAAACAACCTTTAGTATCTCAACCAGAACCAAAGCAAAAAAAATCATGGTTAAGTAACCAGCAAAGGAAGAATGAACCTTTTGGATTTTTAAAGTAGCAAGACATGAAAAGTTCTTTTTTGCCTTCAGTATCACACACAGTAGGGGAGGTAGCTGCAGTTTTATTGCACAATGGGCTCAAATTCACCTTTCCTCGATCATATAACCTAACCCCATCATCTCTTATCACCAGATCAATCTGTTTATACAGTAGAGCTGCCCTGGTTATCACTCAACAAGAATGACCATACAAGGACAACAACAAGTATCTCAGGATAAAAAAGGATTCTAGAGACAAGGGGGAGGATCCAACTTGATACCCACAGGTGCCTCGACTGCTCAAAGGCACACTTATTTCAGCGACGGTTAATCATCATCGCCCTAGCAAGAATGGCTTCCAACCGATGGGGCACGTGATTAACACGCGGTGGCACGCGTTTTGGACTACTATTCATTGCGACAGTTCCAAGGATCGGATCCGATGGCGTAGGTCATCCAGCGACTCGATCCGACGGCCCAGATCCGATCACGCAACCAGATCCAACGGCCCAGAATCCAAATCGCTGTGAGAGCTTGTAGGAACATTCATCTCTTATTTCTGGATGGATGGATCACCAGATCAATATGTTAACTGCCCTGGTTATCACTCATCAGAAATGACCATCTAGGGACAGAGCCACTAAAATAAGAACGTGATCAAAACGGCTCAAAGAAATGAGGGAGGATCCAAATAATATCCACAAGTGCCTCGATTGCTCGAGAGCATGCCTATATCAGCCATAACTGATCATCATAGCCCTAGCCATGTCCCATTCAGTAGCCGAAGCAGGGCAGGGGAAAATGGAGCTCACCGAGGGAGGTTGTAGCCGAGGCAGTACTCAGTGGGCGTCGGGGTTGCGCCTGAACACCATCCAACTGGCGAGGAACCACGTCGGAGTTGCGCCTTGCACCGTCCCGCCGACAAGAACGAACACCACTGGCACCGAAGCGGCCAAGGAGGCGATGTGTAGCACATCTAGGAGCACCATCAGGGGCCTAGTCAGTTCTCTTTTAGCTGCAATCAAGGATAAGATTTGTTAGAACATTCTTGTGGCCAAAACTTATCATCATGCAAGCGATGGGCCTATCTATTAGCTGCTTGTAGTGCCGAAGGTAAAATTAGAAGGCCTTTTACTGCCACCTTGCATGAAGAATTTCTATTCACACATGTGTACTGCTATATGAACCTGCACATGCTAACTAATTAAACAACAAAAGCTACTGAGATGTGAACTGACTTTTCTCTAAGCAAGACTCTAGACACACCAAGAAGCACAGATAAATAATCCCTGCTGGGCAGAATACATAGTCTAATACGGTGTAACACTGACTAAGCCTGGGTTTGTGAACAGAGATAAATTATAAAACAATATGGTAGGCCAGAAGGAGAGACCAGAAAGCTATATAGAGCACATGCCCAAAGAAACTAAAATCGAGCATTGCATTGACTGAATAGGTAGCAAAGACGCAACCAAGTCGCATAATTGACTTGTTTCTATTACTAATTGCTTTTTATCGCAACTCTAAATATATGGCTGTAACTACATAGTTATAACCTAACTTACATGACAAAAATAGAACATGGATCTATGATTCTCCAAGGAGTAATTAATTTCCCTAAAAACAATAATTAATAGTTCAATAGTAGCTGAACTGATAGCCATTTTTCCTGGCGATATATGGATCAATCAATAGAGGGGTGTCAGGACTCACCGATTGAGGATGTAAGCGGGTAAAAGGGACGACCTCGCCTCAGCAGGGCTTAATCGCAACCAGAATAACATTTTGTCAGTTTTTTTAGTAATATATTAATGTTTGGTTAATGGGGCACCAAAGGAATCTCCTATATGATTTAGTGATTAAAGAATAATATTAAATGATGAATCTTCCGTTGGTTCGCAAAGTATGCAATTTTTCTCTCAACTGAAATGGGAACAACATTTTGTTAGCAATATTTGGTTAATGGAGCACCAACAAATCTTCTAGAGTATTTCATTTTGAGGTTAAAGGGAATAAGAATAAAGGATGTAAAATAACCAGTGACACATTAACTCTAACTGCACACTTGGCAAAGAAATACATTAGGTGATTAATGATTATCTGTAGCTAAATCTTATCTTAAGTACAACCAAGATGAACAGAAACATCTCACCTCACTTTTGGTGAAAACACTTTTCTCTGATTGCTCATTCCGTGACACCATGGTCCGCTTAACGGATCGCAAATCGATCTGCAACCACATAAGCAATCATTTGCATTAGAACAAAAGGAGGAATGCAATGTTTGATCTTTCATATGGTACTACCGATCCTAGAGCAACACTAAATAGGAGATTAGTAACACATATCACTGTCCCGGCAAGAAGCAGATCTCCCGGCAGTAACACCCATCACTCTCCCGGTAGAAGTTGACTCTTCTTCAGATTGTTGACCATATTCATTATTCACAATAACAAAGTACAACTCCAAATCTGAGAGCGCCGATAATGCTGAGCATAGAAAAGTTTCTGTAGTTACCATTAATGTAATCAGCGAGTACCAACTATTGCTTGATGCATATATAAAAAATCAGAAGGTTGTCTATGTAGATTTCTTCCTACTCAACTTTCCTTTATCAGCAAGGAGTAACTGTTATTTTTTCGTATATAAACAATAAGCAGATGGCCTAATGGACTATGTAACCTATAGATTAATTATGCAAGAAGTTACCATTCCTATAATTAGCAAGCATCAATCATTGCTTGGTGCATCTATAAACAATGAGGATGCGGTCTAATTCTGGAACACAGATTAATTATTTGTGTAGTCAGACTTCCTTTGTTAGGAAGCAGCAACTACTACCCGCTGCACATATTTCTCCCAAATCACTAACCTGAACAGGCATTGCAATGCATTGAAAACTGGGCACACCCTACAGACATGGATATGAACCAAAATGCATAATCTAGTTACCAAATTCAATAATAAGCTTGAGTTCTGAATGTAAGATTACACAGAAACATCCTGGGCAGATATTTGAACAAAAGAACCTAAGACAGATTGTTGTTAATATAATACGATTGACACCCCTGAATTGCATTATCAACTGTATGAGTACAGATTAATTACCCCTGAATATAACCAAAAGTGGCAGAAGCTATCTAGTTGGACATTTTTCAGAACAGACCAGCACAGACCCAGCTTGTTGCAAATAGAATAGTATAGTAATTTTCTTATGTATAATCATACTACTATCACTACAGCATGTCAGCATCACAAACCAAACCAAACCAATTCACTGATTTCCATGTAAAATAGCATCAGTAGTACAGACATGTATGCACAATAATGTTTTTCTTTATGTTTGCAATGCATGGTGTGTTATCAATAGCTTCTCTCACCAGTAGGTAACAACCACCTCCAGCTGAAATTCCATCACATGTCATGCCATAAATTGAAAATCCAGCACATATATCCGATGATAACACCTACAGATTATGTGCGGATGCAAAACACCACGATGGCAGCCCCAATAAAAGGTACGTGCAGGAGGAGGGGAGAGGAGAAGATCTCCAACCTCGAGTCGGCACACGAGCTGGGATGGTGTTGGTGTGTAGGTTGCATGCTGACCGAGATCTCCTCTTCGTCCCGCAGTCTCCCTCTATGCTTCCTCCTCGTCCTACCTGGTCTCAACTGCTGCAGCACACCACAATTAGCACCACGTAGCCCATGAAAATGCACGAAAAGGAGGAGAGGCCTCACCTTTGCTAGATGTAGGCCGATCGGGTGGCGGAGGCTGCGCAGTGTGGACACGACGACTGGGCGGCGGCACATCTCGGTTCATAGGCTAAAGTGTTGCCTGAGCCCTGATATCTTCCCCAGTGTTGATTACAACAAGAGTAATCGGATTTAGTCCAACTATGAAAAACAGATGCTGAAACTTCAATGGTGGTGATTTGCTCGCTGTGCTTTTGCTTGACTCCTTTCGTCACACATTTTCCATTATCTCCTTTTGATTAGCTGGCTTGATTGCCAAGATAATGTATACATGAGTAAAAGACATCAAACTTGCAATTAGCTTTTGCCGTCCTATTAGCCTTTTCCTTATTAGAATAAACGGAAATGTACATGTCACATGAATTTGAGAATTGGAGAAAGCTCAGTCCCTCCTTATTTTTTTATCCCAATAAAAATTGTTGTTCTAGAAGGCGGCTAAAGTATACCTGGTTTATTCTGACAGACATTAAGAACAAATTCCTAACTCTGTGTAAAACAATACTTTACCACAAAATTACGTCATTTCAAAATTCCATGTTTAGTCCTGATCCATGATCAGTGTTGCTCTCTTCCAGAAAGGAAGACGAATGTCATAACACCATACAGCAAAATTGAGGAGCCTAATTATCTAAATTAAGATCAAGGATCGTCCAAAAAGGATCTTCTTGCTCCTGCTCAAACCTGTCATTGCCATAGTAAATAGATGAAACCCACTAGCATGAGTAGGAGTTGTTTGAGCCCTGATGTGCCTACTCATTCATGCTTGTTTGTCATGCCTGCTACTGCTTAGAGTTGAGTCAGGTCTGATTCATCGGGGATGAATTGGAGGTGTGTGAACATGTCCTACTGTGTGTGAGCTAAGTGTGTGAACACGATTTGGTAAAGATAGCGGTGAGAGGCCATGTAGGAGTACATGGTGGGTTGTCTCATTGCAGCCGTCCTCAGGAACTGAGTTCTGTGTTTGTGATCCATGAACAGTTACTACCACACATTGGGTTTCGGTAACTCGACCCCTCTCGACTTATTAATCAACATGATCTCTGTCCAGGAGTTGCAACTAGTTTTTGGTGTTTGTAGGTAGTGTTAGTAGTCTACCAAGTGGCACCCGGTACAGGTGGGCTTAGGACAGACTAGGCACAGTGGCACGGTGTACCAAGTGGCACCCGGATGGTGGGCTTGGGAACCCTGCTCACATCGTTTGGGGCCGTGAGCGACACCCCGGCCGGATCTCCTTGCGGATGGAACCCGAATAGGCGATAAACCTGGACGAGAGACTTGTGTGGTTAGTCAGGTCGTGGCCGACACCCTCGCTGGGCTTCCGCTTGAAGGTTGCCGAGTACATGTCGTGTAAACGTCGGTAAGTGGTGAGAGCGTGTGTGAAGAAGTACACCCCTGCAGGGTTAATATGATCTATTCGAATAGCCGTGTCTGCGGTAAAGGACTTCTGGGTTGCCTGTACAGTTCATAGACAAGTGAAAGTGGATACTCTAAAATACGCAAGATAAGCGTGAGTGCTATGGATGGCGTTCTCGTAGGGAGATGGGAGCGGATCCATAGTGGTGTATTGATATGGTCAATATGTGGACTCGTGTGCGCCACCTCAAAAGAGTTACTTGCAGTCGTAGTTTAGGTTAGCCACCGAGTCAAAGCTGGCTTGCTGTAGTTAAACCCCACCACCCCTTTGTTGATAATGATGCATATGTAGATAGTTCTGATGTAAGTCTTGCTGGGTACATTTGTACTCACGTTGCTTAATTTATGTTTTTGTAGAGAGACGTCAGTCTCGCTAGTAGTACCGCATGGACTTCGACGTTTAGCTTGTTACCTCAGCTACGATCTTGTGCCCTCGGCAGGATCTGATAGACAGTCAGGCTTCTCAGCCTTTTTCTTTTGTAGATGTCTGTACTCAGACATGTTAAGCTTCCGCTTGTGCTTGACTTGTTTGCTCTGAATGTTGGGTCATGAGACCCATGATGTAATATCTCGCTCCTCGGAGCCTATTGAATAAATACTTGGGTTGTAGAGTCATGTTGTGATGCCATGTTATGTTTGCACATATCGAGCATATTGTGTGTATGTTATTGAAATGCTTGGTATGTGTGGGATCTGACTATCTAGTTGTTTATCCTTAGTAGCCTCTCTTACTGGGAAATGTCTCCTAGTGTTTCCACTGAGCCATGGTAGCTTGCTACCGCTCCAAAACACTTAGGCTGGCCGGCATGTGTCCTTCTTCGTTCCTGTGTTTGTCCCCTCGGGGAAATGTCACGCGATGAATTCTGGAGTCCTGTTAGCCCACTACAGCCCGGATCACCAGAGTCCTGCTAGCCCAGTGCTACAGCCTGGATTCACTCGCTGATGACCGACACGTTCGTTGTTGGGTCATGTATGCCTGTCCCTGTAAGTTAGTGCCACTTTGGGTTCACGACTAGCCATGTCAGCCCGGGTCCTTTGTCATATGGATGCTAGCGGCACTATCATATACGTGAGCGAAAAGGCGCAAACAGTCCCGGGCCAGGTAAGGTGGCACCCGTGGGAATACCGTGCGTGAGGCCGTAAAGTGATATGATGTGTTACATGCTAGATCGGTGTGACTTAGGATCGGGGTCCTGACAGCTTTGGTATCAGAGCTTGACTGCCTGTAGGATTACCAAGCCAAACTGGTCGAAGTTGAGTCTAGAAATGATTTAGTTATATAAGGGAATTGATTGTGGGATGGAACGTAAGGCTCTTTTTACTCCTTTACCTCATGCCCTTGTGATCTGAGTCATCTTACCTTCCTACGGGGTTAAGAAACTAGGCTTTCTCATCTTTCTATCAGGATCACGTGTTACTAATCCGTAGACCTATAGGATTGATGGTTCTAAGCTTGAGTTCAGTTCCTACTATCTTCTGTATGTTAACTGTTGATCTTGAAACCTTGATATTGTGCTTCTGAGTGGCTATGCCACCATTTTTGTAGCATGTTTCCAATCTTTCGAGCATTTACAGCCGTTATGCTGTCCAAGTGATCCCAGGTTTCTAAATAGTCTGAAGCATTTGCAAATCCCTTCCTCCCATTTCGATGTTCTTTTGGGCCAGATTAACCACACTAATCGGTGAGTTGAAGTACTCTGTTGCCTTGACATATATGTTGGAGATATTATTATGACCCTAGGTGTCTTAGGGGATCATCTAGTAATCTAGCCATGATTTGTGTCCTAGTGTGATGATTCTGGCCATTATTCTCGAAAGCATCTCGTGATGCCACTTAGTAGTAGGTATTCTATTCCTGGGTTTTCGAACCAAGATTCACCCTACTTACTTCATGTTGATAGTGTTGCTAGTTCCTTAGGTTATTAGTAACCTTTGCATTAGTCCTCGAGGTCCGTGGTATATCCTTCTTCCAAATACCATGAACCACTTACGGCAGAAGTTTATTGGATCAAAAGATCACAACAGGAGTGCTCTCAATGGGTTCTCCATTCTATATTGTGACTCTGCCAGTTCAACCTTTCTGCATAGGTTATCCAGAAGAAACATGTTGAGCTTTGCTTGACATACTAATCTATGCATCCACAACTCAGAAAGATATATGTTCCTTTGAGTTGTCCCTCTCTTTAGTTGTCTTCCGACCTCGTCTATCAATTGATAGTCAGGACTAGTTATGCATTCGTGTTATCGATGCCTATTACTCTTGTGGTCCGTCAAGCCATTCTATTCTGGAATGACCAGGAGAATCAAACTCCAGTATCTCATGCATTTCTAGGATTGGATCAAAGTAGTTGTATTTCGCAGATCAAAATGCCAATCCAGCTTTTGTTCTGTTCTACCTTGGAGTATTACCATCTTTATATCAAGAATATCATGGGAATTGCACACCATCCTATGAACTCTTGATACAGTGATACTCTCTCCATCATTATTTATTTCTCGGTCCCCGTGTTGTTGCAACCGTAATGCCGACAGGTGAACTATGATGTGTGAAATTTATACTCCTAGCAACTCTGTTGCTTGGTAGTTAAATGGACAATAACCTCATTCTTAGCGTGTTGATTTTTGGATCATCACCCTAAGGTTGATCGTGCTATCTAGTCCTTATTCCGGGTGCACCCTTCGATCAATGAGTTAGGATTGTGCTAATCCCTCGCTCTTTTGATCATATCGTCTTGCCCTGAAAAGCAAGATTGTTCTCGAGCTTAGTAACATATCGGTGGTTCGTGATTTTCCGAATATCTTCTCGGAAGTATTACCAGGTTGTCCCCTGACCTTTATGTTGAGTTCATGATCAAGTTGGTTTATTCCTGTAAACAACCCTTTCTCCAAGAATCCGTGTGGGATACCCCTGAGCTAGTTGGTTAAGCCAAACAACAACTTGGAGAGTTGGAAGATAAAAGCTTGTCCGACTTAGTTCATGTTAAGGGATATCTTTTTGTGTGTGTGTGTGTGTGTGTGTGTTGAATAAAGATGATATCTTCATCAATTGGTCCTTGTGATCAACTGTTGGATCTATTATCTTACCCAAACCTTTGATTGAGTATGTGCTATCGTCAAATCAAATCAGAACCAACGATATTCGTAATGTTGTCTTACTCGTGGTTTTTCCTCAAGCATACATCATTATATTCTTTGATCGACCAATGCTATCACCGTGTTCACATGATGGCGGAAGTCCAGTGATATGGAAATTCCGATGAGTTACTGTTGAGCCCATCAGCAGCATTTTGTCTCCCCCATGATTCATGTTGAACATCAACCTAGTGTTGAAAATTTTGTAAGCAATGCCTTCGTGTTCCGTTCATGAAGCTTATGCTTGGATGGAAGAAGTGACTTCCTCGAATTCATGTGCATTTGGTGCAAGTTGCCGCCGTGAGTTCAAGACAGATTGTTTTATTTTCCCTGGAATCATCCCAGGTCAGTCATGCATGTGCAAAGTATGCTATGGTTTGACAGGCTCGCAACCTTCATGCCATATGTGTCCCTAGCACACCAAGCCACTGATTGATTTGTTCAAGGAGAAGAAGTTCCTTCTTAAGAGCATGCCTTCTGCAAGGACTTCGTTATCCGCAATGATGGTTTCCCAACCAGAACTCGGTAGTGTTTTATTATAAGACTACCATGTGGTCATGCTTGTCTCGGACAACGTGTCCACATGTTGTAGCAGAACCAGCTCATGTTTTCGAGCTTGCTATTGTAGTTCATTCCCCGAGAATCTCGCAACGTCATCTCGTCGATTTGTGTTGCAAACTTTCATTTTTCTTTCTAGACTCGATGAGTCTGGAATATCCTGACACCAACCAGATCTGAATCTCAGGCAGATATGATGGTTGGAACATTTTCCCAAGAACTATAATATTGGTCCCTCGATAACCGGTAAAGTGGATGTCGTGGCCAACACACCCAGCCGGAAGACCTATTATTGTAGTATCTTGTTTGAGGAAGTTGGCCAACTCCCCATAAGGATTTCGTAGGATCTACTCCCTAGTTGTTCCTTATGGATTTTTGAGTTCCCGAAGTCCGACCTTTTACTTGATGTTCTAGATATCAAACCATAATTATTTATGGATTACTCTAGCACATCAAGGAGAACATTAGAAGCGGAGTGCTAAATGTCTCCCGGTCGATCATCCAGATTTTGTTTCCTTGGCCTCGCTAAGGTGAAATCTGAGAAGCTGTTATCTTCCTATGCATCTGCATCGTTGTAACGCCCCGGATCCGATGCGCCAGGTGTCTGCCAGTTATTCGCCCTCGTTGCCATGTCATTTGCTTGCTTGTTGCATTTTATCATCTCATCATGTGCATTGCATTGCATTGCATACGTGTTCGTCTCATGCATCCGAGCATTTTCCCCGTTGTCCGTTTTGCAATCCAGCGCTCCTATGCTCTCCGGCGTTCCCCTTTCGGCTCTCGTTGTGAGCGAGTGTTAAACTTTCTCGGAATGGCCCGAGTCTTGCCAAGCGGCCTTGGTATAGCACCGGTAGACCGCCTGTCAAGTTTCGTGCCATTTGGAGGTCGTTTGATACTCCAACTGTTAACCGCGTAGCCCGAAACCCCCCTTCTCTTTGCAGCCCAACACCCCTTCCAAAGTGGCCCAAAACCCAGCTAACTCCCCTCCATGCTCTCGGTCGTTCGATCACAATCGCATGGCCGAAAACCATGCCTCATTTGGACTCTCCTAACTCCCTCTACCTATAAATATGTGTCCATCCCCGTCCAAATCCCGGATGAACCCTAGCCCCTTCTTCCTCCGTGCGCCGGACATGTCCGTCCAGCCGCCGGACATGTCTGCCCCGCCTCCCGCAGCCAACCGCTCGCCGCCACCTGTCCCCGCCGTCGTCCCACGCCGCCCGGCCCGTCGGGGCCCGGATCCGACCCGCCGTGGGCTGAATCGGGCCCGAGCCGCCGCCGCCGCAGCCCGGGGCGCCCGCGCCCCCGTGCCCGAGCTGCTCGCTCGCGCCGCCCGGCCTCGCCCTCGTCCCCGCCGTCGCTCCTCGCCGGCCTCAGCCCCGCGCCGCCCGGCCTCGCCCTCGTCCCCGCCGCCGTCCACGTGCGCCGCTCCACCTCCGTCAGGTCGCCGCCTCCCGGTCGCTCTCTCCCTTCGTTCTTCTCCCCCTCAAGATCTCTCTCTCTCCTACAGGGAGCCACCTCTCCATGGCTGCCATGAATCTCCACGCCTAGACCATCTCAAGCAGCCTCGTCGCCGGGAATGGGTTGCCCCGCGCCTGATCTACTCGTTCACGGCCTCCTCGACCCTCGCCGGAGTCCCACGTCGCCCCACCACAGCCGTTGACTTCCGCCGGAATGGTTCTGTACGAGGGAAGCAGCCATCCCCGTCCTGACAGTTTTTTTCGCGAGGTGAAAATCTGCTAAGTCCCTAGATTCAGTAATTTTCATGCCATGTTCATGCCATTATAACTCTGCATACGTAGCTCTGTTTTGTGCGTGTAATATGTCAAATTGTTCACCTCGAAGAGTACATCATTTCATTCCATTGCACCATATTCATTTGAGGTCATCTAGATGCCTGAATCATCATTGTAAGAGTGCTTCATAATGTTTTCTGCTGTCTGTTAACAGAACGAGCTCTTTTGTCATTTTTGCCATGATTGATGTGTGCATCCTATGAGGTTGATGTCTTCATGTGTTTTGAACTAGGCCATGCCATATTTACAGTGGTGTATGCCATGTATTTTTGTGATCAATGTGGTGACTAGCACAAGCATGCAAACTAGGCTTCATGCTGTTGCTGATTTTAGTCCCTGTTCTGCTGTAATTTTGATGCCATGTAAACATGCTTCTACTAGTCATTCTATGCATAATCTGGAGATGTTCTATAAACATGTTTTGATCTACATGTCATCCTCTATCCATCCATGCCCCTGGTTGCATTTATAGCTTGCTGTAGATTGTTGTTATCTTGCTCCAAAGTTGCTTGAAAATGTTGCTGTCAGCCTGTTTACATTAAGATCAGTTGTTTCCATGTGTTTTCGTAGTGATCCATGCACCCTATGAACTTGCTCTTGCCATGCTTAGCTTCACAAACATGCCTTCTTACTGTTGGGTGTCTTGCCATGCCATGTATTGCTCTGTAGTGAGTTGCACAAGCTCATATACATGCCTTCATAATTATGTTCCTGCCATGTATGAATCTGTAATAAAAACTTGCTATGTTTACGTGGGTGCCATTATATTTTTTGATCCTTTTTGGCTTATGGCCACTAAGGGACTCTTTTTCTATGCATTTAGTAGATTCATGCCATGTCTTTGTTTGCCATTATAAGTTCATGTAACATGTTGTTTGATAGCTCTGAACATTGCATCGTGATGTTATTTTCTGCAAAGTCTGAAATTGTTATAACTTGCAATCTTATCATGTGTGTTTGAGCATGTTCTAGTGATTTCTGGAGATAGATCAGTGTTCATGTTTTGTTGTGCTTTACCTGTACATCATGCCCATGCCTTTTCATATTATGTTGAGATGCTGTAGCTTATTGTTTTGATGCTTGCAATGTGCCTAGTCGCTGTTTTGGACAGCTTATCCTTTAAACTTGTTTCATGTGTGTGTGTTGAACCGTTGCTCCGTTTTGAGTGTGCTCTATATGAAACTTGCTTGATTTTGCATGTAGTTTCATATTTTCATGTTGCATCCTTGTTTTGGTGTGTTTGCTTGATGTTTGTATGCATTTTGCATCAATGCCATGTTTAACTTGTTTTGCTCATATCTTCTAGGCCGTAGCTCCGAACTAAATGAACTTTATATGTAACTTGACTAGAATCTCGTGTAGATCATCTTTGTGCATCTTAACTTATTGTTTAACAACTTGAACATAAGGTTATTCAGATCTGAACCAATTTCGAAATATGCATATGAGGACTTACCGGAATTGTTATATGTTGTTCCCGGCCTCATTTAAACTTGCCTTGATGTGTTGCTCTTGTTTGCATCATCTCTTGCTATGAGTAGCTTCATGTAGTCTTTCCATGAATCATGCTTGTTGTGCATCATGTCATGTTCATGTGTGGTGTGTTTACCTTGTTGTGTGCTTCTTCTTGATAGTTCCTATTTCGTTGCGATCGTGAGGATTCGTTCGTCTACGATTGGTTCGGCTTCATCCGTTCATCTTCTTCATGGACTCGTTCTTCTTCCTTGCGGGATTTCAGGCAAGATGACCGCTACCCTGGATCTCACTACTATCATTGCTATGCTAGTTGCTTCGTTCTATCGCTATGCTGCGCTACCTATTACCTGTTTATCAAGCCATCCCATATTGCCATGAACCTCTAACATTTGACACCTTTCCTATGCAAACCGTTGTTTGGCTATGTTACCGCTTTTGCTCAGCCCCTCTTATAGCGTTGCTAGCTGCAGGTGAAGTTGAAGATTTCTCCATGGTGGACAGGTTTATGTTTGGGATATCACAATATCTCTTATATTATTAATGCATCTATATACTTGGTAAAGGGTGGAAGACTCGGCCTTTTGCCTAGTGTTTTGTTCCACTCTTGCCGCCCTAGTTTCCGTCATACCGGTGTTATGTTCCCGGATTTTGCGTTCCTTACGCGGTCGGGTGATTTATGGGACCCCCTTGACAGTTCGCTTTGAATAAAACTCCTCCAGCAAGGCCCAACCTTGGTTTTACCATTTGCCTCACCACCACCTACCCTTTCCCTTGGGTCGGCCAACCCGAGGGTCATCTTTATTTTAGCCCCCCCCCCCGGGCCAGTGCTTGTCTAAGTGTTGGTCCGAACCGAGCCGCCTGCGGGGCCACCTCGGGGAAACTTGAGGGCTGGTTTTACTCGTAGCCTGTCTCATCCAGTGTTGCCCTGAGAACAAGATATGTGCAGCTTCTATCAGGATGTCGGCGCATCGGGCGGTCTTGCTGGTCTTGTTTTACCATTGTCGAAATGTCTTGTAAACCGGGATTCCGAGTCTGATCGGGTCTTCCTGGGAGAAGGTCTATTCCTTCGTTGATCGCAAGAGCTTGTCATGGTCTAAGTTGGGACACCCCTGCAGGGTAAAATCTTTCGAAAGCCGTGCCTGCGGTTATAGGCAGATGGGAATTTGTTAATGTCCGGTTGTAGATAACTTGACACCAGATCCGAATTAAAACGCATCAACCGCGTGTGTAGCTGTGATGGTCTCTTCTCGGCGGAGTCCGGGAAGTGAACACGGTTTCTGGGTTATGTTTGACGTAAGTAGGAGTTCAGGATCACTTCTTGATCATTGCTAGTTCACGACCGTTCTGCTTGCTCTCTTCTCGCTCTTATTTGCGTATGTTAGCCACCATATATGCTTAGTCGCTGCTGCAGCCTCACCACTTTACCCCTTCCTTTCCCTTTAAGCTTTGCTAGTCTTGATTCCCATGGTAATGGGATTGCTGAGTCCTCGTGGCTCACAGATTACTACAACAACAGTTGCAGGTACAGGTTCATGCGATGATCTTGACGCGAGAGCAATGTTTGCTTGCTTGCATTAAGTTCTTCTTCTGCTTCTTCTTCGATCAGGGGATAGGTTCTAGGTCGGCAGCCTAGGCTAGCAGGGTGGATGTCGTTTGAGTTTCTGTTTGTGTTTCATCCGTAGTCGGATGATGCTCTGATGTATTATGATGTTGTATTCGTTTGGCATTGTATGCCTTATGTGTGTATCCCCATCTATTATGTAATGTTGATGTAATGATATCCACCTTGCAAAAGCGTTTCAATATGCGGGTCTATCCTTGGTGGGACCTTCGAGTTCCTTTTGGATAGGGTCGCATATTGGGCGTGACAATCGTCCATCACTATCCATCATGGTAGTATGTTGTGTTGCCAGGATCCTTGACACGGATGTTGGTAAAACCTTGATGAATATGGAAATGCTCAAGTTCTTGAGAGCACGCGCAAGCGCTAGGTGTTATCATCGGCACTAACTGGGTTGCTCTCAGCTTCCTCGGTTATGCTATAACTTCTCAAACAGTGGACTCACTCTCTACTATTGAGCTTCTCCTAAGTTACTAAAATCATCCCTTGTGTTGTCTTCAACAAGGTAATCCACATCATCCATTCTAATCTGGGTATGTTATTCTACTGAACCCCTCTAAACGATCGCTCGAGAATTGCCTTAGGTTGGTATAAAGAGTTTCAATGATCTCTAAATCAAAGGAAATTCTTTCTGCCACTTAAGAGAATAGTTCTTCGAGTCACCTTCCGTGAGGTGCCCCGTTTTGGAATCATGGCAATTTCCCTTGCTACTTTGAAACCCTCGTCAAATTGTTTCTTCTGTCGCTCCTGATGCATGTTTTGCCTCTCAGCTTGAGAGATGTTGCTATGTCTCATTCCGTGAGTTGATCCTAAGTTGTTCGATCTTCGAGAAGATTGATCCTTCTAGAGTCTCCTTCTCCTCTTGTTGTCATGTTGGCGGGAGTTCTCAGAGCAAGACGACAAGACAAAGATGGTGATCGAATCAACGCTTTTATGAAGTGCACCCTGTATCGTGAAGATTGTGTTAGTTTGCGTTCCCCCTTCGTCTTACCCTACGCTTGAATCTCGGGTCGAGATTCTTGTTTAGTGGGGGTGAGTTGTCACATCCCCAGTTCAAGCCTTGCTTGTTTTTGCTTTAGCATCCATGCATCATGTTTAAATTTTATGAAACTTGAAATGGGGGCTGATAAACCCTAGCAGCTAATGAATTCAACTAGGGTCAAAATAAAATCTTTTTTCAATAAACCCAAAATGCCCTCTGGAAATGTTCATGATTTCTGGTAAAGGTGAAAACCTCTGCCAAAAATGATGCACATATTTTTAGGCCATTCTGGATTTTTGAATTAAATCATTACTTATTTGCATTTGGGCATTTAAATACTATAAAATATTTTAAATGCTCAAATAATCCCAAACTGAAATGTTTACTGTAGGATATATTTCTAACAGTGGTCTGAGCAGTTGCATGATTTTTGGGATTGATTTAGTATTTTTAATAAAGCCACAAAGCTGCAGAAAAATAGAAAACAGGAAAAGAGAGATAGAGAGAGAAGTACCTGGCGCTCACCTCGCAGCCCACCTGGCCCAACTCCTGCGGCCCAGCCCACCGCAGCCGCCACCATCTTCAACCTCCTGCCAGTAGGCAGGAGGGCATGTGCTCGACGCGCGCCCGCACGCGCCAGCCACCTCATGCTTGCCTGCTCGCCGCTGGACTCACCCGAGGGCGCCACGCACCCTCCCAGGCCTCGCACTCTCTCCCGTGCCTTCTCCCCCCTCCTCTGGCTCCCTCTCTCTCCCACCGAGTGGAGCTTGTCGCCACCGCTTGCTGCTGCCGCGCCCACCGCCGATGCCTTGCCTCCCCGATCAGTCCAGCACCTCCGCCACCTCGCACCACGCCTCTCCATCGAAGAAAGCTAATGCGGAGGCCCTTTGGAGCCGCCATCGTCACCATCTTCCTCGTCCCTGTCCGATGATCGCCGTCGTCGATTCGCCGCACGCGGGACATCCCCGAGCCTGCTGAGCTTGTCTACGAGACCGCTGTGAGCTCCCCGTCTTTTCCCCCTTGTTATCTTTGTCATTTGCGACCTCCAGCTTCCGTAACCGCCGTTGCCGAGCTTCCCCTGCCGCCGGCCATGTCGCCGTCGTCGTTGCAGCCATTGCAGCTTGCGCCTAAGCATCGCCCCGTGCTCAGCACGCTTCCAGGAGAAGGGCGCGTCCACCCGTTCGTCCTGCTGTGCCCCGTAGCACCAAAACCGCGAGCATCCGAACTCCGGTCGTCGCCGATTTGGTCGCCGCCGTCGATCCCGACCACCGCAGCTCCTATCACCGCCACCAATGGATGCGCCTCACTCCCAGGAACCCATAGGTGCAACCCGCGCATCGAATGGTGCCCTCTTGAGCATTTCCGAGCCGCCCCGCCGTCTCTGTCGTCGCCGGCGGCTAAACGCCGGCGGGCTGACCGTGTTGACCGGCGAGGTTTGACCCCGGCTAACCAGAGGTTTGACCCCTCTCTCTCACTAACATTCGGGCCCCGCCCGGCTAACTAAGTAGTTAGGGCTAATCCTGTCTAGGTTAGTTAGGTTAGTTACTGACCAGTGGGCCCAGGCCCTAATTAACCTAGGTTAGTGCTAACGTAACACTAACTAACCCTGTTAGTTAGTTGCTACACTGACATGTGGGCCCCAGCCGTCAGGTTTGACCTGGGCTGGCGCCTTTGACCTGATGACGTCACCCTGACGTCATGCTGACGCAGTTAATTATTTTCTGGATTTATTCTTATACAGGAAATTCCAAAAAATTGTATAAACTTCTAAAATTCATATAAATTCAACCGTAACTCCAAATTAAATAATTTATATATGAAAAATTATCAGAAAAATCCAATCTATCCATATGTACTATTTTCATGCATGTTAGAACAACTTATGACTACTGTTTAGGACAATTCAATTAAATGGCATTTAAATAACCACATGTGGAGTTTGAATTTGAATCTTGGATTCAAACCAACTTCATTTAACCTACTACTAGTTGCATTAGCTCAAACCACATCATATTGCCATGTCATGAGCATGCATCATATTGTTGCATTGCATTGATTGTGTTCTTTCTCTGTTGCCGGTGTTTGTCCCCCCCCCCCCTCAGTAGACGTTGTTCCGACGATGAGTTCGATGACACCGATGAAGAGCTATACTATCTTCAGAAGTGCCAGGCAAGCAAAACCCCCTTGTTCATTTCGATACAATCCCACTCTCTCGCTCCTGCTCTCTTTTACTGCATTAGGACAACACCGATTCATCTGTTACTTGCTGCGGTAGTTGAACCCCTTTATCCTTTGCATGACCTGTCATTGCCACAGTAAATAGATGAAACCCACTAGCATGAGTAGGAGTTGTTTGAGCCCTGATGTGCCTACTCATTCATGCTTGTTTGTCATGCCTGCTACTGCTTAGAGTTGAGTCAGGTCTGATTCATCGGGGATGAATTGGAGGTGTGTGAACATGTCCTACTGTGTGTGAGCTAAGTGTGTGAACACGATTTGGTAAAGGTAGCGGTGAGAGGCCATGTAGGAGTACATGGTGGGTTGTCTCATTGCAGCCGTCCTCAGGAACTGAGTTCTGTGTTTGTGATCCATGAACAGTTACTACCACACATTGGGTTCCGGTAACTCGACCCCTCTCGACTTATTAATCAACATGATCTCTGTCCAGGAGTTGCAACTAGTTTTTGGTGTTTGTAGGTAGTGTTAGTAGTCTACCAAGTGGCACCAGGTACAGGTGGGC
This sequence comes from Triticum dicoccoides, assembly GCF_002162155.2. Lineage (NCBI taxonomy): Eukaryota > Viridiplantae > Streptophyta > Magnoliopsida > Poales > Poaceae > Triticum > Triticum dicoccoides. The sequence continues at coordinate 129,199,631 of NC_041389.1, forward strand.
TTGGGACAGACTAGGCACAGTGGCACGGTGTACCAAGTGGCACCCGGATGGTGGGCTTGGGAACCCTGCTCACATCGTTTGGGGCCGTGAGCGACACCCGGCCGGATCTCCTTGCGGATGGAACCCGAATAGGCGATAAACCTGGACGAGAGACTTGTGTGGTTAGTCAGGTCGTGGCCGACACCCTCGCTGGGCTTCCGCTTGAAGGTTGCCGAGTACATGTCGTGTAAACGGCAGTAAGTGGTGAGAGCGTGTGTGAAGAAGTACACCCCTGCAGGGTTAATATGATCTATTCGAATAGCCGTGTCCGCGGTAAATGACTTCTGGGTTGCCTGTACAGTTCATAGACAAGTGAAAGTGGATACTCTAAAATACGCAAGATAAGCGTGAGTGCTATGGATGGCATTCTCGTAGGGAGACGGGAGCGGATCCATAGTGGTGTATTGATATGGTGAATATGTGGACTCGTGTGCGCCACTTCAAAAGAGTTACTTGCAGTCGTAGTTTAGGTTAGCCACCGAGTCAAAGCTGGCTTGCTGCAGTTAAACCCCACCACCCCTTTGTTGATAATGATGCATATGTAGATAGTTCTGATGTAAGTCTTGCTGGGTAAATTTGTACTCACGTTGCTTAATTTATGTTTTTGTAGAGAGACGTCAGTCTCGCTAGTAGTACCGCGTGGACTTCGATGTTTAGCTTGTTACCTCAGCTACGATCTTGTGCCCTCGGCAGGATCTGATAGACAGTCAGGCTTCTCAGCCTTTTTCTTTTGTAGATGTCTGTACTCAGACATGTTAAGCTTCCGCTTGTGCTTCACTTGTTTGCTCTGAATGTTGGTTCATGAGACCCATGATTGTAATATCTCGCTCCTCGGAGCCTATTGAATAAATACTTGGGTTGTGGAGTCATGTTGTGATGCCATGTTGTGTTTGCACATATCGAGCATATTGTGTGTATGTTATTGAAATGCTTGGTATGTGTGGGATCTGACTATCTAGTTGTTTATCCTTAGTAGCGTCTGTTACCGGGAAATGTCTCCTAGTGTTTCCACTGAGCCATGGTAGCTTGCTACCGCTCCGGAACACTTAGGCTGGCCGGCATGTGTCCTTCTTCGTTCCTGTGTCTGTCCCCTCAGGGAAATGTCACGCGATAAATTCTGGAGTCCTGTTAGCCCGCTACAGCCCGGATCACCGGAGTCCTGCTAGCCCAGTGCTACAGCCTGGATTCACTCGTTGATGACCGACACGTTCGTTGTTGGGTCATGTATGCATGTCCCTGTAAGTTAGTGCCACTTTGGGTTCACGACTAGCCATGTCAGCCCGGGTCCTTTGTCATATGGATGCTAGCGGCACTATCATATACGTGAGCCAAAAGGCGCAAACGGTCCCGGGCCAGGTAAGGTGGCACCCGTGGGAATACCGTGCGTGAGGCCGCAAAGTGATATGATATGTTACATGCTATATCGGTGTGACTTAGGATCGGGGTCCTGACAGAAACCTTTATTGTCTTCCCGTGATGGTGGGTGAGAATTACGGTCCGGTTGAAGCAGTCCATAAAACCTTTGTTGGTGGTTAACCAATCCATCCCTAGGATGACATCCAGTCCTTTATTTTCCAATACAATAAGGTTGGCGTGAAACTTCAATCCTTCAAATTCAATAACCACACCTTGGCAGTAACTCTGGGTCACTTGCTTAATCCCAGGGGACTTGATGATCATGGATTTTTCCAAGGGAAGTATCGAAAAATTATTTTGCAAAGCAAATCTCTTTGAAATGAACGAGTGAGAAGCTCCAGAATCAAACAAAACCGTGGTAGGTATTGTGTTGATAGGGAACGTATCGAGTATGATATCCGGGGCATTTTGTGCTTCTTCTTTGGTCACGTGGTTCAGATGACCCTTCCTGTGGTTGTTATTGGGGTTGAAATTGTTTCGCTTGGGCGCTGAATTATTGCCACCGTTGTTCGGCTTTGGGGTTGAGTTCTTTGGCTTGGGGCACTGCTTGGCATAGTACCCTTCTTCTCCACAAGCGTAGCAAGTAACGCCTAGGCGATATGTGAACTCCTTGTCCCTTGCATGGAAATTCTTGATTGGGTGTGAATTATTCGTCATGGGTTTGTGTGTCCCATTTTTCTGAAATTCCGTCTTGCTTCGGTGGTTTCGAGCCAGAGTAGTCTGGTCCCTTTTGCGTTTGCGGAAATCCTCCAAGCTGCGTCGCTCATTTTCCAAGGTAATAGCCTTATCCATCAGTGTTTTGAAATCTGGGAAAGTGTGCACAACCAGCTGGCATTTAAGCGCGGGTGCCAGGCCTTCCAAGAATTTCTCCATCTTCTTGCTCTCAGTCATACGCTCTTCGTTGGCGTAGCGAGACAGCAGAGTAAACTGGCTGTTGTATTCTGACACCGTCATGGTCCTTTGTTTGAGGTCATCAAATTCTCTCTTCTTGATCTTCATAACACTTTTAGGAATGTGTGCCCCATGAAAACGTTCTTTGAATTCCTCCCAGGTTATTTCATTTTCGTTGGGGTGCATGTGTAGGAAATTTTCCCACCATGATGCAGCTGCTCCAGTGAGATAGTGCGGTGCAGTACTTTCTCACGGTCTGAACACTGTGCAATAATTAATTTTCTTTCCATGTCTCGAAGCCAGTCGTCGGCCTCAAGAGGGTTGTCAGTATGAGAAAATGTCGGGGGACGCGTCTTCTGTAGCTCAGACAAATTGGATTGTTGCTGATACTGTCCATGGTGATTTCCCATATTGATGAATTGATTCACCATTTCCTGATGTTGTTGCTGACTCTGTTCATAAGGGCGGCATACTTGGGTAAATGCTGGTTCACTGCCCTATTGACTTGACTGCCCCTGTGTGAAATTGTTGTTTGGTGGTGTGCCATAATTTTCCTCTGGCGGAATTGGCATGGAGCGCGTCCAAGGACGAGACATATTTCACTCTGGGGATATATTTTGTAGAACTCGTAAGAAAAGAAAATGTGTCGCAACAGTCAATAAATTCACAAATACGGGAAATTTTAAAAGCTCCAGGATTTTTTTTCAAGAAAATAAACGATTGCGCACGGAGAAGGACTATTACATATCTTACACGCAAGCAGTAATTATACAATACATCACTCAGGATATGCGTACATATTCCTAACATGTTATTTATGCTAGTGCACTTCTCCCAGTCCCTACATGATGCGCAAACAAGCTACTTCCCACAACCTATGTACATATAAACATATCGTACAAGTCGATACATCGCATGGCGGCTAAGCGTATTCAGTCGGAGATGGTAAGGATCTCCCTTGGCCTGCCGAGGGTGAGGCGCAGTGAGGCTGGGGACTCAACCTCCTCCTCGCTAATAGGCTCCAGACGTGAAGCGCTGCGCTGAGTTGATGGAGCGGGCGCCATAGGCGGAGTAACACGAATAGGAGTGGGCGCTATAGGTGGTGCAGAACAAACTGGAGTGGGTGCAATGGACTTGGTTGAACTCCTCGGTGGTAGGCAGGCGACGAGCAGTGGCGAGAATGGTAGGTGAATGAGATGCCTAGGACGAGATGAAAGTCAACGGTGGTGCGGTGTGCAGGAGCTCCCTCCTGTTGGCTGCACAGCCATGGACTGAGTCCATGCGGGCAGCTACAAGGTCGTCCACCAGGTTGTCGAAGGCTGCCTCCAGAGCTCGGAGGTACTCGACAAGCATCTCAATAGCCTCGTCTCGCTCTCCTCTGGTGCAAGCGAATGAGTAGTGACGGGTGTATGGCACGTGGCATGGAAGGTAGCGGTAGCGACGAGTCTTCATTGAAGGAAGAACATCCCGGAGACGAGCTATCGCCTCATGGGCAGCCATCTGCATAGCATGCCTCTCCGTAGGCATGGCTCTCCCCAAGAACCGGAAGCGGCGTAACTCAACACGCCCTCCCTTGAATTGCACCGCGGCCTGGTGCATGGTCAGACTGTTGTTGATCTTGTGCGGGTAGAGTGTGAAGACTAGGCGTACTGATGGCCCCATCGTGACCTGGACGATGAAGGAGAGGAGCTTGACGAACCCCTCAGGCACGTTGGCGAACACCTGTGACTCACAGTCGTTGCCATCCATCTACAAAAGTAGGCAAAAATTCTGAATGGTCAGATCATAAATTTATGCTGACTGTCAGAAAATGACTACATTTGCAAAAATATGACTAAACTCTATTATGCTAATAACCGATTAGCGATTGCACCTAGTGGCTTCCTACAGTCAGCCTGGCTCTGGTACCAAGTTTGTCACGACCGGTTTCTCAATAAAATACTTATTGAGAAATCGATCTTTTGATTCCAGTATAGGAAGAGTTATCCTTACAGGTAGACAAATAATTGATACAGAAGGCCAGTAGCATTAAATATATTACAGGGTTGAGCTGAAGTTGCTCAACAATTTATTACAAACACGCCAATATTGTACATAAGGGCGGTTATGGCACAGGGTGTGGTGGCATGCTACTGACTAGAGATAACAGTGGTGGTGGAAATGTCACAGTGGAGTGGATAACATGACTCCTAAACTGGCAGCTCATCGAGCGTCGAGGTGAGGCTTGATGAATTTATTCGGGTAGCGGAAGCGGATATAATACAATGACCAAATCCAAGATCGCACGAGACTGACTGGGACTCCCCTAGGCGTCGGACTCGCTATCGAACTCTTCATCCATGAGATCGCCTTCATCAACATCTGGCCAAATCATCAAGCCAGGTGAGTACTTTGAAAGTACTCGCAAGACAGTTCGGACATAAGATATAACAAGTGCATGCATGAATGCGTCATGAGCAAAATAACAATTCTCATTCAAATAATAAATATTTGCACGACATGATAAGTAAAAAGGAAGTCGGGCGGTAGTCCTCCCGAAATTCCCAACAAACAACTGACGACCGATCGGGTGTCTGGAGCGACGCCTCGAAAGGTAAACAAATAAATAATCATGGGCGTTTAAGCGACACCACATAAAGGGCTTATATTGAAAGGTAAATGACAAGCGTGCCACAGTCAGACGTCTGAGCGACATCGCAGAAAGGGCGTATATCAAAAGTAAATAACAAGTGTGCCACAGTCGGACGTCTGAGCGACATCGCTGAAAGGGCTTATATCGAAAGTAAATAACAAGTGTGCCACAGTCGGACGTCTGAGCGACATCACAGAAAGGGCTTAAATCAAAAGTAAATAACAAGTGTGCCACAGTCGGACGTCTGAGCAACATTGCAGAAAGGGCTTATATCAAAAGTAAATAACAAGTGCGCCACAGTCGGACGTCTGAGCGACATCGCAGAAAGGGCTTATATCAAAAGTAAATAACAAGTGCACCACAGTCGGACGTTTGAGCGACATCGCAAAAAGGGCGTATATTTCATTATTCATATCTGATAAATTCATGAAGATATAATACTCATAGGAAATATTCAACACATAATAATAAACGGGTTAGTCCATCCACAGGAATAAACTTTTAACCGGACTTAACACTCATGTGGTTCACCGGAGTTTTGTCACTGAGACTGACATTTTGACAAGATAAGATGAACACAGTACTTGGACATGTACAAGATGATTGAAAGGATTTTTGACTCTGCAGAGTTTGTACTAATTGCCCACAACCAACGGATTTCCGTAGTCACGAAGGACTAGTTCCGTTTACGGTATTTCGGTAGAAACACATCTAACCAGTACACACCCATCCCACCTCACGATGCCAGGAATCACCCTAGGCAACGTCCAAGAAAAACTTTGAGACGGGGAGGTCACAACCTTGAATAGCATGGGATCAAATTTATATACGCGCGCTCTAAGGGGTGCCCCCCTCTCGGTCCCAACCGGAAACACCCATGCCCCCTGACCGGATGACGGGCTTTAATCCAGGGCAAATGGAACCCTCATCACGGCCTCTCTATTTGGTGTGTACCAGGAAAGCGGTTTGCAACTTACTAAGCCATATCCCTTGCGGAAAACATGTGGTAGTACAGGAAGGGAAACGAATGGGATCGTGACTTGATTCACGTTACACTGCAGTAAACAGTCTGGCATAAGACTGGCATGCTACAACACTGCCATCTTACCCATTCTCATGCCATCACATGTCCATGCAACTTATATCCAACAACATATGGATTTTAGAACTCACTTGCCTCATCTTTGCATGAAATATAACATTTATCGAAATGCTCATAAACATGCCATGAAACTACTAAATGCAAACATGCAACAAACACTCATCATATCAAAAGTTCAAACATGTTTGCCTGGTTCGAAGTAGTCGGAGTCTAACTTGGCGAAGTTCGCGGTTCCGTCACCTCCTCCGGTATCTACGGTATAAGAAAATACGTACTAACGTAAATACCGGGAGTGCACAAAAAGGTGTTCCAAATATTTTTCAAATAAATATGACAAAAACTAGACAGAAAAATAAAGATGACAGAAAAGGAATCAATCAAAAATCAGTTTGTGTTAAAAAGTTATAAAGGTTTTAAATCTAGGGACTCATCTGTAATGAAACAGAAAGTTTCCAGGGGCCAACTTATAAAAACAGAAAACGGTTCGAAAAAGAGAAATCACTGACGAGGGGTCCCACCCGTCAGGTTTGAAATTTCAAAGGGGGAGGAATAGAGCTCGTCGGCGCTCGAGAGCTGCGGTGGTCGCCGGCGGCAATCCACGGCGAGTTGGGAGGATCGGAGAGTACCTACGTGCTCAGGGTGTCCTTCCTCGTCGGTGGGTGGTGGTGGTGGTCGTCGGCGAGCACCACGTCGACGGTGGTCCTTGCTTCGGCGCACGGCGGCTCAGGTGGAGTTGGATCTCGTCGGGGAGGGCTGCGGAGGTCAAATTGAAGCTGGGTTAGATCACTGGGTTCCCGAGGAGACTACTGACAAGGTTAGGGCGGCGAGGATGGCCTCACCGGAGTGGATCGAGCTGGTGGCCGAGGCGGATCGGGGCGGCCGGAGTTGGGGGAGGAGACCTCCTCGAGGTCCTCCTAGTGGCTTGGTGGGGTACTGGTGGGGTGCAGTGGTGGTGCGTGCTCGAGAACGAGCTCGGGACTCCATTTTATAGGTGATCCGAGGCGGTGGCCGAGAACGGGGATCTCCGGCGATGGTTACGGCGGAGCAGTGCTTGTTCGGGGCGATTAGGAGGTTGATCATCGACGTGGAGGTCCACTGGCTCCGCTTAGCATCTAACCTTGGCTGGATTGGGCGTGCTGGGTGGCGGCAGAACGGGGCGGGGCGGGCCCATCGGCGGCAGAGGGCGCGCCCTGTGTCACATCCCTAGTCCTGGTATGCAGTAGGCTAGCCCTTCATGTGTGCATCATGTTTAACTTTTGAATGAACTTGAAATGGGGTTTGCTCAAACCCTAGCATTAAAGGAATTCACTAGGTTCACCTAAAAAATTTTGAGTAAGTCCAAATGGCTTTCAAAAATGTTCATGATTTTTGACAAAGGTGAAAACCTCTACCAAAAATGATGCCAATATTTTTAGGCCATTCTGGATTTTTGAATTAAATCATTTAGTATTTGCATTTGGGCATTTAAATGCTATAAAATATTTTAAATGCTCAAATAATCCCAAACTAAAATGTTTACTGTAGGATATATTTTCAACAGTGGTCATGAGTAGTTGCATGATTTTTGGGATTGATTTAGTATTTTTAATAAAACCACAAAGTTGCAGAAAAATAGAAAACAGTAATTAAAATAGAAAACGGAGAGAGAGAGAGAGGAAACTACCTAGGCCGCTTACCTGTCCAGCCTGGCGGCCCAAGTGGCCGGCCCAGCCCTCCACCGCCTCCTTCCTTGTCGTCTTCCTCCTGCCAGTAGGAGCAGCTGCGTGCTCGCACGCGCGTGGCCGAGGAGGCCAGCTCCTCCCTACCTGGCTGCCTCCTCCTCCCCCTGGACATCTCCTGCAGCGCCACGCCACCCCCTCGGACCCCTCTCACTCTCTTCCGTACTCCTCCCCCCGTGCTCATCCCCTCCCCTGTCCCTCTCGTGTGCACCCACCCGAGCGCAACCGCAGCCGCCGCTCGCCGTCCACGCGCTCACCGCCGTCGCCATGCCCCTTCGACCCGTCCCCGAGGTTCGCGTCGACGTATTCTTCCTCTTCAACAAGCTGCACGAGCCCGGACGCCCTGTGGAGCCGTTTTCTCCCTCGTCTTCCACCTCGGGCATCCGAGATCGCCGGCGACCGCACCTCGTCTCCAGCCCGTCCCCGAGCCCGCTGAGACCGCCATACGACTCCTTGTGAGCTCCTGATTCTTTCCCCTTGCTCACCCCCCCTCGTTTCTGTCCCCTAGCTCCGTCTTCCACCACTGCCGAAGCTCGCCGCCGTCGTCCCTCATCGCCGTCGTGGCCAGAGCCACTGTGGCTCGAAGCCGGGCACACCACCGTGCTCCACACCTCACCAGGAGCACGTAGCACACACCAACGCCTCCCCTGGCGCCCTACATCGCCTAACCCGCTGTTGGCCGAACTCTGGCCGCCGCCGCGAGCTTGCTTCCGACGAGCTCACTCCACCCCAGCTGCTCCCGCTTGCCCCGTTAGACGCGCCTCGTCGCGCTGCACCCGTAGAGCCTCTCCGCCGCACATTTGGACACCCGTGGGGGATTTCCGAGCCGCGCCGCCATCTCAGGCCTCGCCGGTGTCGAGTCGCCGGTGAGTTTGACCCCACTGACCCTGTTTGACCACGGGTGGGGCCTAGTTTGACCCCTCGGGTCAATGACAGGTGGGTCCTAGCACTGCTAGTTAATCTAGGGTTAGTACTAATTTAATTAGTTAGACTAATGACACTAACACGCAGGACCCACTGGTCAGGTTTGACCTGGGCCGCCCGTTGACCTTCTGACATCACTAATACGTTATGCTGACGCAGTAAAGTATTTCTGGAATTAAAATAAATCAGGAAATGATTTATAAATTTCAGAAAATACCCCAAACTTTTAAAAATGATAGATAAATAATCGTAGCTCAGATTGAAATAATTTATATATGAAAAATTATCAGAAAAATACAATCTATCCATCTGTACCATTTTCATGCATGTTAGAACAACTTATGACTACTGTTTAGGACAATTCAATTAAATGACATTTAAATAACCACATGTGGAGTTTGAATTTGCATCTTGAATTCAAACCAACTTCATTTAATCTGGTTTTAGTTGCATTAGCACAAACCACAACATATTGCCATGTCACATTCATGCATCATATTGTTGCATTGCATTGATTGTGTTTCTTCTTTGTTTGTCGGTGCTTGTCCCCTCTCAGTAGACGTGTACCGACGATGTGATCGATGACACCGATGAAGAACTATATTATCTTCAGAAGTGCCAGGCAAGCAAAAACCCCTTGTTCATTCTGATAAAATCCCACTCTCTCGCTCCTGCTTTCTTTTACTGCATTAGGACAACAACGATTCATCTGTTACTTGCTGCGGTAGCTGAACCCCCTTTCCTTCGCATGACCTGTCATTGCCACAGTAAATAGATGAAATCCACTAGCATGAGAAGGAGTTGTTTGAGCCCTGATGTGCCTACTCATTCATGCTTGTTTGTCATGCCTGCTATTGCTTAGAGTTGAGTCAGGTCTGATTCATTGGGGATGAATTGGAGGTGTGTGAACATGTCCTACTGTTGAGAGCTAAGTGTGTGAACACGATTTGGTAAAGGTAGCGGTGAGAGGCCATGTAGGAGTACATGGTGGGTTGTCTCATTGCAGGCGTCCTCAGGAACTGAGTTCTGTGTTTGTGATCCATGAACAGTTACTACCACACATTGGGCTCCGGGCGCTCCAAGCTCTCTCGACTTATTAATTAACTTGATCTCTGTCCAGGAGTTGCAACTAGTTTCTGGTGTTTGTAGGTAGTGTTAGTAGTCTACCAAGTGGCACCCGGTACAGGTGGGCTTGGGACAAACTAGGCACAGTGGCACGGTGTACCAAGTGGCACCCGGATGGTGGGCTTGGGAACCCTGCTCACATCGTTTGGGGCCGTGAGCGACACCCCGGCCGGATCTCCTTGCGGATGGAACCCGAATAGGCGATAAACCAGGACGAGAGACTTGTGTGGTTAGTCAGGTCATGGCCGACACCCTCGCTGGGCTTCCGCTTGAAGGTTGCCGAGTACATGTCGTGTAAACGGCGGTAAGTGGTGAGAGCGTGTGTGAAGAAGTACACCCCTGCAGGGTTAATATGATCTATTCGAATAGCCGTGTCCGCGGTAAAGGACTTCTGGGTTGCCTGTACAGTTCATAGACAAGTGAAAGTGGATACTCTAAAATACGCAAGATAAGCATGAGTGCTATGGATGGCGTTCTCGTAGGGAGTCGGGAGCGGATCCATAGTGGTGTATTGATATGGATATGGTGAATATGTGGACTTGTGTGCGCCACCTCAAAAGAGTTACTTGCAGTCATAGTTCAGGATAGCCACCGAGTCAAAGCTGGCTTGCTGCAGTTAAACCCCACCATCCCCTTGTTGATAATGATGCATATGTAGTTAGATCTGATGTAAGTCTTGCTGGGTACATTTGTACTCACGTTGCTTAATTTATGTTTTTGCAGAGAGACTTCAGTCTCGCTAGTAGTTCCACGTGGACTTCGACGTTTAGCCTGTTACCTCAGCTACGATCTTGTGCCCTCGGCAGGATCTGGTAGATAGACAGGCTCCTCAGCCTTTTTCATTTGTAGATGTCTGTACTCAGACATGTTAAGCTTCCGCTTGTGCTTGACTTGTGTGCTCTGAATGCTGGGTCATGAGACCCATGTTTGTAATATCTCGCTCCTCGGAGCCTATTTGAATAAATACTTTGAGTCGTAGAGTTATGTTGTGATGCCATGTTGTATTTGCACATATCGAGCATATTGTGTGTATGTTATTGAAATGCTTGGTATGTGTGGGATCTGACTATCTAGTTGTTTATCCTTGGTAGCCTCTCTTACCGGGAAATGTCTCCTAGTGCTTCCACTGAGCCCTGGTAGCTTGCTACTGCTCCGGAACACTTAGGCTGGCCGGCATGTGTCCTTCTTTGGTCATGTGTCTGTCCCTTCGGGGAAATGTCACGCGGTGTCTATCGGAGTCCTGTTAGCCTGCTACAGCCCGGTTTACCGGAGTCCTGCTAGCCCAGTTGCTACAGCCCAGATTCACTCGCTGATGACCGACACGTTCGTTGTTGGGTCATGTATGCATGTCCCTGTAAGTTAGTGCCACTTTGGGTTCACGACTAGCCATGTCAGCCTGGGTTCTTTGTCATATGGATGCTAGCGGCACTATCATATACGTGAGCCAAAAGGCGCAAACGGTCCCGGGCCAGGTAAGGTGGCACCCGTGGAAATACCGTGCGTGAGGCCGCAAAGTGATATGATGTGTTACATGCTAGATCGATGTGACTTAGGATCGGGGTCCTGACAGCTTTGGTATCAGAGCTTGACTGCCTGTAGGATTACCAAGCCAAACTGGTCGAAGTTGAGTCTAGAAATTCTTTAGTTATATAAGGGAATTGATTGTGGGATGGAACGTAAGGCTCTTTTACTCCTTATACCTTATGCCCTTCTAATCTGAGTCATCTTATCTTTCCTACGGGGTTAAGGAATTAGGATTTCTCTTCTTTCTATCAGGATCACGTGTTACTAATCTGTAGTCCTATAGGATTGATGGTTCTAAGCTTGCGTTCAGTTCCTACTATCTTTTGTATGTTAACTGTTGATCTCGAAACCTTGATATTGTGCTTCTGAGTGGCTATGCCACCATTTTTGTAGCATGTCTCCAATCTTTTGAGCATTTACAGCCGCTATGCTGTCCGAGTCATCCCAGGTTTCTAAATAATCTGATGCAATTGCAAAATCCTTCCCTCTGTTTCGATGTCCTTTCTGGCCAGGTTAACCACACTAAACGGTGAGTTGAGGTGCTCTATTGCCTCGACATATATGTTGGAGTTATTATTATGACCCTAGATGTCTAGAGTATCACCTAGTAATCTAGCCATGTTCTGTGTCCCAGTGTGATGATTCTGGCCATCATCCTCGAAAGCATCCCGTGATGCCAACTAGTTAGTAGGTATTCTACTTCTGGGTTTTGAACCCGAGATTTACCCTACTTGCTTCATGTTGATAGTGTTGCTCGTACCTTTAGGATATTAGTAACCTTTGTGATAGTCTTGGAGGTCCGTGGTATTTCCTTCTTCCAAATACCATGAACTACTTATGGCAGAAGTTCTTTAAAATGAAAAAATCACAACCAGAGATCTTGACGAGTTCTTGATTCTATGTTGTGACTCTGCCAGTTCTACCTTTCCGCATGGGTTGTCTGGAAGAAATATGTTGAACTCGTTCGACATGCTAATCCATGCATCCACAACTCAGAAAATCATATGTTCCTTTGAGTTGTCCCTCTTTACTTGTCTTCTAACCTTCGTCTATCAATTGATAGTCAAGAGTATGTATGCATTTGTTCATCGATGCCTATTACTCTTGTGGTGCATCAAGCCATTCTATTCTGGAATGACTAGGAGAAACAAACTCCAATACCTTATCCATATTTAGGATTGGGTCAAAGCAGTTGTATTCTGCAGATCAAAATGCCAATCCAGCTATTGTTCTGTTCTACCCTGAAGTATTACCCACTTTATGTCAGGAATGTCATGAGGATTGCACCTTCTCTTATGGATTCTTGACGTAGTGATAATTCTCGCCATCATTATTCACTCCTCGGTTCCGTGTTGTCTCAACCGGAGTGCTGACAAGTGAATCGTGATGTGTGAAATCTATATTCCTAGCAACCATGTTGCATAGTGATTAATGGATAGTATTCTCATTCTTAGCGTGTTGGATATTGAATCACCATTCTAAGGTAGATTGTGCTACCTAGTCCATTTTCCTGGTGCACTCTTCGACCAATGAGTTAGGATTTTGCCAATCCTTGCTTATTTGAGCACATCGTCTTGCCTCGAAAGCAAGATTGTTCTCGAGCTTAGTAACATATCGGTGGTTCGTGAGTTTCAGATATCTTCTCGGAAGTATCACCAGGTCGTCACCTGACCGCTATGTTGAGTTCGTGATCAAGTTGGTTTCTCTATGAACCACCCTTTCTCCAAGAATCTGTGTTGGATACCCTAAACTAGTTGGCTAAGCTAAACAACAACTTGGAGAGTTGGAAGATAAAAGCTTGTTCGACTCAGTTCATTCCAAAGGGATATCTTTGTGCGTGTGTGTTGAAGAAAGATGATATCTTCATTGATTGATCCTCATGGTCAATTGTTGGATCTATTGTCTTACCAAACCTTTGCTTTGGGTATGGGTTATCGCCAAATCAAATCAGAACCAATGATATTTGTAATGTTGTCTTACTCGTGGTTGTTTCCTCGGGCATACACCATTACATCCTTTGGTCTGACCAAGGCTATCACCGTGTTCACTTAATTGTGGAATCCCGTTTATATGGAAACCTGGATGAATTGTTATTGAGCCCATCGACAACATCCTAATCTCCTCCATGATTTTTTTGAACGTTAAGCTAGTGTTGGAAACTTTTGAAAGCGTCTCTTCATGCTAGCTCATGAAGCATATTGTAACACCCCGGATGTAACTTTCCATCTTTGTATCTCCAACTCTTGCCATTTTCGGCTATGTGATATGATATCCCCTCCGTGGTTGGGTTTTGTCTTTTGTTTTGCATTTTATTCATGTCATGCATCTCATATCATGTCATCATGTGCATCTCATTTGCATACGTGTTCGTCTCATGCATCCGAGCATTTTCCCCGTTGTCCGTTTCGCAATCCGACACTCCCACATGCACCGGCGCACCCCTATTGTCTCTTTTCGTGTGCGGGTGTTAAAAGTTCTCGGAATGGACCGAGCCTTGCCAAGTGGCCCTGGTATAGCACCGGTAGACCGCCTGTCAAGTTTCGGGTCATTTGGAGCTCGTTTGGTACTCCAACGGTTATCCGCATAGCCACAAAGGCCTCTTTTGAGTTGCAGCCCAACACCCCTCCAAAACAGCCCAATAACCCATCTAAGTCACTTCCATGCTCTCCGTCATCGGATCACGATCGTGTGGGCGAAAACTACACCTCATTTGGACACTCCTAGCTCCCTCTACCTATATAAACACCTCCCCCTCCGAATTCCGGATCAAACCCTAGCCCCGCTCCTCTCCCCGCTGTCGGACACGTCCAGACGGAGCCGGACGCGTCCGTCCGCCGCCGCCAACGAACCAGGAGCTGCCACGTGGCCCCGGCGCCCGTGCGCCACCGCCGGCCCGCCAGGCCCGCGCGGGGTCCC